>NC_067222.1:13100600-13459216 GCF_019924925.1 Ctenopharyngodon idella | reverse complement strand
AAAAAAAAAAAAAAAAAAAACATGATGTAGACAAAAACATGACCTAACAAACCGATGTTGTGCTCACTGTGTGAAGAGTTTTGAAAATTAACACTTGGTTAAGTGTTCAACTACAGTTCAGCATTAGCTGCAGTTGATCTAATAGTTTTGATAGTATTTTCTTTTCTTAGCTTTGGAATATATTTCAGCACAGTATTACTGTAGAAATGTAGGAAATCACTTTTGCAGATCTTTCAGTGGTGACTGTGTCTGAGTCAGAAAAGAAATCATGCATGCAAAAATGTGTTAAATTGACATCATGCTTGTGTGTGTCCCGCTTTATCATATCTTAGGGACAAATTTGTGCAATATAAGGAACTTTGCACAATAATAACATTGTCCAATAACTGTGTGTGTTTCTCAGGTTTCTCTGCTCTACACATAATAATGATGATTCTCTGTGTTTCTGCATCTGGATCTGCTCTTCTGCTCTGCTGTCTGATCTACTGCAGATCACCTACTAAAGGTACAACTATAACAGGAACATACTCTGATTTACTGTGATTCAGTGCAAAATACATCTGAACCTAATAATAATAATAATTAACCGTCTTCATCATAATTAGTGTTTTTTGAGTGTGTAAATCAAACAGCTGCTGCTGAAACCTCTTGACTAGAAAAAATCAAGAAGTCAAAGGTTTGTTAGTGTGATAGATGACGAGTTTAATTCATTTGAGTTATTAGTTATTAATATTTTGACAAATACAACACCAAGATGAGATAAGACATGCGTTATAAAACATTAAAGTAATTTCTGGTAGCAGCTGTTAAAGTATTGTTGAATTTATATCATCAAATTTGGAGCATCCTAAAGCTTTGTGTTTCTAGTAGCTGAAAACTATAGCAAAATCTAGTACCTTTAGACAGATCGCTCATCAGTGTTGTGTACGGTGGGGGAAAAAAATGTTAGATGACTCTGTTTTCTTTGTTTGAATATTTTTTTATGAAGTGTGTTTTTCTGGTTCAGATGGCATTAATCAGCGTCATTTTTTTCTGATTCGACACTGACTCTAGATTCATGAACAAACCGCTAGTGTTTACAAATGATTATGGTCATGCGTTTCTGACAATGTCCCAATAATCTGATCACAAAATATTTTCACCTGTAGTGGGGTTATTTGGCTTCAACATTTACCTCACATTTGAAATTAAATCTCTTTTCCTTCTCAGGTTTGATTGTGCAAAATTCTTGCAAACTTAAAGTTAATCTTGGAGGTTCAGTGGTTTTGCCCTGTCATGTCTGATCCTCACACAGAACGCTCATCGTCTTGTCAAACGTCCTGTGTTTTCTTACTTCTGAAAGTTGTGCAAAGTTAGCCAATCAGATTAAAAAGACCTGAGAAAATGTTATCTAATTCTGCGTGCAGTATGGTTTTTTTTCTTCAGCCTGTCTGAGAAAATCGCCATCAAGCATTTGTGAAGAAAATCACTGGATTCAGTTTGTTAGGTTGATGACATAGTATCTTTTAAAAATATTCAGAGTTTATTCAAAGCACTTTAATAGCAGTTAAACTAGATATCTGTTGTGTATTGATGTGACGTCATCAACGTCATCACGTAAGAATTGAAGAGTAAAGATGGATGGCACGTTTAATCTGGTGTCTGCCTGGTTCAATCCGAAATAACTAGAAAGTTTATAACATTGGCAACGAGGATGTTGAAACAAGGACTCACTCATTAGTTAAATCTGAAAGTAAGTTAGACGCCCGTCACTCAGTCAAATTTTTTTTTTTTCAGTTAATTGAAAAGTTTAGCCACTTTTAGTCACTGGACCAAAGGGAATTGGAGCAGTACTAGTGCAGGGCCAACGAGGAGGAACAGTTCCTGTCTGTTATGTGAGCAGGAGCTTGACAGAGTGTGAACAAAGGTATTCGCAAACAGACCGAGAAGCGCTTGCTCTAGTGTGGTCATGTGAACCCTTCTTACATTTATGGTCAGAAGTTCGACCTGGTCACAGACCACAAAACATTGGAGGCAATCTATAGCCCTCAATTTAAAACCATGCACACAAATCAAAAGGTAGGTCTTGAGATTACAGCCCTACGATTTATACCTGGAACGCACAACATTGCAGATCCTCTGTCATGCCTGCTGGGCCCATCAGCCAAAGGTGAGATGTACACACATAAAGCAGAGGAATATGTGCGGTTTATAGGAATATGTGCGGTCACCAAGGAAGTCGAGCAGATATCAGCAAATGATGTGGAATTACAGAGACTGAGAACGGCCATTCAAACAGGTTGTTTTAATGACTGCCCTGCATACAGACATATTGCAGGTGAGCTATGTGTCATTGGCCGAATAATACAGGAACAAGACTTTCTTAGCCACAGTCACTACAGTTGGCTCAGGAGGGTCATCTTGGTGTTGTAGGAACAAAACAACGCCTCAGAACAAAGGTTTGGTGGCCCGGAATGGACAGGGCCGCAGAAAGATTTGTGAGGACATGTCACGGGTGTCAGCTGGTAGCAAAACCAGATGTTCCAGAACCACTGTCACCCACAGTGATGCCTGAAGGGCCATGGCAAAACATAGCCACAGACTTGCTGGGCCCTTTGCCTGACAGACATTCGATTCTGGTTGTTGTTGACTATTACAGCAGGTAATATGAATATGCAATCCTCAAGTCCACAACGGCTGAAAAAGTGATTGACAGTTTGAAAGACATTTTCAGCTGGCACAGGCTTCCCTTAAAAATCAGGTCAGATTGTGGACCGCTATTCAAGTCCAGTCAGTTTCAGACGTTTTGTCAGGAGAACGGTATCCACCATATCAAAATGACTACAAAGTGGGCGCAAGCAAATGGAGAAGTGAAAAGACAAAACGCATCACTGATGAACACAACGAACCCTATCTGTGCAACTGCACTTTAAACCTGGTTAGTGTCTTCTGCTAGTTAGTGAAGCATTAAAGAACTACCTAAACTGCTAAATAACAGATTTGAGATTAAAATAATATCAGTTCTACCAGAAAGACTCGGGAGGTAAGATAACGTGACAATGATATTTATTAACAATCAGCAAGCAAAATATTGTAAGAAGTTCTTTGGCGTAGGCCCCGTCCGTAGCTCACATCCTAAAGCGTTGCGGACTCTGTATTTCCTGCCTGAAGATGAAGGCAGGGGTGTAGCCGAACCCCTGGGGAGGTATGGACAGGGACCATCCTGGTGGTAGTGGGGAGGATGGAGGTGAAGGTTGGTGTCAGCATCTGCAGACTCAAACATGTGTCAGCAATCTGTTATACTCCAAGTGTAAGATAATGATTGGTTAAATCTAAACTAATAGGTGACGTAACATTGAGTCTTCCTGGCAGAACTTGCGCTAGAGCTTACATATTTGTCTAATTTTAAATAAACACAAAAAAACATAGATGAAAAATTATTTAGGAAGAAATTTACTTTTGCTATTGTTAAATAAATTTGTAGCAATATTGCTCACGGACCAAGTGAACGCTCCAGCCATGTACTGCTCACAGGTAAAACGACAATCCCTCAAATCCCGCTCTGGGGGATTTCTATGTAGGCATATGTACTGTACTATGTTGTAACCTTTGTTGATGCCAGACATCACAACACCAGATTCTCACAGAGACAGCTGAAAACCCACCCTGTTTATTTTATTTATTTTACAAAAACACAAGGTTTTGTTGTTACTGTGAGTGTACACAAATAAAAGTAGACCCTTAGTTTTTATGATGACAGAATATTTGAAGTTGTTTCCGCTGTCATGAGGAAAAAATGAAGGCGCCGGCGCGTTCGTCGGCCAGAGGGTTAAAGAAAATGTAGCATAGTTTCATATTTATGTTTAAATATTAGTAAAAAAAAATATTTTCTTATTTAATCTATGCTGATTATGAAAAGTGAACAGCACGAGTAAGATAGGCTACATCATAAGATGCGTAATATGTTCGAAGACATAAAATTATAAATTATAAAATTATATGACCAGCCCAGACAATTATATTTATCACTTAAATGCATCAAACTAATGTAATTAAAAATCCGGAAATACAATTTTTATTGTAGCTGTACTGCTTAATTAAAATCATATATTGATCAGGGCTACAACAGAAGCAGTTTTTTTTTTTTTTTTTTTTTTTTTACACTCTTACTCAGTTTCAACTCTGCATCAGTTGTAGACACACAATCCTGGTCACTGTAAACTTTACATCTGTAAACCCCTTCATCTCCAACTCTCAGTTTTTTCAGACGGAGGGAGAAGTTTCCATCTTTAATCTTCTTATTTGAGAACTGAGCTCTTTTGTGATAATCCTTGTGCTGTTCCTCTGCTCGACTCTCACCATCTTCATACAGATGAACTAAAGTGTCTGAGTCTGTTCTTCTCCATTCCACCTTCAGACTCTCCTGTAACAAGCTTTTGTCAACCTGACAGGGCAAAACCACTGAAGATCCCAGAGGAATTAAATCAGACATATAGAACTCTATAAAGGAGTAGAAACATGCTTTAATGTAGAATAACTATTAATACAAAAGAAAAAAAGAAAACAACTTTAGCACAAAGCTCACTTGCATAACAGCTAGTCCATCATCCACAACTTGTTATTAATTTGGTTTAATATGCAAAATACAAAAAAAAAATATATTTATTTTTATTTTTTTCAGTTTTTTTTTTTTTTTTTTTTAATAATTTTAAGCATAATTCTATAGCAAACAATTCAAGATATGTTTCAAATTGCTCTTAGGCCCTGTCCCAAATGGCACTGTGATAGAAATATTTTATGTCAACATGAAATGTACAGAAAATGCAGACTAAGGATCCTCAGGTTAAAAGAGCAACTTGGAAGTCATGTCAGGTATATGCTGCGCAGCTGAGGAATAGAAGTAGGGTACAACGGGGCTAAAGGTGCCTTTTAATTTTATTTTCCTCTAAACCACTAAAAGGCACAAAAACTTGCCGCAGCACTTTCCTAAACATCCGTTTTTCAAAATGCACGTGCAAATTTGTCTGATCCTTGACGCGATCGTGGGCAGCAACGCAAAGTTGATTCTGAGGTAGTTTGATCTAATATTTGATGTTTTTTAAAATGTTGTTGATTTAAGTAGCAAATAGGAATCCATTAAATTAATGTTTGTATTTTCAGACAAAGGTCTTCTTAATAATTTTCAGTTTTGTTCAAAGTAATTCAAGCAACAGTTTTTCAATAACTGAAGAATATGTAAAAGTATGGTATCTGGGGTAAAAAGCGCCGCTGATGTTGGGGCAAAAGGCAAAATAATTAACATGATAATGAATAGCTGACTGACTTTTCCATTTCTTGACATGACATGGTTAGATTCACATATCATATCAAATATCATATCAAATTGGGTATCCATCTTAGAGATAATACCCATATTTATAATGAAATAATCATATTTTAAAAAATATATTAATCATATCATAATAAAATATCATTTATTGTTACTACTGTAAATCTATATTAAATATTATGGGATCTCCTTCAATGCTTTCAGAATCTTTATTTTTTAAAATAATTTTGTTTCTGTATTTCTGTATTTTTATTTTATAAAAATATTGTATTTAATATTTTATATATAAAAATATATATCACATAGGCCTATTTTAATGACAGTATATTTACTGAACAAAAATGAAATCTTTTATTTAGCAAAATAAACAGAAAATAGTACAAACTTTGCTAAAGTTATTCTTATAAAACAAGTATTAACCTAGACATTATTAAATACATATTATATTAGCTAAAGTATTTGTATGAATACTGTGTGCCTTTTAACCCATGCTGGGGGGCCTTTTACCCCATGTGTGGGGTAAAAGGCCCTCCTCACCACCTCATACATTTATAAGATTTTTAAATGAAAATTAACCACTTTTGATTTTTTTTTTTCACTCAAAATCTGTTGCTCCATCAATGTCCAATACAAACATATATATTTTTCCTGCAATCATATACTTTGAGAGTAGTGAAAAGCACAATTTTTCTTAAGGTGTGCCTTTAGCCCCGTTGTACCCTACTAAAGATTCTATGCTCAAAAGACCACAGCAGAGACAGTGATAGTGTTGGAAGACTATAGAGTCGCCCTCAGGGTGAGGCTGTAATACTCTGAGTTAGTATTAATGATCCTGTGTCGGACCAGCGTACACCTGAGAAGGACGGTGAGAGTGTACAGATGCTAAAGACCTGTGTGCTCATGTGTGATTGAGGTAGTGATAGTATTCGGGACGGGAATTACCTCGAAGGTACTGTAGTACTATATTGGTACTGTAGTATTGTATATTATTTTGACGACTGGAGGTTGTTCGAATTGTCAGTGGTTAGGTCAGATTAGTATTGGGAATTTCCACAACAGCACCCTAAACACTCGCGTTTTCCTACGAGTCCGCAATTTCGCCGCTTTGACTGTCTGCTTTGGAGCTAAATGGAAAACTTCTTCAGTATCACATTAGAAAAAAAAACTGTCATTTCCATATCCTGCAAAAAATGATAATGTGCAAATTTTTACCTGAAGAATCTATACTTTATTTAACCCATAAAAAATAATCAATCTAATGTAGTCAGGCTGATTCAATCATATTAAGTAATCACACAAAATATTATATTTGATTTGATGAAATTAATTAATTTAGATTTAACCGCATAAAGCAGATTTTTAGATCACCTGACAAAATATTTTTTCAGGGTATAAAGTATATTTTATCAAAATATGTGCTTCATGAAGCTTTGGCCATGCAGTTTTGACAGTAGAGTTGATACTGTCAAATACTGTAAATTATACTGTAAGAATGGTGTTGCACTATTACATACAGTAATCACATTTACTGTACTGCTGTAGATATCATGCAGACTTATTTTTCTTGACCAAATGTTCTTACAGTAACTGACACTCATGTTTGTGAACAGAGAGACACATCTTGATGACATATATATGACATCTCAATATTTTTAATCCTGATTATATAGTTATAGCTCTGATTATATAAATATATTAATACATTTCTTAAGATTTATAACTACATATTCAGGATTACAAATATAATCAGATACTATGTAATTATCTTGTTTGAAATAATTGCAAATGTTCACACACACACACACTTTGAACATTACGGTAATCAGTTGTGAATAACGTGATAAATTGACAGCACTGTAACATGTCTTCATTATCTTGAGTTCTCCTGACTCAAACATGTAATATTGATGTATCACTAAAACACTAAATAATCAAACCATTCGAAAACCTGTACTGTACATACTGTACTGTTGATTAAATATTGAGACTCGAGTTTTATTTGTTTTTATGTTTACTTACTCAGAGCCAATTGTGTTTTGGCTGAAAACACACAATCCCTCTTGCTGTGAACTGTACATGTGTATTCTCCTTTATCTTCAGCTCTCAGATTGTCCAGACGGAGGGAGAAGTTTCCATGTTTAATGTGATCAGTAAAGAAATGAGCTCTGTCTTGATAATCCTGCTGCTGGGACTCTGTTCGACTCTCACCATCTTCATACAGATGAACCAGATCCTTTAAGTCTTTTTTTCTCCATTCCACCTTCAGATCATCAGTTAGTAAGTTTGGAGGAACATCAGTTCTCTTTGCTGTAATAACATGTAATGGGGGACCTTGAACCTTCCCACTAAGCAAAGACACATCCAAAAGACGTCAATTTAGCGTCTTTGTCGAACGTTCAAAAGACGTCCACTGAGGAGCCAGAATGAAAGTTTTTGTGACGTCTTTTTTAGACATCTTTTTAGTGTTCACTATTGACGTCCAAGTGACATAAATAGTGAATGTTCAAAAGACGTCCACTGAGGAGCCAGAATTAAAGTTTTTGTGACGTCTTTTTTAGACATCTTTTTAGTGTTCACAATTGACGTCCAAGTGACATAAATAGTGAATGTTCAAAAGACGTCCACTGAGGAGCCAGAATTAAAGTTTTTATCATGTCTTTTTATGACGTCTTCTGAACGTCCAATATAGACGTTCATGGAATCTCTGTATAAGGTTTAAAACTAGTTTAATTGTGGTCATTGTGGACGTATTTTCAACGTCTTATAAGGTCTCATTTAGACATCATTTATACTCTTTCTGGACAAAATAAACGCTCTCAGGATGCATTAAATAAAAACATGTTTATTTCACTGTAATTTCCATTTGTAATTGAGAAGTAAACAGTGAAAATCATGAATATAAAAGAAACAACTTAAAATACAGAGTAACGACAAACAATTTTGATTAAGTTGGGTTAGTGTTAATAGAGAGCCTGCAGGTGGAAATGGAACTGACTTTTGTCCAGGTTATCACAACATCTGTCATTCCTTCACAAACTGCCCTGAAACACAATTCAAATATAAATGGTTATAAATAAAAATATAACTTTACAATGCTCATTTCGGCCCCAGTGGTGAACATTATGTTCAGAAAAGAGTGAAATTTAGTATTTTATGAATTATATTTTTTAGGCTGCCTTTTACATCGCGTGAGCGCCAGGAACACCAGATAAAGCTTATAAAATATGAAATATATTATTGTTACGTTACGTGTTAAGTTACAAACTTGAATAACTAAAAGAGATCAATATAAATTTACCTCAGACAGTATACTAGGGCCACATTAAGCTGGGTTTTAAATAAAAAAACTTCATAAAAAAAACATAACATAACAAAGTAAAATTAAATATTTGTCTGGCAAAACAATGAATAAAAATACATTTACAATGCTTACCGTTTCCTTTTCACCGTCCGCATCTGGCAGATGAATAGAGATTTGAATTGCGTTGAATTTGAAATGGCTGCATCAAAGGCTGTTCCTATATAGGGTCCTATCCTTTGTAGGTATTTTCAAATGTCCTCAACGTACAGCAGAATTAAATACATTACATAGAGGATCTATCGTTGTGGTGGTATCTTCAGTCTTTGGTAATGTACATAATTAATATCTTTGCGATTGCTTGCGCCATCACGTTTACGTCCCTGCATCATAACGCAATAACGCCCCTCGTGCGAGCGCACGTTTAAATTGATTAGACGTCTTGTAGACATCCAAGAAAACTCCTAGTCTGACGTTCAAATATTGAACTGCATATCTACGTCCACAAGGGTCCATATTCAGACGTTCAGATATTGAACCAGTTTTGCACATCCACAGACATTCATAAAGGGTCCTAGTCAAACGTTCAGATTGAACCTGTTTTGTACATCCATGGATTTCCAAAAGGGGTCCTATTCAGACGTTCACATATTGAACCTGTATTGCACATCCAGCAGATGTACAAAAGTGGGTCTGAAATTACGGACATTATAAAGACATGATCCGAATGTTTCCCTGACATTGCATGTTTGCTGGGTTCTGTGCTTAACTCTTAATAAATGTTTGAGCTTTTATTGCAATTTTTTAGGGCTGTTTAATTAAAAAAAAAAAAAAAAAAAAAAAAAAAAGGATTATCAAGATCGAGCTCATTTCTTTACTGAGCACATTAAAGATGGAAACTTCTCTCTCCATCTGGACAATCTGAGAGCTGAAGATGAAGCAGAATACACATGTACAGTTCACAGTGGATTATCTCAGAATCACAGGCAATTTTCAAACGAGATAAATGTGGTACTGAAACTACTAGGTAAGTGAAAAGACAAGAAAAAGACCTACTCTTCAATCCTTAATCAGTAGTTTGGTTATTTATAATATTACATTTGTGTTTCCAACATAGTTTGAGTTTGATTCATTAAGATATAAGTGTAATAGTCAGGAAGAACAGAAATGTGTGTTTTAAATAAAATTAAATGGCTGATAATGATAGTTTAAATAATTATTAAATATTTAATTTAAACATCACTTATTCGTTTGACTGAACATGTGTTATTTTGTCTTTATTCTCCAGACACAGTGTTTCGTCTTCAGATGTTTCTCGTCTTCTGTCCAAATATTCTGATGTTTCTGTCTTTTGTCCTCTGGGGTGTTTCTGAAGGTCAGTGTTTCAGTAATGATGGTTTATCAATGCATTATGATTTATCATTCAAATATCTGTTTATATGTACAGTAATATCTGGTGTTGTTTCAGGATCTCTGTTTGAGTCGGTCTCTTGTTGTGCTCTTTATTTTCTGAGGCCTCTCATGTTGCTCTGGGCCGCTCCATATACTGATGAGTTCACAGGTATTATTTATATATATTTAGTATATGAATTATAATGTGCATATTCTGACAATAAACCAATGAATTTTAGAACAACATTTATTCAGTGTTTTTTTGGCATTTGTGTTTCATTGTGTTGGTGTTGTAAATGATATTGTGGATGTAATTATTTCATCTTTTCTGTTTTACAGGCAAGATTAAAACATGGATTAATATGTTCAGTTTTAGAACAGAATATGTTGTTTTCTCAGCTGTTTTTTATTCAGGTAAATAAATCCAGATGTAAATCAACAGTCATTATCATAAACACATTAAAAGGCACATTAACAATTGAACAATAATTACATTTAAATCATGTGATATTCCCAATATCCTGCAGGAAATCATTAATGGCCTGGTTTCTTAAACAGGGTTTAGCCTAAACCAGGATTAGGCCTTAGTTTAATTAGGGCATTTAAGTAACTTTTTATAAACATACCCTATAAAAACATTACTGTTGTGCATCTTGAGACAAAACAATGGCTCTGACATATTTTAAGATATGACAGTACCAGTTACTTTGAGACAGCTCAAACATGCACTTTAGTCTAAGACTAGCTCAAGCCTTGTCTGTGAAACTGGAGGAATAACTAGGAAGTGTCTTGTGTTACTGTTGTATTTCTGTCAGTATATCATATTCTACATGTTCACTGAATCTCTGTGTGACTCAACACATTTATGATCTGCACCAATGAATTATTAATTATGGAAATATTGCATTAATTGTTACAGTAGACATCATGTTAGTGACTGAACTAAAGCAGGAGGTCAGAGGTCATATAATCAGCACAAAGGTCAAGGGTCAGTAACAGAAGAGAGACTGACAGTTAAAGAATGTGTCGTAATGTTTGTATAAAAGCATCTGTTCAGTGAGAAGAGTTTTTGTAATTCCTGTGATCTGTGTTTATATTTTGTTCTTCTATTTTAGTAATTGTTGTTTTTTCTCTTCCTTTATTCCAGTTCTGTTTAAATCTGCCTGGGACAAAAGTCTGAATTACGCCGGATTTGAAGGTGTCGTGATTATAGTCCTCTTTGTGATGGTGCTTCTGTCTAACCTCTTATTTATTATTTACTGTAAGTATTTCCTTCATCAAGAGTCAGTGACATGAGCAGAAATCATGTTTTACCACATTAATGCTGTTTGAGTTACAAAATATACAAACCATAATATCAGACCTGATTATCAGTTAATTGAAGCATTTCCATTAGACAAGATGAGTTTATATAGCTGATTTATATATATATATATATATATATAATCTGAATATTTTACATGATAAAGAGAAAAAAATAAAAGTGATGAAAAAAATGGAAGAAAAAAATAAAATAGAATAAATCAAAGTGACAGCGAATGTCACTGCCCTTTAAAGGATGTGAATTGAAATAATAGCAGTGAATCAGCAGGTAAAGTTATTAGTTTATTAAGTCTTTAGTTTATTCAGTCTCAGGACATCGAGTGATTTAAAAACAAGATTCTCCTTGTGCAGGACACTCAATTATTCATGATAACACACCATATTTAAAAAAATATATAAATATTAAATTAGTTATAGAGCTGTGTTGTGTTAGTTTCTGGTGTGTCTTTAGCTCTCTCTCACAGCATTTATCAGCATGTTTCAGTTTTTGTTGTTTTCCAAGTATAATCTGCATATATAGTTGTGGTTATAAGTTTACATGCGCCTTGCAAAATCTGAAAAATATTATCTTTTTTATGTACGAGGGATAATAAATTGCATGTTATTTTTTTATTTAGTACTGTCCTGAATAAGATATTTCACATAACAGGGTTTATATACAATCCATAAGACAAAATTTCAGCTGCATTTACACAAATGAAGCAGAAGTTTACATAACCTTGATTCTGGTTGGTTACCTGGATGATCCACCACTGTTTGTTTGTTTTGTGATGGTTGTTCATGAGTCTCTTGTTTGTCCTGATCAGTTAAACTGAGCTCTGTTCTTCAGAAAAATCTTCCAGGTCCTGCAGATTCTTCAGTTTTCCAGCATCTTCTGCATATTTGAACCCTTTCCAGCAGTGACTGAATGATTTTCAGATCCGTCCTTTCACACTGAGAACAACTGAGTGACTCAAACACAACTATTAAAACAGGTTCAAACATTCACTGATGCTTCAGAAGGTTGATTAATAGTCCAGGGGTGTAAACTTTTGCACAGGATGATTGGGGTAAATTGATCTTATTTTGTCATCTGGAAAGCTTGTAAATATCTTACTGAAGGGCAGTAGTAAAGGAAAAAAATATGTGTAAACAAATCATGACAATCTCTATCAATCCTCCTGTTCAAAAGTGTACACCCCCGACTCTTGATGTGTTGTGTTGATGAGCATCAGTGAATGTTTGCAGGATTTGATCATCCAGATCAACACATGAATCAAGAGTATGTGAACTCTTGAACTGGGTCTTCTGTGTACATTCAGTTATTATTTTGTCTTGTTGAATATACAGTATGTAAACATCTGTTCCCATTCAGTCGGTCACGTTCGAAATACGTCGGACAGACCGATGAATAGGAATCTTGCTAGAGAGGCCAATCTGCTTCCAGTGTAACTAAAACGAGCCAATGCACATTGGCATGCAATCATATGCAGCAGTTGGTCTCCTCGCAGTGCAGGTATATAATGAGCAGCAGGTTAGATGGGTTTGCCAAATGGTTTGAGAAGGCCTTTGGCTTTCTATCACGTAATAAAACAGAAATAGAGAAAGCAAAAGGCACACTGGGTTATCAGTCATTGTTATCATAGCAGGGACCCGACACATATCACTGAGAGTTGTTATCGGTTGTTTTGGTTCACCTAGAGCAGATGGAGGAGGGTGTGGGCCCTGGTGTTGAGGCAGAGGCCGAAGAGCTCTCACAGGAGGAGGGGGAGGGCGAGCTGGGCCCACAGGCTTTGGTGGTTGCGGGGCTCGCCGCTTTTTTATTGATATCTGGGGGCTCGCAGCAAAAGAGTGGGAGAGTTTGGTTCCAGCATACACCAGTTCCTCCATTTTCTCTGAGAAACACAGAAGAGGGGATGCTGGAGAGAGGGATAACATGTCCGGTGAGAGGGGCTGTTGCTCTGGTGTTACCAGAGGCTGTAATATGTTCTGCCCTGTAATATAATATGTCCTGGCTTCCCTGGCTGTTTTCCCGAAAGTCGTCCTTAGGTGCTGAATCTTGGAGCAGTTCTAACACGTCACAGTCTATCGGTGAGCTCTGCGGGCACGGCTCAGTCGGGATTGTGTCTGTGAGCAGTGGTTGTTGTGGCTGCGTGGTGTTCTCATGTGGTGTATTGTCCTTGTGGGATGTGTCAATTGCATGTCCATTCAGCTGCTGAAATGAAGTCCTGTGGTCAGTTGTACTCTGTCCAGGTGTGTTTGTGCACACTGCTGAAGGATGATGGAGGGAGAAGTAGATATTGTCCTTTAGCACTCTTGAGCCCAGTTTGTTTGGGTGCAGGCCATCATGTGTGAACATTTGTCTCTGACTCCAGAAAAGACTGAAGTTGTCAATGAAATTCAGTCCCTTTATGTTGCAGGTTTGTTGCAGCCATGTGTTAAGCCCAAGCAACCGTGAAAATCTATTTGTTCTTCTTGCTGGGAGTGGTCCACTGATGATCGACTGAACTTTTAGTTTTCTAAGCGTTTCAGAAAGTTTATTGACATCCCTTTTAAGGAGTTCTGACTGCTCTTTCCGAATATCATTCTTCCCCACATGAATGATTAGACGATTTGCAGTCTTATATTTAATCAGAATGTTCTTAAGTTCCCTGTTTACATCAGAAACTGTTGCATGTAGTTGTATCCCTGCTGCTAATGTTTCTGATTATGGAGTCACCCACTATCAGAGTCCTGGGCTCAGCTGCACTATGAGCTGAGTGCCGCTGTCTGCTCGACCTTGAGCGGCAGTTAGCATTGGTGTTAGCTGCTGTCTGATTTGATCTGTGTCCGATCATGTTTGGGGATTCCTCACCCACATTCATCACGTCTTGAGATTCCTCACCCACATTCATAAACACTTCAAATCTGTTCTCCAGATGTATTGGCGGTGGTAGGGAACCAGTATTTGGGGTAGAGGATGCTACTGCAGCAATATGTGATACTCGTGACAATCTGATGTCTCGAGTGCCTTTGGGTCTCGCTCCCTGTTTGTGCCATGGATTAGTAACTGATCAGCATACGTCACTCAGTATGGCCTGTTTAGGAGCATTAGATTCATGGGACTCACCGGCTGTGTGCTGAGGACGTCCATGACGAAGCTCTGTTGTGTGTTCCGTCTGGTTTGGTAGTCCCGTAAGTAACTTTGTTTCAAGAACTGCAATCCTTTGTAGAAGTCTGTGGCAGTTTGTGCAGCAGGTAGATTCTTCAACCAGAAGAGGCATATTCTTTCTAATCCTTTTGAATGTAGGCAGCTGTGTTTTCCCTTCTCCGGAATGTAAGCTGATGGCTGCTGTCAGTGGGAGGCTGGTCGGATAAAAATTCCCCCTTTTTTGTAGCAATCTTCCAGTTAAAAAGATTTTTGGTGCCAAGATTTATCGTTTGAGCACTGTGCTGATTTGCTGTAGTTAAAATTAGGAGATAAAATATAAAAGCAATAGAGCAAAGCAAGAAGCTGTAAGCAAGAGCGTCTGAACAGTAGCGAAGCAGGAAGTATATAAAAATGTTAGTAAATGGACTTCCATAAACTCGTCTCGTCAAGTAGTGGTCTGGGTTCAAATATTCCAACATGCAAAGTGAAGCATTCACGTGACTGGAAAGAAAGTGAGGCTTTCGTTTTTCATTGATCACGTGTTTCTTTAAAAACAACACGCTCTCCGGGACAAAGCCGCTCAGTGACTGGAGTAATGAAATAAATAATTAAATATATACACAAAGCACATCAAAGTGCTCAGATTTTCTAATGTGTGTACAGGAAATAGACAGTCGAGACAAAAGTATGGGGGCTTAACTCGGATATTTGAGTTATCTCATCAAAACACTAAATATTAAGTTGTGATTACAGTGTTTTATTTATTACAGTATATAATTACAGAGATTTATTATTGTGATATTTATTACTAGTTAAATAATACATTAAATAATGATTGAATCAACACACCATCATGTTCATTTAATCTGATCAACAATGACACAGTGTTTATTACATTTATATTCATACTGAATTACATTCACTTGTGTGTATTTACATGTTACTTTCATAATGTAGATAAACTGAGTTTCAGTATTTTGTCATAATGTCTACATAATGACTTTAATGTGTGTAATATTAAGTAGTTTTGAGGACCGTAAAAAGTTATTTTTTTTCCTTGTGTTCAAGATTTTGAGAGTATAATATGATATTTATAAGTTTATATAGTTTTCAAGGGGAAAACAGTGAATGATTGTGTGAACATCGTCTGTCCAAATTAAAACATTAATTAGTGAAGTTAGTTTACTTCTGTACACAGCAAAGTCCCCAGAGTTAAATCAACTCTGCTCAGAGTACATTTGGTCCCTCTCTAAATAGTGTTAAAATAACACTGAAGCAGAGTTGAAGTTAATGAGATAATTAACCAATTAATTAAGTGATGATTGAGCAATAGTGATGAACACCTGCTGTTAACAAGCAGAATCACTGAAAAAAGGGAAACACAACAACTACAACTGACTTCAGCCACAGCCTTAGATGAAATCAACTGAATATAAAAAAAATGTTTAATCTCTGAAGATCTGATTAAACAACTCCACAAACAACATTACCAGCTTCACATATAACTAACCAGATTGACTTTATTTTCACACATCTACAGAAGTACTTACTGAGGTTTAGATGTTGTTTTATTGGTAAAGAAAAAGAAAAGAAAAGAAAAGAAAAGAAAAGAAAAGAAAAATGACGCCACCATCATGGAGATCAGCGTTTGCTTAGGTTGGGCTCTTGACGCCTGACTTTCTATTTTAGATTTTTCTCTGCAACAATGCATATGTTGTTGTAAAGCAGTGAGGTCAGTGCTCTACAGTGAGCAGATATTAGCTGCTTTTATATGACGATATTGTCATTGTGAGATTGCCTGATTGCATCCAAAGCAACTGGATTTTGGTTTTGCATTACCAACCCTGTGAAACTACAGCATGAGATATATTGAATAATTTTAAAACCATGTAGTGCATAAAAAATTTGAACTACTACATCACTTTGACACACACAGACATCAAGAATCAGCATATGAATCTCAAAAATGGTGATTAAAAAACGCTTTATGCTGCAATGCATGCCATAGGACAAAACTTCCGTCATGCACTGCAGTATGAATAATTATTGTCACCACTGTTGAGGATTGTATGCTATGTTTTCATGTCTAAGCCTGAGTGGTAATAGTTGTTCATTTTCTGCATTGAAGCATTACGGTGCCATTTGTTTAATGGATTTGTTTTTTTGTTTTTTGCAATTTTGTAATGCTGAATCTCAGTCAAGAAACCCAAGAGAAAAATACCTCTTTGTGCATTTGAAATGCATTTCAAGCAGAAAATTCAAACTGATCTGCTCCTTCAGTCTTTTAATTCAACAATGTACAAGTGTTTGCTGTGAAACACCATTGAAATTGCTCAAACGCAAATTATTTTAAAGACGTAAAAGGGTCAAGAGCCCAACTACAACAAACCCTGACCACCACGATGGTGGCATAATTTTTTGACCAACAAAACATCAACATCTAAACCGCTGTTAATTCTCAATAAGAACTTCTTTAGATGTGTGACAGAAATACTCTGATAATCTGGTTAGTAATAAGTGAATCGGACCTTTTAATCAGATCTTGAGAGATTTAATGTCTTTTATCAGTTGATTTCATCTAAAACTGTGGCTGAAGTCAGTTGTAGTTGTTGTGTTTCTCTTTTCTTCAGTGATTCTGCTTGTTAACAGCAGGTGTTGATCATTAATGCTCAATCATCACTTAATTAATTGCTTAATTATCTCATTAACTTTAACTCTGCTTCAGTGTTACTTTAACAATATTTAGAGAGGGACCATATGTTCTCTGAACAGAGTTGATTTAACCCTTGGGATTTTTCTGTGTACTTTTTTGTTTATCATGGTATTAATTCAAAATCAGATTAAACATTTGGATGGATTTATTTATTTTATTTTATTTTTTCCTTATACAGCATTGGCTAAATCAATTGGGAATTTAAGTCAACAGATCATTAATATATTCTGGGTTCTGGGTAATGTAAGCTTTGATGTTCTGCCTTCACTACAATTCATCCTCCTGTTTTATGCCTTTGGATCTGCTAGAGGAGGTGAGTTTACATTTATGAACTATTTACATTCATTTATGAGTAATAGTGCAAGAAAACATTATTCAACTGTATTAAAATCAGATCGAGAAAAATCTGTGGAAACTTTCCAGTTGTGTTCCAGATGCGTCTGAGATGTTACTGCTTCATTCATACACGCATATTGAAAAATATTGATTAATAATTGCAGTTTATATGAGGGTGGAAGAAGAAAAAGAGAAGGGGTTTTATAACACACCATTTAAATATTACAGTATCTTTGAAATGTGTAGCATATATTTCAACAAGTTCATTTGATTACCACAATTAATTAATGTGCTACATTCACACTGATGTCTATGTTATCTATTAATGTTAAAACTCACTCTTTGAACTTGACATTAATTTAGTTTATGAATATGTAGTAAATTTCTAAACTACACATACTGCAAAACACTAAATGACAGATAAATATAGTTAAATGTAGTTAAAACAAGATTAAAACAATAAAAAAAAAGTGCAAAACAACATAAGGAAAAAACAAAACAAATCTTTGTTCACACTTGGTGTCTTTTTTAAAGCTACTAGCATCTGTTTTACATTACTCCCAGATGCGTTTATAGAAACAGCATACCTCGAGTAAGAGAGGTTTGGGTTAATCAACCCGAGAGTTCAGGGTATGTGTGATGGTTAACCTCGATTTCTGTGTTTTTCCCTATTTGTTGTTCCGTGGAACTGTTGTTTAATGCGACATCACGTGATCAGGAGCTCTATATCATCAGGGCTGTGATTAAATCACATCTGTGCTAACATCTGCTGCACATGTGATGTTGCCCATATATAGCCTATATTATTCAGCTGTGCTCCTCATTCTCTTTATTAATCCTCATGTTTTAAAATGCTGAAAATAAAACCATTTTCATTTTACAAGCAGAAGTGAATCTGACATACTGTAAATATGATAAGTGATGGATATAATAAACTGATGTCTTTCATTAGTAAAATGAGAGTGATTCATCTGTGAATGTGTCTGTCCGTGAATCTCAGTATTAATATAATCGCTCTTCTGTGAATCTCAGTATTAATCGCTCTTTTGTGAATCTCATCATTATCATAATCACTCTTCTTTGAATCTCAGTATTAATATAATCACTCTTGTGTGAATCTCATTATTATTATAATCACTCTTCTGTGAATCACATTATTAATATAATCACTCTTCTGTTTTCAGGA
Source organism: Ctenopharyngodon idella (assembly GCF_019924925.1). Taxonomy (NCBI): domain Eukaryota; kingdom Metazoa; phylum Chordata; class Actinopteri; order Cypriniformes; family Xenocyprididae; genus Ctenopharyngodon; species Ctenopharyngodon idella. The sequence continues at coordinate 13,440,551 of NC_067222.1, read as the reverse complement.
TTCATCATTATTGCAGTTTTACCATTGTTTCTCACCGTGACAAGATGCGATTGGGACAAATCATGTGGTCAGAAAATGGGCTGTAAGTGATTGATGAATTATGATCTGATCCCTGATATAAACACACATAACTCATGACATAATGAGATCAATATTTTGCTCGTGTCGTTATGAATGTTTGATCTTTACAGATTTTGAGTGACTAGAAATACTTCCAGTGATTTCATAATAATCTGTGTTCAGATGTTTTTGAACATTTGTGAGATGTTTTATATTTATGGTCTTGATTTTATTCAGTCAGTGTCAAACACAGATATGCTCTTCTTTTTAAACTAATATTATTAAAGCTGTTTTTCAGGTTCACTTTCGGTCAGGAGATCAGTGTATTTAACTCTCATGTTATTGGTCAATGCTGTACTGGTCTATTTCTACATCATCGCTCTGGAAAATGAAAAGGGTAATATAAAATTATATATCTGAAGCATCTTTCTAGTATATCTTAAGCTAAATTGTACTATAGTTAAATGTCTGTCTGTCAGTTAATGAACACTTTACAGAAACTGTTACCATGATGATGATGATGTGTTTGTTCATGTTCAGATCGTGTGGGATGGGCCTGTATGATTGCGTTTCTTCAGTTACTCTGGGCAGTGATAGACTTTGCATGGTCATTTAAATATGGTACAGTATTAATCATCTGATCATCTTCTGCTATCAGCTCTAGTTTATTCTCTTTACCTCTGTTCTTCTCTTCTGAAGAGAGATTGAGTCTCTACACTGTAAAATTATCATAAAGACTGTGAAATTATACAGTTAAAACCTGTTAACAGTAAGTTCCTTTACTATATACAGTGAAAAACTTTCTTTTTTCTTTTTTTCTTGTTTCTTTTTTTCTTATCGGTTATGTACTTTAGGGCTTCGTGTTACATCTTGTGCTGTTCATGTTAACTGCATTATTTCATTGTGTGTCATCATGATGGTGTTCAGTGTTTGTGTTAATGACAGCTCTGCAGCTTCTATATTAATATTTACTTCATCAGTTGTGGAGAAGCTGCTTGTGATGAACTTTGAACTTTCTCGTCACCTCCTGTGTTTTATGGTATTTTAGTTCTGGTATATTAACATTATACCAGTTAATGAAATACAGGTTTTACTGTAAGTTTAAGTTAAATCCATAAATCCTGAAACGCTGCAGACGTATTTTTTTGTAATATTTCACTGTGAATGAATGATGAAAAACATTATTATTCTACAGAATATTTTTGTATAATTTATTATTTATTATTAGTTTCAAACTCCAAACAGATTAAGAATCAGATTTAGAAAGATGTGGAGATTTTTTTTTTTTTTTTCTGTAGTGGTTGTTAATGTGGTTTCATCTGATCTAATGGTGATGATATTAACTGTATATTTGATCTAATGGTGATGATATTAACTGTATATTTGATCTAATGGTGATGATATTGTATTATTTGATCTTCCAGATTTTCTCCGTCTTGTTCCTGTGTATGTGTTTGGATCAGTCAGTGTTGTTTTACTGAATTCTGTTGCTCTGATGACTGAACTGATACTGAAAGCAGGTGAGCGATCACTTCAACATCAGTAATATATCTGTATATAAACCATGAACTTTACACTAAATACATATTATAAACTAATACAGAATGTTAATCTGAACTGTGTGGTAAAATCTCACTGTGAGGCAGAAATCGGCTTCATCTTAAAGTTATTACTCTTATTTCCATTCACATATTGCATGAAAGCCCAATGATGCCCCTCTTTATGTATATACATTTTTGTTATTGTCTGGACAAGTCAAGACACGTCTGTGTCAGTATTAGGAGGCAGTATATAGGAAAACTGACTTGTTCTTTGTGCCAGATATTGGACTACTGCATGTTTGTTGGTCCTGTGAGTGAATAATCAAGAAGTAAGTTATTGTTTTACATTCTAAGCTGTTCAGCTTAAATATTTTGTACATTTTGTTATTGTCAATTGTGAACTGTACTAGTTCAAGTAATAATTTGAATAATATGTATAATTTTATTTACTGTTACTACTGCTGTGTATAATGTTAATTTTCTTAATGCCTTTTGTAATACTGTTTATATCAGCAAACTTTTGTTGTATTTCGTTTTCTCTGTTCATTATAGACCACACATACCCCTATTGGTGAATGCCTGTAATTCTTCATACATGCAGCTATAATTCAAATAAAATCCTTTAAATTGGACCCGCTCTCTCGCTCCTGTTTCTCTAATCAGAATCTCCCACCACCATTTCTACTAGTGCCTAACCGAACCCTTTGAGCACCCCTTACACTCGCACATGGTCCTTCGAGCCGGATGGTACTTCTGTAGAGATGGACCCTGATCCTGCCAGTACAGCAGATCCCGCGTTCGGATCCACTCACAAAGAGAGTGACATCTTCCAGCCCATCTTGAGGATTATGAAGTCCAACTTCCTGCGCACTTGCACTCAGCACCCCCCGCAGCTGACGCCTCCTCCCAGAGATATTCTAGACATTTCTCTAAGTCAATTTCTTCTGGTACTGCCTCTGACGCTACATACAGATCACGCCACAGTGCATCGAGCCGATGTCCTAGACACGCCCTCTCTGACGTCCAAGCTGCAGTGCTGGAGGAAAGACTAAAGGCTTTTGAACTACAGGAACTGCAACATCAGATTGAAGAGGATGCTACAGCAGATAAGGAATGTTGGAGACTTGATGACCAAGCTAGAGAGGCTCTCAAACCCAGAGAAGCTTTGGCTAAACAAATTGTGACACGGCGGCATCTCAAGAAAGCACAAAATGAGCTTGAGGTTGCGAAGTTAGTCATCTCGCTCTTTAAACAGGACACCCACAATGTTAGCAGATCTGGATCACAGTCTAGCATCGCCAGTGATTTACCTGAAGCACTACCGGAAGTAAGCCCACCTCAACAGAGAGCTGCTATTAGTGATATTTTCATATCATCTGCCCAGAAAATGTAGGGACATTCTACGCCACACCCTGTCTTTCTTACCTCAGAGGCATCAGTATTGCCTCCTCCAGCACCACGTGTTACCGACCACAGCCTTAGCAGCTAAAGCTTCCTCCAGTGCCCAGAACTTTACTCCCAATGTCTGCCATTCTGATGTAGTGACTGAATGCTTCTGCTGTAAAGTTCGGAGATGCTGAAGCTTTTGATGACTTTGCTCTATCCATCCATTCATTGGCAGGGATGCTCAGAACACTAGAGTTTCAACCATTGCAATAATAAGGACCATTTGCTGAACTCTTGCTCTGAATTTAAGTTACTAACCACAGAGCAAATAATGAAGTGGATAACGGAAGGAAAGCGGTGTTGGAAATGTGGAAGGGCACATGCTACAGACCGCTGCAATCTGAAGTGAGGATGCAAGACTTGCAAAGAGCTGCACCTTACCATTCTCCATGAAGAAGCTTTGCAAACACAAAAGAGTGATCTTCTGGTCAATATTCCCCCTTCCCAGGTGTACTTAGATCGTCCCAAGCGATCTCCAAAGGTGATGCTAAGGATAGTCAAGGTCCTACTCCATCACAGAGACGTATGTAGTGTTAGACGATGGCTCTGAGCATAGCATCACACTGCCACAGGCTGTGGGACAGTTAAACCTTACCACAGTGCCTGAAACACTCACCCTATGTACAATACATCAGGATGTACTTCACTTAAATGGACCATCTGTTTCCCTCTCTATGTCACCTTTAAACAGACAAACTAAGAAGTTCCAGATTAATCATGCCTTCACTGCAGAGAATCTGAGACTGTCTGAACACTCTTATCCAGTAGCTGCTCTCCAACGCAGATATGCCCATATCCGGTCCTTACCATTGCCACAGATTGAGCGAGAACAACCCTTGATACTCATTGGGTCGGACATGGCTCACCTACTCTTGCCAGTCCAGCCCATATGAATGGGACCTCTTAATGCACCCATAGCTGTTCACACCAGACTCGGCTGGACTGTCCAAGGCCCTGTTGGGTATAGCCTGCTCCTTGTGACCAACAATGTCTGAACATCTCTATAGATACTCAGAATGCTGAGCTTCTCAAGAACGTTGAGCGTCTTTGGCAGATTGATACCTTACATTAACGAACCAACAGCCACTTGTTCCAAACAGGACCAGCACACTCTCACACTACTCCAATCCCACACTACTAGGGTAGAGGTAGATGGCATTCTATGATATGCCACTCCTTTGCTCAGAGTACCGAACGCTGACACCCTTAAAGCCAAAAGGAAGCAGTACTGGCATCCCTCCACAGCACTGAACAGAGACTTGCCAAAGACCCAAACCTCTCTGAAGAATTCTGCACCGAGATGGATAAACTAGAACAGGCTGGATACGTGGCAGAAATCTCCCCTCAGGAAGCTGAGAAGTCCACTGAATCCTGGTACACTCCACACCATATGGTGAAACACAATGGCAAAAACAGTATTTTGTTTAACTGTTCTTTCCAATATCAGGGTCAGTCATTAAGTAACACCTTATTCCTGGTCCGATACTTGGTCCATCTTTTCTTGGAGTTCTGCTTCGGTTCAGACAGCACACCGTGGCTGTGAGCGGAGATGTGAAAGGTATGTTTCACCAAGTTCGCCAAGTGCTAGATGACAAGACAATCTTGCGCTTCCTCTGGAGAAACATGCAAAGGACTGAGCAGCCAAAGATCTATGAGTGGCAAGTGCTACCTTTCGGCACGACGTTGTCAAGGGCTACTTGTTGCAGTGCATATATAGCACAACAAGGACTGCACAGTGAAATCGATCCCATTCTAGTCGAATCAGTGACCCACTCATTCTACGTAGACAATTGTCTTCAAAGTACACAATCAACAGAAAAGGCCAGAGCTTATGTAGATGGTCTATGGCAATTGCTGCTTACTGGAGGATTCGACCAGAAGTCATTGAGCACCTTCCCTCAGAAGCAAGGTCACAAAGCAGTGAGCTATGGTTATCCCAAAAGAGTCCAGATCTTTTAGAGGGCACACTTAGATTACGATGGAACTGTCTCAGTGATTCCTTAGGATACAAGCCTCGCCAGGTGGAATGTCTCAAACCAACCTTGAGAAATATCTACAAGGTATTGGCATCACAGTATGACCCTCTCGGGTTCCTAATTCCATTCACCACCCAAGCCAAGATACTCATTCAGGATCTGTGGAAAAATCATATGGGATGGGATGACCTCATTGAGTCTGACAGCCTAATAATTCAAATAAAATCCTTCAAATTGTACCCGCTCTCTCGCTTCAGTTTTTCTAACTGGAAACTCCCACCACCATTTCTACTAGTGTCTAACCAAACCCTTTGAGCACCCCTTACGCTCGTACACATAATAATTTGGAGCAATAATAAGCTTTATAATCAGCTGTTCATGCTGTAAATAAAATCCTGTTGTTTATTTTCATCCTCAGTTAATGGTGAAGGTGCAGTTGGAGATCTGAGGATCGTCGTCTTTTCCTCTGAATTCATCTTTACTTTATTTCTGATGGTTTTACTGGTATTTGAACCCTGTGAGTATAACCTGCACTTAAAGACAATTAAATTAATTACATTCACTTCAGCTGTTTTGATGCCTCTCATATTTGTTTAAGGGATTTTCATTTAAAAATATGACTACATATGTGACCAATCACATATGTAGTCATTCAGGGAACAAATGATCAGTTTTGTGTTGTGATGATTGAATCTTACATGTGTGTTTATTAAGTGTGATCTTCAGTCTGATTCACTGACAGCTGCTCACAGTTCACAGCAGAAAAACACTCATTATATTACTCATTCAAAGCCAGCGTTTCACTGCTATTTATTGTGGTCTTTGAGGGCATCATTTCATAAAGATATTTCTGCTGTTTTTATAATTATTGTGACTCATATTGACTCATTCTAAACTGACTTAAACTGAAGCCCTCGATCTTCAACACTCACTATACACAATTAAATTCATTCAGATGTATCTAGACTTAATATTTAGGGCCCGAGCACCAATGGTGTGAGGACCCTATTGGAATTGCTCCGTTTATTATTGAAGGTTTATTTTTCTTTGTTTAAACCAGGACTCATCTATTATCCAGTCTGATGTGTTCTGAATCTGAATAATCCCGTAAATCTCTTTTCCTCCTCTGTCTCTGAACTCACAGGGATCAAACCATGTCTGGAGTCATGTCAGGTTAGTGTCATATTTAATGTATATTACATTTTATTAATTCACCTGCAGTATCACTTGATGTTAAGGTGCACTCAGTGATTTATGTTCATGTTTCTCTGACTGAAGTCTTCATACAGACACACATGAGTGTGACACAGCATCACTGTAAAAATATGTATTTATATAAATAAAAAGTACTTGTTTAGTACAGCTCTGTTGAGGCATTTCTGAGATAAAGTGAGCAGTATTCAGCTGGTCATGTGATCTCAGTATGGCCACCATGAGCAAAGAGAGAAAACACCTTATGTGGAATAAAACAGTTTCTTCCTGACTCTACATCATTTAAACTGGATTTGTAAAATATGCTATTCTTCCCTTTAAACATGGACAGAATTACTGACTGCACCTTTAAATAAGTGTCAGAAACACATTTAGTGAAGATCTGTGTGTAAATGATCTGTCTTGTCGTGAACACAGAAGGCAATAAAGTCTCGTCGAACTCCAGCCGCTGGATCACAGAATCAGGAATCTCAGGTTAGTGTCAGAATTATGGATGATTTCACTTCTCCAGAGATGTCGTGTTTCTCAATCCTGCTCCTGGAGAACATCAGCACTTTCCTTCATTTGACACAAACCTAGTTGGAGCTAAACTCTGCAGGACAGAGTCAGTCCCTCCAGGACCGATTTTGGACACCACTTTCATAGGCCTATTATAATATTTAGCGCAGAATTAAGAAATGATTATATTAACATATTGCGTGCGATGGTGTCTATAGCAGCATTCAAATGAAGTCCATCAATAAATTAGTGATCTTACATTTGACACTGAAGCTTTAAAGCATGTATTGAGTACTCAGCGCAGTTTCTCTTGAAGCTCGGTGCCGGAGCGCATATCGTTTTCAGAGAAACACGTGATCAACGAAAAACAAAGCCTCACTTTCTTTCCAGTCACATGAATGCTTCACTTTTGTGTCATAATGTTTGAACCCAGATCAGTTCTCTACGGGTTTATGGAAGTTCAGGTCCATTTACTTATTTATTTATTTTTTTATATGTAAGCCTATATCACATGATCATATATTCTGCCATATAAACAGTGTAAAAACCATAAAATAATTAGAGCACTATTTACTACTTAATTAGTATTATTATAAATACTAATTTAATTTATTGACACACTTTAATATGTGAATTGTATTATCAGAAAACTGAACATTTGGACTGTTTGACACTCCTGATCAGTAGCGCCGCTTCTTATACGCAGAGTACGCAGTTTGCATAGGGCACCAACTCCCGGGGGGGGGCACCACCTTTGCTCAAAAAAAGTCTAAATATATAAATAAACTAATATTCTGTAGGTAATATAGTAATATTACTATTTTTTTTTTAGTAATATTAACTTAAAAATAAATGTAAACTAAACAGATATTAAAAAGAATGCAGTAACTTAAGCACACGCAACACGCCATTCCTGCTTCGCCCCGCCCCCACCTCACACTGACAACAGCTCTGGCGCTGAGAAGCGAAAAAGAAAAGAAAACAAGATTAATCACGTGCGTCATTTTTAGGTATGTTCACAAACACGTGGAACTTTATATTTTTGACTATTGTAGATAATGGGTGAGATTAATTAAACGTGTTTAACGATGTGAAGGATTTGACCACCACCAACGCATCTGCCTGATTTGATACTAATGCAATTTTTTCATCGCTATAATTCCAATATTTTAATGTGCTAATTTTAATGTGCTAAAAAAGCTGTAACAACAATAGCAAGAAATGTAACAACAATCACCTAGCCACTAGCGCCCTCTGCAGGCATTTGATATAATACATAATGTACGTAAGTTGATTGTTTACGTTATGTATTACATTATGTATTTTGACAGTGTCAGCAGCGGCCCTGCTCCTGATGCTTCGAATCTTTTCCCGAAACAATCAGAGAAAAGCTTCAAAGATTCAAGAGGCTTCATTTCTCCTTCCCTACAGTCAATCTTAAAAGAATATGCCATGTACATTTTTATCTATACCATCCAACAGTCTTTTAAATCCATTCACTGATTGTTATATTTTATTATTATTATTATTATTATTATTAGGCCTATTGGTTACATTTTTTTATTCATTGTAATGGATTTGCTTTATTTTCCCCTTAATTTCCAGTTTCTCTTTACCTTAATCTCTTAATTGTAACTCTAATTTATCTTAATCTATCTTATATATTCCTTTATCATGTATTGATGATAACAAACTTCATTTGAATGCCATCTATTGGCAACATCGCGTTTTAAAACGGTAATATATCGTTCTCTCAACATAGGATCTCGAAGGCCACGACATGAGGATGTTGTTACCTTGAAAAAATGATCTTGTAGCCACGACAAAACTAAGTGAACTGAACATGTCCCCTCCTGCAGCTTATTGACTCTAATACCTGAAATATCTGTAACACCACATCCTGATCATCTGCTCACAGTCCCACAAGTACTATGTTATATACTAGAGTTATAATAAAGTTATCAGCAGCAGGTCATGTGATTTTGAAACAACATTTCCTTCAACTTAAACAGAAAATGCTTCTATGTGGTAAAACTGTTAATATGAGGAGACTCCAGGAGCAGGACTGAGAATCACTGCTGTGAAACTGTTGAAAACACGTGTTAAAACATGTCTTATTCTGAACCCAGAATGCAGCAGCTTCTGATGAAACTCCAGCCGCTGGATCAAACCAGAACCAGACCTCAGCAGAATCACATGAGATGAATCCTCTACCGAATGAACAAAACCAAGAGACTCGGCTGAATTCAGTGGTTTCACAAACATGATCAACAATCAGAGAAATACACTCCTGAAACAGTGATTTAAGAGTTCAGTCTCGTTCTTCATTTGTTATTGAGACAGGATGTTTAACTGTCATCACACTTGTTCTTTGTATTCATTTAACAGTGATTTGCTTTTATAACTAATTCTAACTGTAAACCAACTTCAACAGTATATTGAAACTGAGACTCAAGATCAACAGAGAGAAAAATCAGTGTTATAATTTTTATTGTAAGAATCGATTGAGGTTTGAGTCTCAGTTCAGGATCATGATGTCAGTAAATGTTCAGTTCTGGGTCTCTTACACCCTTCAGAAACACTGAGACTGAATATTCAAACCTTCAGATGGAAGATCAGATCCTTCATGTAATATCAAAACTCCTATGAGTTTTTGTTACCTTCCTTCCTCTTCCTCTTGTACTTCCTCTGTAAATCTTTCCTCATAAAGTTTCCAGCCCAGAATGAGCCCAAACACAGAGTCTTACAAGCTCATGATCAGCCATTCTCCTCCATAATACTGAGTCTGGAAAGCAGATCAAGAAATAAATACATTTATAACTCTAAATTGTACTGGAATTTCTAAATGGCGATCAAAACATTGGATTCTTTATGTGGAATAAAAAATGAGAGGTTTGGCTAAATGTCCACCTATTGTTTGCATTTATGGCAGAGATTGTCTTATAGGGAAATGAGAAGGTCTGTATCTCTTAGCATTGGAGAAAGTGTAACGGCTAACTTGGATCACGTGCGACACCTCTCTGCCTATCGTGTAACGTCAGTGCCCGCCATTCAAAGTTTTATGACAGTCAAGTACAGTTTACAATAATCAGTTTCTTGTGGATTAGCACGCTTGTCTTGTGAATAAATGTTCTATATTTTATATTTTATATCGCTAGTAAACATACAGTAGGACTGCATTGTTTGTGGAATGTGCTTGAGTGGAAAAAAGAGCATGAAAATCTTTATTAGCTGCAAAGTTCACTGCAGCCTGCATTAAACCACATTTAAGAGTACACTAAAACTTATTTGTAATTTAATTGTTGAAAAGGCCCAGTATTTTCCATACCATTTTCTGATTTGATGTTGATATGTGATTGACAGTTTAGTTTGGCCCACCCATTCGAAGGACGACATTTTAGTTCTCACAGCTCTGTCAGCTGCTCTCTATAAAGCTGCTTTCATTGGGTGTGCGTTCGAAAGAAGTAAGTGTGTTGTTTATATCATGCTTCTATGATTCTAACATCTTGTTTCTTGTCTTTAGTGTGAGAATTTGAGTTTTAAGCTGTTGAAGCGAGTCCAGAGTGAAACCCTCCATCTATAGTTTGCACATTTAATACTGCAAGTTTGTGTATTGCATTATGATTATTTAGATTATATTTGTTAACCAGCATATAGGGTTTTTGCTTGTGTATAACCCTTTCAGTCAGTATTTTTTGGCATGTTTTTGACTGTCGTTTCTGCTTATGCACAGTAATGCGCCGTCAGATAATGGCGCTCTGTCTAATCGTCTTATTTAAATATTTACTGCTGTTGATCTTATGTATAGTGTATTTATTTCAGTTGTTATTTATTATGTATATTTCATTATTTGTTTAGACACCACACACGTGCCATATGTATGTGAGAGCGTGCATAATAAATGGAGCATCAGTTGAGTACTGACCACTGGCTTTGTGCATTTTTACCGACACCCCCTGGTGATCACAAACCAAAACAACAATTCCAGTGCAGTTCTTTAAAAACTATTCAACATGGTCCTTCGAGCCAGATTGTGTGTGATTGCCATGGAATAAGATGTCCAGAGGCAGTGAAATGACAGAGTCTGATCCTGATTTCCGCAGCAGACGGGTACCAAGGTCCACACGTCACTTGGTGGATTACGAGGTAGAATACAGAGGGGACACCCCTCACCTGATGGCAGGAGTTGGAGCAGGAGAAGGAAATTACTGGAGAACCATATGCAGGCAAAGATGCTCACGCAGTAATTCAGCACCTCAGAGAAGAGAATCAGCAACTGCATCAAACCATTAGAGATATGAGACATACGATAGAAATGGTTGAAACAGCCTCATCTCAGAGTCCCGTCCCTCTGCCCCATACCAAATCACCATGTGAGGCCTCTGTAATCCAGACTAAACTTTGACCAGTACCAGGTCCATGATCCCACAAGTCCATTGCAGATTGCAGTAGACAGGCTGCTAAAGAGACATGATAATCCAGAAGCAAGTTATGAATCCCCCAAGTCTGTAGATGATGAACAGGTTAGTGCTTCTGCCATTTCAGATGACCTGTGTAGAATGAGTCTCAAGTCACCACCAGAGGACAAGCCTGCCCCCTAGCTCTCAACTTCCCCTAGCCATTCTCAGTCACAGCGCTTGTCATACCCAGCAGGCAGCCCAGAAGTCTATACGAACCGTGCCCCACATCAGCAACAGCTGCCTTATCGTTCCCCCTCACCTGTTTTAGAGAACAGCCAGACTACACCACAAGGCCTTATCATCCACCCAGAGACTTTAAAAACTGTTTGCTAGGCTGAAGATATCTCTCGAGAAATTGTTGCCACGTGATGCCATGGAACAGTTCAAATACCAGATTCTGATAGAGCATCTGAAAATTGAGGATGCTCTTCTAATTGCAGACTCCTATAGTAACTCCCATTATCCCTATACATACACCATGCAATCACTGACTGAGCACTATGGACAGCCCCACCAGCTGGCATTAGGGAGAATTGCAGAACTGATGGATGGCCCTAACATTTGTAGCGGAGATACTGATGTGATCCTATTGCTCTGAGTGATCTGAGTGATTGCTCTGATTGATCTGCTAGGTTTATATTCTATGAGCATATATGCAATGTATTGAGGTCCTATAGGCCATTGAGTGATTTATAAACAAGTAACAGTACTTTAGGACCTGAGGACTGGTGTGATGTGTTCATATTTTCTGCTTCTGCTCAGAATCCTGGCAGCAGCGTTCTGTACGAGCTGCAGCTGTCTTATGGTCTTTTTGGGAAGGCCAGTGAGGAGTCCATTACAATAATCCACCCTGCTGGTGATGAAAGCATGAACAAGTTTCTCTAAGTCTTTAGTTATTGTCTTTACATGGCTACTGAAACTCAGGTCTGACTCCAAAATCACACCAAGATTCCTGACTTGATTTTTAGGTCTTTGACCCCTAGAGTGAAGGTATGCATTCACTTTGAGAGCTTCATCTTTGTTTCTAAATGCAATGACTTCAGTTTTGTCTTTGTTTAATTGAAGGAAGTTTAGGCACATCCAATTGTTAATTTCATTAATGCATTGGCACAGGGAGTCAATGGGGCTGTAGTTGTTAGGTGATAGGGCAAGGTAAATGTGGGTGTCATCTGCATAGCTGTGATATGCAATTTGGTTCTTTCTCATTATTTGGCTCAGTGGCAGCATATATAGATTAAACAGGAGTGGTGCAAGTATTGAACCTTGAGGGACTCCGCAAGTCCCACTCAGACTTGTGGTCACCAATACTCACATAATAACTTCTCCCTTCTAAGTATGACCTGAACCATTTGAGGAACATCCCAGAAAGCCCAACCCAGTTTTCCAGTCTGTCAAGAAGTATGTTGTGCAGTGTCAAATGCAGCACTGAGATCAAGTAGTACCAGCACTAATAATTTCCCTGTATCTGTATTTAAGCCAGGGGTGGGGAACGTTGATCCTGGAGTGCCATTGTCCTGCAGAGTTTAGCTCCAACCTTAAACACACCAGAAGCTAATAAAGGTCTTCAGGATTACTAAAGTTACAGGCAGGTGAGTATTTTTTTCAGGGCTGGAGCTAAACTCTGCAGGACAATGGCCCTCCAGGATCAACGTTCCCCACCCCTGATTTAAGCAAATATCATTTATTATCTTTATGAGCGCTGTCTCTGTGCTGTGATGCGGTCGGAAACCAGATTGAAATTTGTCAAAGTATCCATTCAAGCTTAAGAACTTGTTCAGCTGATTGAAAACAACTTTTTCAATGATCTTGCCTAGGAAAGGAAGATTTGAGATTGGTCTGTCATTGCTCAATATGGTGTTATCCAGATTGCTCTTTTTCAGGAGGGGCTTAACAACTGCAGTTTTCAGGGATTTTGGAAAAGTCCCAGAGAGAAGTGAGGCGTTTACCACTTGTGTCAAGGGCGCAGGTTGATGTTTTAAGGTGCTGTAATAATAATAATAGTAATAATAAGTTTTATTTATATAGCGCTTTTCCAGGGCTCAAGGACGCTTTACAATGTACATTTAACAAGGAAGAGATAATACAAGTAGAGTAGACAATGATGACAAACAATAGTTAGAAGATACAGTAAAGGAACATTATACGGACAGGGCAGCATACAGAAGGATCGAACAATCAAGCACAAGAAAATACAAAACAGAAATTAAGAGACATAACATAACATTCAGAGTATTATTAGTTAAATAATCAATAAATCAATCCATCAATTCAGAGACATAACATTCAGAAAACAAGTGAGTGTTGAGTAATGATGATCTGTACTGTTTCTTCCAAAATTTTGTGATCTGATCTGTTTAACCCCAACGCAGCTCAAGGATGTGCTGATCGCCTTTCTGATATTATTGATTTTCTCAGAGAAGAAGGAAGCAAACTCACAGCATTTGCTGTCTGAGAGCATTTCACTGGGAATCTGACTTGGGGGGTTTGTTAGTCTCTCTACAGTAGCAAAAAGAGTGCGGGTGTTGTTTAAGTTGCTGTTTATAATATTTGGAAAGAGGGTCTGTCTAGCTTTGTTTAGGTCCACACTGAAAGCATGAAGGTTATCTTTATAGTTTTTATATTGGATTTCAAATTTTGTCTTACGCCACATACGCTCAGCTTTTCTGCATTGTCTTTTCATATTTTGCGCTGCTGTTGAGTTTCTCCAAGGCACTTTTTGTCTGTCACTCTTCTTCCTGACTTTCACAGGAGCAATGTCATCAATAACATTCTTTACTTTTGAGTTAAAAGAATCAAGGAGAAAATCAAGAGTCTGCAGATATGCTTGGTGTTAAAGATATAGCCTTCATAAACAGTGCACTGGTATTCTCATTTAAGCATCGCTTTTTGACAGATATTGATCTAGCTTCAACAGTAGGAAAGATCAAAGAAAAATACAGACATGATCAGATAGTGCTACATCCTTAATGACAATGGATGAAATGTTTAGACCCTTACTGATAAGTAAATCTAGAGTGTGTCCACGATTGTGTGAGGGTCCATTTACATGCTGAGTCAGATCAAACGTATTCAAAACAGTTATGATTTATTTTGCCATATTGATTTCTGCATTATCTATGTGGATGTTAAAGTCCCCAGTAATAGCAAAACAGTCAAACTCTGAGGAAATTGCTGATAACAGTTCAGTAAAGTGCTCAACAAAGGCTGGAGACTTTTGGAGGCCTGTAAATAACTATAAGTAGAATGCGAGGAGCAACTTTTAACACAATACCCAGATATTCAAAAGACAAGTAATCACCAAATGACACTTGCTTGCATTTAAGTTAACACTAAATATTTTTTTTTTTTTTAGTTTTTACAACTCCGCTAAAGTTTAGAGTTCAGGGAACTTGAAAAAATAGATTCAACCATAATCAAATATTTGAATGTCAAACATACACCCTCTAGTGGTGATTTATTACCAAAATGTGACGTCATCGCTGAACGTGTACTCAGGCGCTTTCCCTCCACACAGATACTTATCCGGGTTTACAGTGTAATTAATTATAACTAGTTATAATTAATTATAAATATTTGGATCAGTTAATAGAATTAACTTAATGTAATTAATATTACAATCAATTAACCTGTTTGTCCTGTGAACACTTGGTTAATTGTTTATTAATTCTAAGAAATGTTCATTTCAAATGGTCATGGGAAATAACAATCTTACTGTACAGTACTACTCAGAGCCTGTAGTCAGAATCTGCATGATTAGGGACTCCAGTATATGAGCATGAAACATGGACAACTTTACATGTGACATGAACAAGACTTTATTAACTAGACTAAACACTTAACTACTCTAACATTCACACACATACATGCATACAGTTTACCAAGAGAAAGAGAGAGCTAAAGCAGAATACAGGAAGCAAGAAGTTACAGCATTGTTTGAAATTCAGCAGATCAACAGCCTTGAGCAAACCATCAGTTTAGTTCTAACACACCCTTCTTTAAAAGGGGTAAGGATACTTAATGAATCAAATAATGAGACTAAGTTTGATACTTGCATGTCTCGCCCATTTGAATTAAACTGTCCTGATGTAATTTGTGGAGGCTCCCATTGATCTTTGATGAGAGAGAACCAGTTGGAGTCAGATGATCTTTGGTGAATGAAAAGACAAGGCTGCAGCCTGGCACAAGACATTTTATAGTTCAGCATCATCTTCACATCAGCGTTTATCAGTAAAGGAACCGCTGTGATCTTGTGATCAGTGATTTGTAAAGTGTGAAGATGCCACACCCTCTGGAGGTGACTGAGCCAATAAGGAGTTGTTCCTTTGGAGGGAACTTTTACGACTCTTTGTCCTTTAGCAGGATATTAGCATACGACATTGGCTTGGGTGTTTGAGAGAAGAACCTTCTAGATTATTGTAATACTAATGTGTCACAGAGTTACTAACATGTAATGTAAATTAACAAATCGAGAACGAAGATTGGAGTTCATAGATACCAAACATGCGACCCATGTGATCTTAGTTAACCATGGTAGACAATTCTGAAACATTAATCCAAAATTAATACATAGAAAAGTAATAATACTCTCTAAATTCCTTTGGGTCATAAACCTTATCATTCTTCCATGTGTCCTGTAACCAAAGGCTTGGTGTTAGCTGCATTTGTTACAGTTTTTATTAAATAATGTGTGTGTGTCTGATTGGCCCAGATGCTACAGGGAAAGTATTGTGTATTGTTATGTTTCTTTTTGTTGCAATAGTTTTTTGTTGTTGTTGTTGTTGTATATTTTGACATAAAATCCTATAAAAAATGTTAAAATGGTTTTATAATACTTTATGGTTGAGGATAATAAATCATTTTAGAATGATGATTTCTGATTTAAGCGTGGATGCTAGCTGATTGTGAAGCTCCTCTGAATATGAAGCTGATGTTTAACAAACTGTGAAACTCGGGATTTGGTGAGTTTATCTGTATTTTATTTACTTTGGAAGATATGTTTCTATGCATATCATTATGCACGCTGTAAAGATTGTTTGCATATCTTCTGAATGTTAATATGATTTATTTTAAAATGTTGAGTGATTTTGGATTTGGTTTTCTTTTTATTTGAACATTTCAGTTGTGATAAGAAGTTCCAGTTTGGTTGAATTGTGGTTATATGACATTGTACCTTGTTTAAGGGTTTATTTGGTTTGTTTAAAATGGTACAGGAAGTTCAAGCACTAAAAGCAAAATAGAATAAGAATCCTAAACTCAAAAAATAAAAAGACAGTGAAGCTTAAGAGCTGTCCAAAATACAACTAAATCAAATAAATGTCTTACTAAAATCTATGTACACAGAGATGAAGTAGATAACTTAGATTAAATTGTTTGACGAAAAAAAGGGAAATCAAATCTTAAAAGAATAAGAGAAGAAAACCAAAGACAACACAGAGAATTCATATTTTGTGTATCATTTTATTGTTTTATTGTTGTTGTTGTTTCCAATTCTGTTTCATGTTATTTATGTGACTGCTCAATTACAATATATTTTTTTTTTGAGTATTTTCCTTGTATGACTTTGTGATTCATTTACTGCCAGTGTTAATTCTGTTCTCCATTAACTTTGAAACTTGTCCATTGCTCCAACCTACGGTTGAGGGCACTTGTTACAGTTTCAGTTCAGCTCAGATTGAAGCTGTTTTATATGTTCAGCTCACTTTAGCACAGCTGGATACACTAAAGTGAATCAGGATTAAGATCCATCATTTCTCTCAAGGGTCAGTCCATCACAAGTAGTCCACTTATTGTAAAGTTGATTGCTTGAAAGATCATGTGCTTTAAAGATAAGGAGCTACAACTATCCTGAACTGAGAAATTGATGTTTGTGTAAATGTTCAATGTTCATGTTTGTGGTTCACCAGGATTAGTGAGAGCAGAACTGGTTTCTTCCAAGGATTTTTTTTCTCCATTTCTGTCACCTGATAGAGTTTGTTTCTTGTCACTGTTGCCTTTGGCTTGATTAGTTGGGGTTTAATATTCAGTAATAAAATTGATTTGACTGCACTGACACTTTCAGATTAGAGCAAAACTTGAACTGAATCGAGCTGAATGATGACTCTATTGTTGTCTGCTTTATCGTTGAATCAGTTTTGTTTCATAATTGATGAACTTTATACAGTTATTGAACTGAACTGAATTAACACTGAACTGAATTGATCAGAACAGCTATTTTATTGTCTTCTGAGTTGCTTTACAGTAGAATCTAAATTTGTCTGATTTGATTTTCACTTTCAATATGTCTTTGAAACAATCTGTATTGTATAAAACACTATAGAAATAAAAGTGAAAAAAAAAAAACAATAACACAAAGATATGGTTAAACCAAGTATATATATATTAAAAAAATAATGTTTGGTTTGCAATGCCAATGCATAAAGGTAAAGCTAAAAAAACTGGTCAAGTAACTTCCACTAGACCACTTGAGATTTATTGTCTGATCATTGTGGTTTTTCACTGAATCACACACATCCTCTCTGTGAATGCAAGTATAACTGCCCTAAAACGACCGGTTACTTTGTGCTCAGATTCCTTTGTGTCACTCGCTCCCTCCTCACTGGTCACTGTCTTCCCCAGGAGTTGCAGATTTCTATCAGAAAAAGATTGCTCAGCTTCTCGTCGTGACTCCTCAACTAAACGCAAGTATATTTTCTTCCATTCGGTTTTAGTGAGCCGTTTGTGCTCCTGTTTGTACTGCTTCATTTTCTCATATAACTTCTGCTTCTGAATCTCCTGAATGTGTTTCTCTGTACCCTCAAACATATCACTTGTAAAGTGTGTCCCTCTGTTCTCTTCTATCATCGTCTCTATTTTACTGATCAGATCTTTGAACTGTGGGAAACTGGCAGACTCATTGTCCAGACAGAAGAATCGGTTTCCACAACTGTCAACAAGTTTTTTGAGATCTGGTTCACCTTCCTCTAGATACTGCTCAATGGTTTTATTTTGTTTCTCCAACTGATCTTTGTAAGTGAAGAGGATCATGGTGTATTTTAGTATCTGTTCTCCAAACACTTCTTTGAGATGTTGCACTGTGTTTTTCTCCTCCTCAGTGAATCGACCCACTCTAATGATGATAATAAAAACATGTGGTCCAGGAGAAGCATATGTTACACATTTCACTATTTCAGATTTAATTTCCTCTTCACTGAGTTCAGGATCATAAAGTCCAGGTGTGTCAATCACTGAGATCTCTTTACCCATCCTCTCTGTAGTTTCTAATTGACACTGTTTCGTTTGAGACTTCGAACTGGCTGAAGATTTGAACACATTTTTTCCGATGATGGTGTTTCCAGTGGCACTTTTCCCAGATCCAGTTTTTCCCAGCAGAACCAGCCTGATCTGGTCTATCTTCTCAGGAATCATATGAAGCTCATCTGGATCTTGAGCTGGAGACTTTCCTGAAACTATAGATCAAATCAAATCAGTAATAAAACACACTCCAAAAATTCTTCCCATATGAATATTGCAATAAACTAGTGACGTACACTTAGTGAACAAATCACTTTATATCTTTACTCTAAAGTCATTAGATTATATCTAGATATATTAGGGCTGCAACAACTATTCGATAGAATTGATAATAATAGATAATGAAAATCATTGAAACGATTCTCATTATCGATTAATCGGGTCTGCCCACCGTGCATGGAAAACTTCTGCCAGTCGCGTCAAATTACAGCACTGAATAACCCATTTTTATGGACAAAATGCATTTAAAAATAGTGGAGGAAACAGAGTGAACTGCTGCACTAAAGGTACGTGATCCAAGCTGCCCAAAACATGAAAATTCTTTATTTTAAGCTTCAAGCTAATGCATTAGCATAATGGCTTGCCCTGTCAGGCGCTTTGACAGATGTATGTGCGTCCCCAGTGCAAAACATTAATTCTACAGTTATATCCTTATCTGTAAATGTTATTAATTCATGCAAGCATTTCAATTTTGCATAAATGTTCGTCCTGACAGTCTGTGACTTTACTGAATGAGCACCAGCGCGTGCACCTGCGCCAGACAGACGGAACGCGGGAGAGAGGGAGACAATTAATATTCAGCGCAAAAATATTCATTTTGCTGAAATATCTGTTGTTTAAAGTTAAATTGTATATTTAAAAGTCAACATGTCATTCAAGTATTTTATGAGAGTAGTACCTGTAAAGGGATAACAACACGTAATTGAATATAAATGTAAGACGTTTCTTATAGCCTATTTACAGGATAAAGAAATTACAGTAAGAGGTGATTGTGTCTAGAATGAATGTGTGTGTTCCTGCAGAACATTTATCTTATTTATCCTGTTGGTTAACACTGAGTCTGTTTTTGTTTTTCTTTATTATCTTTATTACTATCTTAATTTTTAATGTAGATATTTAAACTATATTCTATGGAAGCCCGTTTCCGCCACTAAATAAAAAAAATAAAAACAGTAATTGCGACTTTTTATCTCAGAATTCTGACTTTTTATCTCGCAATTGCGAGTTTATCTCTCACAATTCTGACTTTTTTTTCTCACAATTCTGACTTTTTTTCTCACAACTGCAAGTTATAAAGTCACAACTCTGATATAAACTTGCAAATGCGTGATATAGTCAGAATTGCGAGATATAAACTCACAATTGCGTGATATGAAGTCACAATTCTGAGATATAAACTCGCAAAAAAAAAAAAGTCAGAATTGTGATTTTTATATCACGCAATTGCGAGTTTAAATCTCAGAATTCAGACTTTTTTCTCACAATTGCGAGTTATAAAATCAGAATTGTAAGAAAAAAAGTCAGAATTCTGAGATAAAAAGTCGCAATTACTGTTTTTATTTTTTTTATTTAGTGGCCGAAACGGGCTTCCAAAATGTTCACTATATACAGTGCTTAACAAATTTTTTAGACCTCTGCCACCCAATGTAAGGTTTGTGCCACAGCTACCCTAAACTGTCAGTATTGGTGATTACTAAAATCATGTTTCATGTTTCTGTAATGGTTAATCCACTAGCATGTGTAAGCTCTTTAGTCACAGCAGTATTTCTAATGCTACAATATAATTATTGCTATCCATAAATTTTAGATTTTACTGTTTTACAAGAAAGGCATAAAAAAAGTAAAGCTCTTTTTTAGTTGTTTTTTTTTCAGATGCCCAATTACAGTCAAAAACAACAGAGAATGTTATTAATGACTATTTAGTTGATTCAGTTTGTTATTTGCCTAATAAATGGCAATAACATTTTTAGTTTTAAACAAGTTTTTGATAGATTTCTAAAATGTTTGTGTTCTATCTTTATTATGACAGGTAGTCTAATAAATTAAGCACTGTATGCATTCAATTGGCTCATTTGTTTGAAGTACATTGGGCAGGATGTGCAATAGTGTTTTTTGTCAATAAGATATAAAAAATAAAATTAGGATTTTTATCCAATTAATCGAATAAATAAATAAATAAATAATCGGCCAACTAATCGATTATCAAAATAATCATTAGTTGGAGCCCTAAGATTTGGACTTGTTTGTTCAGCACATCCCACAGATGCTCGATTGGATTGAGATCTGGGGAATTTGGAGGTCAAGTCAACACCTCAAACTCATTGTTGTGCTCCTCAAACCATTCCTGAACCATTTTGGCTTTGTGGCAGAGCGCATTATCCTTCTGAAAGAGGACACAGCCTCCAGGGAATACCGTTTCCAAGAATCAAGGTCAGCATGGGCACCCTGACTGGTCTGCAGCTATGCAGCCCCATACACAACAAACTGAGATGCACTGTGTATTCTGACACCTTTCTATCAGAACCAGCATTAACTTCTTGAGCAATTTCAGCTACAGTAGCTCGTCTGTTGGATCGGACCACACGGGCCAGCCTTCATCATTGGGCCTTGGCCACCCATGACCCTGTCACCGGTTCACCACTGTTCCTTCCTTGGACCACTTTTGATAGATACTGACCACTGCAGACCGGGAACACCCCACAAGAGCTGCAGTTTTGGAGATGCTCTGACCCAGTCGTCTAGCCGTCACAATTTGGCCTTTGTCAAACTCGCTCAAATTCTTACGCTTGCCCATTTTTCCTGCTTCTAACACATCAACTTTGAGGACAAAATGTTCACTTGCTGCCTAATATATCCACCCACTAACAGGTGCCGTGATGAAGAGATAATCAGTGTTATTCACTTCACCTGTCAGTGCTCATAATGTTATGATTGATATATATATATACGCACACACACACACACACACACACACACACACACACACACACACACACACACACACACACACACACACACACACACACACACTAGAACTTACAATTGACTGGAAAACCTCTTTTGCTGTCACGCCTTTTCATTTGTTTCATGGTAAGTTTCCCTCTGTTCTTCATGATCATCCGTTCAATCTTCTTCAGTAGTTCTTGTACCTGACTGTCTGATTTACTCTTGTTATTGAAACAGTGAAACTTTCCTTCACATTTAGTCACCAGTCCCTGGAGATCTGCATGATCTTTGCTTTGTAGATATTCCTCAATTGTCAATGGCTCATCCATTTCCTCCAGTTCATCTCCACGTGTGAAAAGGACCATCATGTACTTCTGAACTTCAGGACCAAATAAACTTTTAATGTTATCCAGAATCTCTTCCTCATTTTTCACAGGCTCTTCTAGAGGAACGGTGAGCAGAACTGCACTGAGACCTGCTGAACATCGTTCGACCAGCTGATCTTTCATCATCTCCAGCTGCTCTTCAGACAGATCTGGATCCCGTGGATCTGGAGAAATAATCACATGCACCTGCTTCTCTCCAATCTGTGTTTTGCCCTCACAAACTTCAGACTCATGCTTCTTTATTTTAAACCTCTTGTCCCCCACTATAGTGTTTCCAGATGAGCTTGCCCCAGAACCAAATCTGCCCATCAGAAGAATCCGGATCTCTGGATCATCTGGACTGGAGCAGATCTCTGACATCTCTGAATGAAAAACATGGAATAAGATCAGAATCAGGTCAGGGCAAGTTATCATTCTTCTCACTGCAGGAAAATGATACAGCCAGTGAAATACAAACACTAAACTTTATGGAGTCTTGCAATAACCAGTAACCTTTGGACCATCTTTTGCTATTGCCAAATTTATTAGTTTTTCTTAAATTATTTTTATGGTTTAGTTCAAACCTTAAATTTTGATAGAAATATCAAATTTCTATCAAAATAATCTATTTACATTTGTATAAAGTAAATAGATTATTTAGACCATGTCATATTTAATCAATACATTTTCCTTTCATAAAAGACAAATTGTTAATGTTTTAACAATTTGTGTATGATTTTGTTGATGTTTTTAGTTTATAAATTATGAATAAAGACAACTTTAAAGGCCTCTAAAATATGAATCATATTTTCAGTTAGGTATACAATTGAAAAAAAAAAAAAAAGAACGTAAAATGAAAAACAAAAAAACACAACAATTTCTGTAGTCAGTAAAGCTGTGTCCTGCACACCAACAGTCTGTAAATACCAATTAACAAAATATTGTTTATTCTCATTTTTAGGGGGAGTGTTATTTGCTTTTACACAAAATAGGTTTAAATCGAAAGCATGGTTTTCAATTAGACTTATAAAAATGAATACGTTTTTTCACTCTCTTTTCAGAGTACAATGATTAAATTTCTACCACAGAAATTAGTTAATTAAACTCTACTTCAGGAAAACATTAAAAAAAATGGGTTTGGTAACAACAAACACAGTCTTTGAGTCGTGTGGAGAGATTTCTTACCTGCAGGTGCAAAGGTTGAACTTTAGTCGGAGGTCGAAGATCGAACTTTAGTGAATGCAACTCCAGACAGATCACACAAATAAAGTTTCTTAGAAAACAAAAAGAGCACAAAACGTTAATAAAGCACACTCTTTGAATGAAACATGCCGAGGATTTGGTCAAAAGAAAAACAGAGAGAGCAGCAGCAGCGTTTATATTTACTGTCAGGTAAATGCTCCTCCTGCAGTCAGTTACCTGTTCTTTCTGTTACCTGTGAGAGGAGGAGTCTGACACTCAATAAACATGATCAGACACTGACCGATGACCCGCATGAGCTAATGATTACCTTACACTGATGCTGTACAGACTAATTTCAATAACAGTCACATGAACAGATTGAATTTCCCAGTGTTAACACCGTACGGCGTTCAAATGGGAGCCACCAACAAGGTGTAAGAAGTAACACTGAAGCAGTGTTAGAATTAATTAGATACTTGAGTGATTAATTGAGTGATGATTGTTTGATTGTTGAAAACACCTGATGATAACAAGCAGGAAAGAGAAACACCAGGGGCCCGTTTCAGAAAGGATGTTAAGTGAAAACTCTGAGTATGTTAACCCTGAAATGAGGGAAACTCTGGGTTTTCTGCTGCAGAAATGGAGATATATCAAACCCGAGTAAGCAGGGTAAGTCAAGCCCGTTTCTGAAAGGGAGGTAACCCAAACCTGAACCTAACGTGGTCAGGAGCAGGTTTTCTTTGGTAAACCCAGAGTTTCTTTCAGTCTCTTCCCTCTTTTTAAAACGCAAACGATGTTTAAATACTTTATTCATTCATTCACGCTGCAAAAATGCTTTTCTTACTGAGTATTTTTGTCTTATTTCAAGTACAAATATCTAAAAATTCTTAAAGTCATCATGAAATCAAAATTGACCGTATTTACTTTGTTAGACATATATTGCTAGTCTTGTGGTGAACAATTAATCCGTACAAGTTAATACACAGAAAAAAAGTTGTTTGTCGTGGTAATCTTTAATCAAAATCTGAAAATGGCGTTCCTTCTCTGATGACGTCAGTTTGACAGCTTGGGTTGAAAACGCTTAAACCACTCCCCTCCAACCGTTAGTCTGATATGAGCGAGAGATGGAGAGGAGGAGCGCTAAAGTAAAACCCTGCTCTCTATTCAATATTCCCTTAACTTGGAAATACGTCACAACACTGGAGAAAAGTCGCCAACTTCCATTTCTAGGGGACTTTAAATCTAGATGCAATAATATAAGATATTTAGTCTTGTTTCCTGGGGTGAATCTAAATTAAGTGCATTTTACTTAAGTAAAATTATCTGCCAGTGTGGTAATAAAAATGATCAAAAAATGAAGTGTGTGATTCACTAACATCAGTGGTGTAGGCAGTCGCGCGTAAGGTGTGTAGAATTACCTTGTGACGCGATTGACACAGGTTTGAATCCGCCTTTTGATGAGCTCACTCTTCTCCCTTTTCCCATCACATATCACATCAGAAAGATGTTTTCAATAAAAATGAAGAAAATGTTCTAAAAGTGGAAGTAAAGTGCCTAACAAGAGTTTAATAATGATAAAAGTAGACCTATTTATAATTTTAATAAATAATTTACACTGTTTTTATTGCATTCTGTTAATTTACAACAATACTGAGGTGCAAATAGTATGTATCTGCCAGTATAAAGTATAAATAGCATCTAATTACTATTATTGCAAAGAACTGCTACTTTCACATGGTAAATTGAATATATCACTATTTTCAATTGTGTAAATAGCATCTAGAAGAAAAGTAGAAGAAAGTATGCTATTTCTTACCCGATTGGCAGATAATTTGCAAAATAAGAAAAATTCACTTAAATTTTTATTATTTTTTAGGCTTTTTTTTTTCTTTTTGTGGATACCATGAAAATTAATAGTAGTTCAATAACTTACCGTTCTGCCAGTTTTCACCTCTGATATTATAACAGTGATAAGAATTAAACTTGTATTGACTCTGAAGTATGCGGACATCTTTTTGTCAGGTGCTGTTGCCATGGTGAATCGTAATATCGGAGCTCCATTGATCATGGCTTTTCATAGTCGTGGTGCACGTGCTTAACTCAGAGTTAACATAGTTGATTGAACTAACTGAATTCAGCTGTTCTGAAACAGAAAACTATATCAAGCATTCATGCACAAACTGAGTACTGGCAAGAACTTTCCACTAAATTATGGCACGTTGCATGTTTTCAGCATAAATGAACCTGAGAAATGTAGATCTTCTTTTAAGTGAATTTTACATAAAAGATTGCAATTTTAAATGACCCCATATATAAATATCATTACTAATTTAGTACAATTTTTAAAATACCATAAATGCCCCTCAAAACTGCACAACTGTAGAGTAAAAACATTAATAAAAAAGTGATATTACAAGCGATTAAAAAACTGACATGACCTTAAAGGTGCAATATGTATTATTTTTGCAGTAAAATATCCAAAAACCACTAGGCCAGTGTTATATATTTTGTTCACTTGAGTACTTACAATATCCCAAATCTTTGCAACTATTTGTAAATCATGAGAAAATTGCAATTTTAACCAAGGCTGCGGGACGTGTGAGGAGTCGCCTGTCAATTGCGTCATACCCACGTTACCCTCGGTTTCCGGGTTTATTTTGTAGAAACCATGGAAACACCAAAGACGTTTTTTAATAGACAATGGAACAACTGTTTTGATATATTTATAGACAGAAAACTAATTGTTGTTATATAGCTCAACACGTTTAGTCTTATTGTTTAAATCTAATTTTCTTGATGTTTTGCGAGTACCATACTTTACCATGCCTCAGAGAAAAACACTATTTTGTCAGGTAGCTAACATAGTATAATCAGATGCAGCTTTATTTTTAGTAACAGTAATACAGAATTTACTCCATCATACAACACGATTTATCAACACAAGCCATCCAGTATTTAACATGATATTCTAAAATCGATCTATCTTTCTGCAGTGTGTCTCAAACAAGTGTCTCACAGCAGCCACCGAGCGAACACACAGAGTAACGTTATAACATCATTTTCGGCACACTCAAATATATATGATAAACAGAGCTGTGTTACCTCATACTCATGACCGGAAAAGCAGAAGTGGCGCTGGCGACTGTGTCATAATAAAAGTTCCGCTGCTCGTGAAGCGTGTGTTGCGCAATCGCTCCAGCGGCCTTGTTCAGCTCCCACAACACTCGGTCCTGCTCTGCTTCATACTACAGTAACGTTAATAATCGCATCCATGAACATGATTTTTTCCCGAGTCCTATCCCTATTCTTTTCCACCGGCCGTTGAGGTAAACATGTCCCACATGTCCCAAGATTCCGCGCTCAAACTTGGCGCCATCAAGATACGCCTTTGTTTTGAATAGACCTTTAGCGGACAGAAATCCTACAAATTGTACCTTTAAGCGAACAGCTGTTTGCATAAGGTTTAAGGAAAAAAAAAAAAAAAAAATTGTGAACTTAGCATTTATTAGTGAACGTTACTACTAGGCCTTTTACACAATTAGATAAACCGTTCATTCAGTACATCACATCAATTTACCTCTTTCTTTATCGTTTACTTCCTCTTCTTTTTCATCCCTGCATCAAAGGGCTTCAGTCTTTTTGACATATCTATAGGACTATAGGCCCTAATGTTAATTTATCATGGATCATGTGAATTCAGTCATCCGTCACAATCATGTAACTTCCCCCGTGTCTACACTTACTCGGCGGGGAAGATGGGTGAAGATTGGTTGACTACAGGTGAATCTCTAGTTGTCACTGATGATTGTCATTTGAACCTTTCAGGATTACAATCCGCCTTCAGAATGATATGTTTAATTATTTCAGCTGCTGTGAGAGAAGGCTATAAATGATCCACTACCAGCAGCATCCTCACAAATAGCCTACTAGCTGAGACTCGTTCTTTCTGTTTTCAGACGTGGCGTAATGACGCAAAGACGAACGGCTGCATGCTCAAATTTCCCGTGAAAATCCACCAGTACTGATTTAATTATAAAACATTATTACAAGCTCACCGTTGTGAATCAGGCTAAGATAAGGAGATTGTTTTGAAAACTGGCTGGTTTTGTACTTGCTCAAAAATTTATTTTAGATCATTTTTAACCCAAAAAAGTTACAGACTGCAGCTTTAAATAGTATTATTAACAGTATTATTATTAAAATAAATAAATAATAATTTTGGTGCCCCTATGGATGAGTGGCACCCCTAGCATTTCCCTATTCTGCCTATGCGGCGGGCTGGCCCTGGCCTTAGATGAAATCAACTGAAAAGACATTAAATCTCTCTTGTTACAAACCAGACTGACTTTATTTCTGTAATTCGTCTACAGTTTTTCTTGAGAATTAACTAGGTTAATTAATTAGGTTTAGATGCTAATGTTTTATTGAAAATCTTTGGTCACCATTATGGTGATCTGTGTTTGTTTAGTTGGCCAGTTTGACTCTTGACTTTTTATGTCAGTTTGTGATCTTTGTAGCAGTGTTTAACAAAACATAATTTGTTGCAAAAGAAGCCATAAAGAGAGATTATCAGATGACAGTTATTATAAAGAAAAATTATTGATTAATCTGATAACTGACTAAAAGTAGCTATTTCGTATTAATATATTTTCACTAACACTATTTTGATGCCACAGATCAGACATTATGAATTTAGATTTTTCACTACATTGTGGTAATTATGCCACAGTGCATGCTGGGAGTCATGAGTTTTATAATATGGTGGCTCCCAGCATGCATTGCGGTATGAAGCATGTCACCATTGTTGAGATTCGTGTGCTGATTCTTGATGTCTGTGTCTGAATAAAGCACCATTTGTTTAAAGAGGTATCTTTTTTTTTTTTTCTTTAAATTAACTGCATTTTTGTTTATAACATTGACATATGGAAGTTAATTAATGCCAAATGTTTTTGAAATAAAAAAGCTTGTTGAATTGCACTAATTGAAAAAAAAGTTTAACCACAAATTTAGTGGTTCAAATTCGACAGAAAATTCATCATTGGACATCTGGGAACTGCAGGAATAGCAGTAGAGCACTGACACATGATCTCCATCTGCCTTACCAGCAGGTGCCGCTAGCGTTTGTAGATGAACACTAGACTAACGGGTAGAGAGAGTCATTCATTAACAAAAATGGATTTACAGATATGGACCAAACAAAAAGTATGTGTGATGATTATCAGGGCCAGTATGCATGTGTAAAAGCTGATAAAAGACAATAAAGCTGTGTTTACATTTAATTAAATGTCTTAACGATTACTTTCCCTATAGCCTACACGAAAGCAGCTTTCTCTACTGCAATCGGGATTGTAACGTTGTTCCCTCTGATGCTATAATACAGATCAAATATTACATTTGGAAGACAGGATATATTGCTCTCGGCTGTTTAGTTTCCCAAACTTTATATCGTCTGTGCTGCAGTACTGGGGTTTCCCTCATACGACATACTCCAGGATTATGTGCCCCGCCGTGGGGACATATAAAACACTTAACATGGCTTAATGTACAAATACAGTGATATAAAAGACCAAACTCACACTATACTTCACATACACAAACCCCACTGCTGTCTGAATCTCTGAATCACACGACACACTGATGTTAGACATGATTCAACTCAAATGAAGAATCTGAAATCACAGAAAAAATGCTTGCATTATATATAATATATTATTTAATTAATACATTTAATATATTCAACAATAATTTAAACATCTGGAAAAGGTCATGTAAAACCTAATCTATTTCTCATCACAATATTTAATGTAATGGTTTTCTGCAATTAATGACTTACAACTTCAGTGACTCAACTCTGTTCCTCACAAAAAGCTCTCATATTTCAGTCGACTTTAGCATACAGACAAATGTATTACCTGGAAATTAATAAGCTGACCATTAAAACTGATATAAATTAATATTTGACCAGATCATCTCTCCCAATGATTAGCAGAAAAGAAATGCATCTTCATCAGGGTGTAAAATAATGTATCTGTAAATTATTTCTAAAACTATTCCTTTTTGAGGTGTAATATTTGAAACACTCTCCGTGAGACTTGGCTATACAGCATGGCACAGCGCGCGCCTCTCTGGTTAACATAATTGACAGTGATGATGAAACAAAGCATAAATCCATGGTTTTTTGGTGTATTTTATATAACCACAAAAATACCATATTTAAACTATGGATTTTGTAGCAAAACTATGGTTATTTTGTGCTTTCCATGGAATAACTACAATAACCACGTATTTTGGGTTTTATTCGTAGTAAAACCATGGTTAATTTTCAGAAAGGTACCTTATCCTTCAACGGTTTTCTTTCTTTATTGTTTTTAACATTGTACATTAATACTAAAGACATCCAAATTATGAAAGAACAAATATGGAATTATGTAGTAAACTAAAAAAAAAAAAAAAAAAAAAAGTTATAAACAACATAGAATATGTTTTATATTTCAGATGGTGCAAATTAGCTACATTTAGCTTTGATGACAGCTTGGCACACTCATGGCATTTCCTCATCAGATTCACGAGGTAGTCATCAGCAATGGTTTTCAGTTACAGGTGTGTCTCGACAGGACTTGATTTGTGACATTTCTTGCCTTCTTAATGTGCTTCTTAATCAGTTGTCTTGTGCAGAGCAAGGGTGGGCACAGAGTCAATAGCCCTATTAGTGCTACTACAACAAAGGGCTTTTCACACTGCGCTTAACCCCGGGTTGTCATCGTTCTAAACACCACTTTTAACCCCAGGTAATATAATGTTTAACACTTGTAATTTAAAAGCGGGGTTAGCACTGCTTTTTACCCGGGGTTATGAAACCCTGCTCAGGTGTTAACCCTGCTGTTACATCTCCCTATTAATGTTGTCTAGAGTATGTAAAAGTATGTAAATAATAATTAATAAATTTAGATAAATAAAGAAAATAATAAAATAAAAGAAACAAGTTCAGTTAATGATAACTTGTGTGGTGAGATGAATCAGGCAGAGACAGATTGTAATTAATGCTTTTTAGTATTTCATTATCATAAAGATAATACACCCAGTGGTTTTTACAGGAAAACAGTGTTACGACACTGTCTTTTCCTTCGTCACCTGGTGGTGGCAGTGTGGCGCCTGGATGTGACGTAAATGTCAAATTGGATAATTTATGGGTGGAGAGTAT
This sequence comes from Ctenopharyngodon idella, assembly GCF_019924925.1. Taxonomy (NCBI): domain Eukaryota; kingdom Metazoa; phylum Chordata; class Actinopteri; order Cypriniformes; family Xenocyprididae; genus Ctenopharyngodon; species Ctenopharyngodon idella. The sequence goes on along the minus strand of NC_067222.1, from coordinate 13,410,374 downwards.
AAATATCTGGCTGATCTACTCAACGGTACTTCCTCTGGTAGAACGTGTTTCTCCAGAGAAGTCATTTGCTCCAACTTGTTTTCAATTTGTTCTTCCCAACCTTTCTTACCCATTGGATTCTTATTTTCTTTTGTTTATTTAATTCCCTAGACATTGTGCTATTTTGTTTGGAACAGATTATTTTGTAATAAACAACATGGCAATTTAAAGAACTCATTTGTTTGTGTGATCCTCTTTATGTGGCGGTCAAGAACGAGCTGGCCGTGACAACAGTAAATCAAGAAATAAATATTTACAGACATGTTGAATAATGATGATTGACATGATAGCTAACCAATCGTGAACCTAAGAATTATGACAGTCAAGAATGAAATAAAGGAGCAAGAGAAACAACCAAAATACACCACAGACGTAACACCCCCACCCTTAAAAACAAACATCTATACCTAATATAAGAACCAAACTGTTACCAAATAACTCATACCTCATTAAACCCGGGATAGAGCATCTGCCACCACATATCCACACCTTTTTTATATTTTATTTCCAGGTTATAATTTTGGATGATGAGGGACCATTTCATCAACCTCTGGTTCTAGTTATTCATGCGTAGGAGAAAAGTCAGTGGGTTATGATCTCTGTAGACAACTACAGGAAGAGTAGAGGAACCAACATATACTTCGATATGTTGAAGTACCAACATTCTCTATTGTTGAATAGTTATGTTGGCTTTTATTGAACTTTTTAGAGAAGTAGCAAATAGGATGATCCCGTCCTTATCCTCCTGTAAAAGTACAGCACCAGCTCCTACTTCACTTACACTGACCTCCAACTTGAACGCCATGGAAAAGTCTGGGTCGGATAACAATGGCTCGCTACACAACAAAATTTTAATGTTATCAAATGCTGTCTGACAATCAGATGACCATACAAAAGCTTTCGAAGGGGTAAGTAGAGCGGTTAACAGAACAGCCACTGAAGAAAAATTCTGGCAAAAACACTGATAATAACCAGCCATACCCAGAAACTTACACAACTCGCGTCTGGTTTTTGGCCCTGGAAATTCACTTATTGCTGTAATTTTTGCTGTAACTGGTCATACTTGTCCTTGTCCTACTTGTTTACCTAAATAGGTCACAGTTGCTTTTGTTGCTTTTCAGTTGCCAATCTCACATTTAGCGAGGTTTAAGGTCAAGGATGCTTTCTCTAGACACTTAAACACAGTCAAATCATCAAGAAAGGCACTACAGTTGGGAACATCAGCAAGCACTAAATTGACCAACTTTTGGTGTTTTTTAATGGGCTGTATATTACTTACTTTAATGTCATGTTGTAGCACATTTGTTAGTGTGGGAGCATCGCCTAAGATGGAAGAAAATTTGTTAAGCAGCTCAACAACATCCTGCCCTTGATCAGTGCTAGGATGAGCTATAAAATTCGACAAATTCACAAGAGTTTCAGAGATTGATAGCCTGGCAGATAATAATGGTGTATCAGACTCCAAAAAAACCCTCCAGGTCAAGCGTCCTCCATAACTCAAACTTTAATAAACCAAAAGTAGAGAAAAACTTTGTTACATTTTTAACAACTGCTTTTACTGTAATTTTGCGCAGAGGAATAGCCTCTGGGTACCTGGTAGTGGTGCACATGATCGTAAGAATCTGGTTACCAGATTTTGACTTTGGTAAAGGCCCCACACAGTCAACTATAATGTGTTCGAAAGGTTCGCCCAACATGGGGATTGGTTTTTCACGAGTTACTGTTAACCACCAAAAATAGAAAGTAAGATCATTTTGTTATTTCTAATACAGGGAACAAATGACATTGTGCTGTTAAAATGACTGCTTTTGTATTATGTTTGTGCATTTTTGTAGGATGTGAAATGTCCTCAGACTGGTGTGAGCAGTGAGAATGGAGAGCCACAGCAGATCCTGGAAATGGTTCAGTGTAATGGATGAGACCCTCCATTACTCCTCCTGCCCTTACTGCCTCATCTGGACTGATGGTGCTGTGGTCTCTTCATCCTCAGTGAGTCCAGAGCCAGCAAGAGTATCTAGACAAAGACCAAAGGACATTGAGGATGTGATTTTGGTCCACTTGGTTCTGATGGTTTCTGTTCATACAATGGAGCTTCAAAAGCATCATCAAATAATGTCATGAATCTTCTGGAAGTCAGGCTCCATTTACTGATATTGTATGAACAGAAACTAGCTGGACAAACTTGACCAAAGTCACCTTTTCAGGGATTGAACAGCGTGAAGGTGAGTAAATAATGACTGAATTTATATGTTTGGGTGAACAAACCCTTTATGCCCCCAAATAGAAACTGTATCAAATGTATGTATGCGTTTATATTAGAGTAGTACTTTGAAAAAGTAAACTTTAAGAAATAAGCAGCTTTGGGCATTTGTGCCCGGGAAACTTTCAAAAAAGTCACATTTACATTTATTTGCATTGGGCAGGTGCTTTTATCCAAAGTGACTTACAGTGCTCTTATTACAGGGATGATCCCCATGGAGTAACTTGGAGTAAAGTGTCTTGATCAAGGACACACTGGTGGAGACGCTGCAGAGATCGAACCAGAAACCTTCTGCTTACCAGCTCAGTGGATTAGCCCATTACAGTACAAAAGTAATGAAGCTACAACAAAAATTAGCATGTAATTGTAAAAATATTAAATGAAATATGGCAAGAAACAGAATTCTGACATGAATTGTAAAATGTTTTAATCTGTTTATTTAGTCATGCTCATGGAGAGCACATGAATGTTTGGAGCAGACACAGCAGCAGCCAGATTGTCCCACACATCTTCTCCCACTCTTGCTTCAAGGTTGTGGGATTCATCATGGTCTTCCTCATCCCCTGGATCAACGATGTCCCCATTGAGAAGAGCAGCAATGAGGGACATGATGGACGGCAAAGACAGGCGAAGGTGTTCATGGTGGTCAGCTGTTTCATCAAAATAAATTATATAATCATTTCATTAATTCATGCATTAATTCATTGCTTGACTGTAAATTGAGATGTTTTCCCCTTGGCTGCATTTGTCTAGTGTGTGTTCATGCATAGCTGTGACAAATGACAAAACAAATTGCATTTTGCTTGTTTTACTAAAACATAATTTTCAGTAAAAAAGTAATATAATTAAGTATTGGTCAGAATTTATCATTATTATTCTGTTGGGGTGTGCTAGCAATGCAATTCATTCTGGGGTAAGTAGTGATACTTACATTTTTCGAGTATAAAATCAACAGTCTTCTCCAAAGATGAGATCTTCGAGCAGCTCTCCGACATCTCCTCTGTGCAGACATTACTAACACTGAGGAAAACCGCACTAGGTAGGGTTGTGGAGTTACTGGTGCTGTGAGGTGTTAGTGCACCTGTCACTCATATCTTTTTATTGCAGAACTTATAATTGCATACAAGATCAGGGAAAATACCATGGTTGTATCTTTAACAATGAACAATAATAATGACAACAACAACAACAAAAACAAATATCATGGGTTTGAATATATATATTTGAACATATATTTGAATAGTTCATCATAATGCATCAAAAATTTATTTATTTTTATTTTATTTATTTATTTGTTATTTATAAGCCTGAGGGATGAAACGAGAGTTAAATTCAACAAGAAAAAAAGGAAAACATAAAGGAGATTTAAGCCACTTTTGCTTGTGGATGAAAATTTTTGCATTTAAAATAAAGAAATTAACAACATATTCAAAAGATCACAGTTTGGGTTTTCGTAATAAAAAATAATATCTTTAAAGATAAAACTGTGCATCAGATTAGTAGAGTTAAAAATATAACAACTTAAATTAACCAAAATTAGAACATAACAATAATTAGAGTAACACCAATAGAATAATAATAAAAAAAAACATGAACAACCAATACCATAGTTCAAAGCAGAAAAAGAAAAAGGAAAGGGGAAAAAAGAAAAAAAACAGGGTCTTACACAAATTAATAAAAATTACACATTAAATACAGTAAAGAATTTGTAGGCCATGCAAATTGCACATTTTGAGAGCTTTTTTTGTTAAGCGAGAGTGAAATTGTAAGTAAATAATGTTTTACTTTTTATCTACAAAAATAGGTTTTTAATTCAAAAATTTACATTTATGAATATAAAATCTACATAGAAAGAGAATTAGGTTTATAATAAAGCAAACATTTGAATCCGCTTAAAAATAAATAAATAAATAAATAAATAAAAATAACAGATTTAGGATTCATTAAAAAACCTTGTAAGGATAGTACTTGAAATAAAATAACTAAAATCTTTCCAGAGCTGAAAAGTATAGTTGCACGACCAAAACAAATGAAAAAGGTTTTCAGCATCATCTGACAAAAAGGAACATTGAGTGTCAAAATCACATCCAATTTTTTTCTCAAGAAAATGACAGAGTAAATATTATGGAGTAATTTAATAGTTATTTCTTTTATTTTGTTAGTGAGGAAAAATCTTTGTTGAATGGACCATGTATTTTTCTAATTTAAATTATCAAAAAGGTTGTTCCAATATGAGACTGCAGGGGGGGCACAGACACTGTTCTCAAGAAATAAAGTTCTTATTTTATAATTACTTCCTTTTTTCCCCATGAAACATATTTCACCAATAGGTGTGTTGACAGGTTCAGGAAAGGGAACTGTTCCTAAAGATAGAGTGATATTTTTGAAAAGAATGCATATGCCAGATGGAATAGCATCCATAACAGCTGCAAACTCTTTAGGAGTTACAGGTATATTATATTCTAAAAGAAATTCTGCATACCTAAAAAGCAGACCATCCTTGCTAAAGAGCTGACTAACATGAAATATTCCGTTACTGAACCACTGATTATAGAACAAAGATTTATTCTTAAATAAAATATTCCTATTGTTCCATATGTAACACCGGTGGGGAGAAAAGTTATGTTTGTAAATAAGAGTCCGTGCCAGAAGAACCTTTTGGTGAAAGTTAGAGAGCTTGACAGGGAGTTTTTGGGTATCATAGTTACACATTAAGACAAATTTTGCAACACCAAAAATGGTCTCCCCACCATTCTTTCCAAGGCATCAGATTGATAGATTTTTTTATCTATGTATGTATATATATATATGTATATATATATATAATATATATATATATTTTCAATTTTTGCGTTATACTTACTTAAACTTACTTCCCCCTATTTGTTGTAATTTGTCTTTTTATCTTTTTCCTTTTTGATATTGATCCTTGATACAACACTGTATGTTATGGTTCTTTGAATTAAAAAAAAATAACCCTTCCTCTCTAGCAGTATTCCTTGTGCCATTTACCGTTGCCCATTTAAGATGATGTGAATGAAAATGAGGCTGTGAGAGATAATTTTAGTTTTTATCATTAGTTCAATAAAATCCCACTTAAGTGTAAAAAAAAAAAAAAAAAGAATTAGCATATTCTTATTAATATTAGAATAGAGTTCTTATGCATGACAAATCACATTTAAAATAACTGAAGAAATATTAAACGTTAGAAAATTGTTATATTAAAAAAAATAATAATTTATTTCCCTGGATCTGACAGGGTGGGCAAGCTGTCAATCATAGCTCCGCCCCTGTTACAGAATTGGGGAAAGTTGCAGCATATGAAAAAATATCATATAGACTATTTGGTTTAGGAGAAAGTGGGGTAAATGCTTGACACTTAATGAAGGTACAGGATAATGATCTGGTGGTGAGACACAAAATAAGAGTGCCATTAATATAACTTTTTCACGTAATCATTTTACTTTTTTAATTAATTATTTATTTCTAATCTGCATGTTTTTTTGTTTGTGGTTGTTGTTTTACTGTTGGTAGCCATTTACTAAGTTGTGTTTGTGTGAAAAGAGAGACCGTTGAGTGATGATTATAAAATGATGTTTAACTTCTTTCACAAAAAAAAAAAAAAAAAAAGTAACCTTTAACATTTATTAGCCTCCATTGAACATTTCTAATGGAAATGAATCAAAGTAGCTTGTTTCTTCTACACTGATTCTTCACATGCTGGTTCATTTCGCACACACAAAGGGCTTCTTTACAGAACAGTTGCCATCATTCCAGTTGCCATCTGTTGCAAGACAGAAAAAAATAGTTGTTTTTATCATTTGTGTATTATAAAAAAACTAAATAATGTTTATTAAGTTTATTTAGTATGCTAGACACAGAAATATTAGTATTTGATGTCTAGAAAACAATCAGCAACAATGTTTTGTGATGAATGTTCACAAAATATTTTTCATTGTGATGAAAATGTTTTTTCTAGCTTCTGGATATACAGTATGACATCTCAACATTGGTTATTTCATGAGCATTAACAGCAGTCACTTACTGCCATAGTTCATCTCAAGGCAGTGCTCTTTTCCAAGATAATTATTGGGATTTCCAGGCGACCATATTTGATAGATCATTTGGGTTCCATCACTCCAGAGCCAAACTCCCTCCTGTGAACAGAAGAGAAAAAACGACAGTGTGTTTATGTCCACAGCTTACATAGCTTAATTTTAATTATCTAAAAGATGATTCCTCATGAACCGTTACCCCACTTTAAACATGTCAGAAATCTAAACAGAAATGAACAAATTATTTCACAGAAAGGGGTATCAGTAAAGAATATGTGAAAACTATGTAAGAAAGGGCTAAATCATTCAGTTATCTCTATCAGCCATACTATTTCACATCGAGTTTCACGATACAAACACTCGAGTATGACATCAGTGGTGCCCATCTCATGGTTGCCACTGCACTAAACTAACTATTCTGAGTGTTAAAAGGCCATTATATTCATAAGAATAATATGCATCTTAATTTAAATCTCCCTCTGTTAGCACAGCAGCCAATCAGCTCAGATGCTGCACTTTTCCGCTGCATATCATATATAGTTTTATTATTGTTTATTATCATTGTTCGGGTGTTGTGCGTCTGTTCACAGTAAGTGTATTATATCTGATCTCTGTAGCGATCGCTTGTGTGTTATGCTTGACCTAGATGTCTATTCTATTTGCTGTCATAAAGTGCGTCAGTTTATTATGGCCAATGATAAGAGATTATTGTGTCTTTAACACAATGTTATGCTGTATATATGTTACCTTTATTCATACTTGCTTATACTGATGTTGTTTTTGTATATTTTGTTTGTATTTGGGTGCAGTTTACTTGTCTAAGTGCTCGTTTTCGAGTTGTAAACAACTTATTACGCATGCGCGCAGAACATGTCCAGACCGAGCACCGCTGATACATAGAACAAATTATCATGTGTATTTCTGTTTAGAACATATAATGTTATTATCATGTATATATTTACTCTGTATTTTCTGTTTTATACACACATACTGAATACACCCATCTAAGACAACTGTTCAACCTTTGCTAATAACTGAGTTGTTGTGGTGACAAATAAACAGGTCACTCCTATATTTCAACCATCTTTGACCAAGTCTCTTACCGGACACCCTGTGGCGGGTTTCAAACCAGCAATATACTCCAATGAGGATGTGCTACCAATAACTTAATCATTTTTTCACTGAGGACCAAAAATAAATAATAAAAACACGTCTATGTTTGTGCATTTTGAAAAATGTTACCTCAGCAGCATCACTGCCTCCGATCCAGGCACGTGTTGTGGCATGAGTTGTGCGTCTAACCAGGTTCTTTATGAAAATGTACTCCTCATGGCTGTGTACAGAAGCAAGGTTCCCATGATTGGCCAAACAGAATTTCTGTAGACTCAGAGACATGAGCAAACACAAAGAACATGTTATTTTAAATTAACATTCCAAAATCTGTGACATGCCTTCAGTTACCATCGAAATAATGTTTACTCACTGTGCTGTTTATTTTTTGTTTATTATTTTACCCGTGAAATCTAAAATCTGCCATTTGAGGTGGGACTACTTTTCTAGAAAAGGTTCTGGTTATACTGTATATAGATTAGATATAACTTCACATAGATAAAGTTAAGTGATCCTCTCATGATAACATGAAGTGTGTTATGTCTGTATTTCCAAACCATTATGATGTTTCAGTATTATCACAGGGATGTATGTTCACATCCTGGAGCTCCATTGTAATTTCTTTACTGTCAACATATTTTTTGTTTTTAAACTGAGGAACAAGTTGAAATTACTTTCCTGTGATAACTGACAGGTGTCACAGATGTTTACAGAGTTAATCCAAGAATATTCTTATATGATTTGTATGTCATATTAGAAGCTGAATGTATCATACCTCGGCTCCAGCCCATGTGTTTTGGGAATTGAAAAACTTGAAGCATCTGCATCCAAAGGCAGACCATCCTTCCTTACAGACTGTTAAATGGAAGTTTTGTTTGTTATTATGTTATTACTGTTAATGACCTTTCATGTAATTAAATTAATAACTTTCATTTAAAGGTACACTATGTAACATTTGGCCCTTTACCGGTTAAAAAAACAAAAAGTCATGCAACATTGTTTTGGTCGTGCTTTGGCTTCACATCAGTGGCGTGCACGGGGGGGGTGGGGTGTGGTTTGAGCCCCTGCCCCTTTGATCGCGGAAGTGAAAGTGTCCTTTGCGGTCGCATTGCCCCCCCTCTGTTGTGTCCTCTTTTCTCTAGCAGACTCTCCTCTGTTCACTGTTTGTTTAAAATGGGCAATTCCCCAGAGGTTGGAGATTCAGCTGCTTCATCTCTTCCTTTCTTGCTCTTGTGACAGCTAACCTGTGCCACTCCCACACCAGACACACGTCAAAGCGGCCGGAGCAACTTTTCTCTATTTACGGATGTGACGAGACACGCACACACGAGTGATGTATGTCGGAAAACCATTCCAACAGGTCTAAGATATAAACACTTATAATAGACTTACCATAGTGAATCAGTGAATCACATTTTGTAAGAAGGACTGATGATGTATTGACTCATTTTAATTTTATTTATTTTGAACAAAAAAGCTACATAGTGTACCTTAAATAAACAAAGGATTTAAAATAGCTTCTAAGATGCTCTTTAAAACATTTTTAAAGCATGCTGGAGAACATGATCATCAGGTGTTACACACACTTGTTAAGGTGGAGAAATGCACAGGTTTTGGACTTTTTTACTGTACTATACATACACACTGACAAGAGAAGTAGAAGACAATAGAAGACTTACCGCCACATTCTTTACCTCCAACAGGACGTGTTTCCACTTAAAAAGAAAGAAATACACATTTTTAAAACAGAACTGCTAGTAGCAGTAGTGCTACTACAACTACTAATAAATATACACTGCAAATTATAACAGGCATATTTTATTGTCAAAATAAATAATATAAAAAATCATTCATATGAATCAACTTTAGCTGATATAATGATCAGATAATTATCAATGATAATTATTGTTGTTTTATTGTCTTAATATTATCATAATAATTCAGAGACAAACTCAGGTGCACATACTGTATTAAATCATTCCATTACTGGATTCTGATCAGTCATTACAGAGTCCCAGATGTGCTTCAATTCATGTTGAAATAAGTTATGATGTGATGTGTGGAATAATGGTCTTACCTGAAGCATTCAAAGCTACCAGAAGACAGAGAGACAGATAGACAGTCCAGACCACCATTGTTTCTCAGAGAACACTGGAACTCTGCATAGATTTTAAAACAGAATTATACATAAATAATTTACAAAGTTTTGTATTTTTGTGACAAGAACCAGTTCAGTAGATCAATGTGTACAAACAATGTTTTTATATAGTTTGTACTTGGTGGATCACAGAGCCAGTGCAAAACGAGCATGTGTGGTTAAAAAGTAGTTTTTTTTTGTTTTTTTTTTAGAAAATGAGCAATAGTTTCGCTAGATAAGACCCTTATTCCTCTTCTGGGATTGTGTAGAGCCCTTTGAAACTGCATTTAAACCAACTTGGACCTTCAACAAGTTGAACCTCAGTGAAGTCCAATATATGGAGAAAAATCCTGGAATGTTTTCCTCAAAAAGTATAATTTCTTTTTGACTGAAGAAAGAAGGACATGAACATCTTGGATGACATGGGGGTGAGTAAATGATCAGGAAATTTTAATTCTGAAGTGAACTAATCCTTTAAGACAGGAGACGGCAATTAAGTTTGGCAGCGGGCCAAGAAAAAAAAAAATTAATAAAAAAATAATAATAAAAAATTGCCACTAGATGGCGGGCCAGAACATAGTCAAAGGATATTTTTTTTAGAATTTAGGCTAATTGATGAAAAATGCAACTAGAATTGCCTGTGACAGACTATTACTGTAATGTAGGGGAGCGGGACAACGGAGTTGGAGATCCACGTGCAGGCTTTAATCATAAGAAGAGCGTAGTCGTACAGGCAGTAGGTCAAACGCTAGCAAACAGTAACAAGAAGGCAAGGCAAAAGAGTAATCCAAACACAGGCAATGGTCAAGGCAGGCAGCAAACGATCATCAACAAGGAATCAGTCCAGGGTCAAAAACACACGCTAGGCTAGGCAGAACAAGGAACAGACAGAAATACACGTGAACAAGGCAGAAACAATACTCAGCAATGTGTGTGTGAGTGCAGCTTATAAAAGGTCACTGATGGGAAACAGGTGTGAGTGCATTATTGGTTCCTAGGTGGGGAATTGTGGGAAATGGAGTCCCACAATTCCCCAATGGAGACAGGGAACTCAGGGACGACCTCTGTGGTCGTGTCAAGGCAGACAGGAAACTCAGGGATGACCTCTGTGGTCGTGTCAAGACAGACAGGAAACTCAAGGACGACCACGAGGCTAGATTCTAGGACTGGGACAGACACTGGACTGGACTCATAGGTTGAAGTAGGCTCAGGAGTGAACCCATGGGCTGGCTCAGGAGTGAACCCATGGACTGGAGCGGGCTCTGGAGCGGATTCATGGACTGAAACAGTCTCTAGAGAGGATTCATGGACTGGAGCGGGCTCTGGAGCGGATTCATGGACTGGAGCGGATTCATGGACTGGAGCGGGCTCTGGAGCGGATTCATGGACTGGAGCGGATTCATGGACTGGAGCGGGCTCTGGAGCGGATTCATGGACTGGAGCGGGCTCTGGAGCGGATTCATGGACTGGAGCGGGCTCTGGAGCGGATTCATGGATTGGATTCGATGTGGCCATAATGGCCAGCGCTGCAGTCTCCGAAGATCTACTGAGACGTGACGAGTCTCTAGAAGATCTGCTGGAATGTGACGAAGCTCTGGAAGATCTGCTGAGAAATAACGAGGCTCTGGAAGACCTGCTGAGACATGACGAGGCTCTAGAAGATCTGCTGAGACCGTGACGAGGCTCAGGAATGGCTGCAAATACAGGAACAGAATCCGATGCAGCCATCACGTGAACAGGCTCTGGTGAGGAAATTACTGGATTTGGAAGTGCAGAGAGTATCAGGGTTGCGATAATCAAGGTGGAAGGCATAGAACTTTGCAACGATACAAGCTCCGCTGCCCTCCCCCAAAAAATTCTTTGGGTTCTTAAAGTTCTGTTTTCCCCACGGTGAAAGATGAACCACATAAAATTAGGGCATAGTCCAAAAAGTCTCTTAGACTGCAATTGAACTTCCCTTCAGGAAACCAGGATTTTATGGGCTCATTTAGTCCAAAACGGAAAATGTCTTTCAAAGCCACATCGTCAAATGGAACTTGAAACGATAACTCACAGAATTGGTGAACATATTCCTCAATGGATAAGTCTCTTTGCCGAAGGCATAGTAGCTGGGTGACTGGATCCATGGTTGGACTGGAAACGCTCATAAAAGCCGCTGGATCTTGGTATGGCTGAGTATTCTGTAATGTATGGAGCGGGACAACGGAGTTGGAGCTCAATGTGCAGGCTTTAATCATAAGAAGAGCGTAGTCGTACAGGCAGTAGGTCAAACACCAGCAAACAGTAACAAGAAGGCAAGGCAAAAGAGTAATCCAAACACAGGCAATGGACAAGGCAGGCAGCAAACGATCATCAACAAGGAATCAGTCCAGGGTCAAAAACACAGGCTAGGCTAGGCAGAACAAGGAACAGATGGAAATACACGGGAACAAGGCAGAAACAATACTCAGCAGTGTGTGAGTGTGTGTGTGTGTGTGTGTAGCTTATAAAGGGTTACTGATGTGAACGGGACATTTCAAGACTCACACCTGTAAGTAAATGTGGTTGTCAATCCCAGAAACTGACAGTGTGAACGTGGCCAAAATAATCTGGCTGCGGAAACGGGCCAGACATTGCTTTAAGGACTGTTCGCACACTTTGTGAAAATAGAAAAGGTTGTCCTGTTTTTTTTTTTTTTTTTTTTTTTTTCGCATTTTATTGCCTTATGTATGACAAGTGCACTACCTCAAGGTGGTTTTGTTCATGTGAAAATATACCTCATTGTCATGCTCTAGCCTTTATCTTTAGATAATTACAATTTTAAGGCCTGATTGTTGTGGTAGTTTTTTCCCTGGGGTATTGAGAATGGTATCAAATATCGATATTTTTCAAGGTATCAGATCAAAGTTAGAAATTCCAGTATTGAAATTATACATATGAAATTATACATATAATTCCTTAACACAGCATTGTCACGCACACAGAAGAGGGCAGATGAGGTGAGCAGCAAACAAACAGTGCTTTATTGGAGGTAGTATAGAATTGGGCAAAACATAAACAGGTAAGAGGAAACAGTCACTGAATGGCAGATGGTGAACTTAGCTGGTGGTAATACAGTCCATGTATTGAAGGTGCAGTGAAGACGGTGATGCAGGCTGAGTGGAGAATCAGGGAAACAACACAAGGAACAGAAGACAGGAGATAAATCAAGATCACTGGTAAGTAGCTAAAGTTACGGGTAGGGTCGTGGAGATTGTCGTACAAGTTGACGTACACTAGACGTAGTGATACATATCAACAATACCAGACAAGAGAGTGCAGGAGAAGAGAGTCTTTATAGAGTGTGTAGGTAATGATGGGCAGGTACAGGGAATCCATGTAATGAGATGATGAGCTGACTGGGTGCAGGTGTGGATCAGGAGGGATGCTGGGAAATGTAGTGCGGGGAAGGTGACTGAGCTGGTGGCTGACAAGCATGCATAGTAGGAATATTATTAGATACAAACATCTGGCTTGCACATATCCACATTGGGAGCTTAAGCAAAATTCTTAAAGCATCATTACATGCCAACTGGAGCTTTTTCATTTTAGCGTTACTATATTTACACAAGTAAGTGGTGAAAGAGAAGTACAGTAAGCTCTAAAAAAGAGCTATTTTAACATAATCTGTACACATATATAATTTACAAGCCATCATATTTGCCTGTCCATACATAGGGCTGTTTCTGTCAGGATTCTGAGAAGGAAGGACCCAGACGCAGAATGAGCAGGTGATATTTTTTAACAAAAGACAAAACACAAGACAGGTGAGGCAGGAACACAGTCCAAACATTAGGGCAGGAGAACAGGCTGGTCAGGGATGAGACAACTCCAGGCTCTATGCCAATGGTGGAAACTTGACAGCGGCTCAAGGAACCAGAGGCTTGGCATTGGTGAGATGAAACCAGCACTAGAGTGACTGCAGGACAGGAGAGTCAATGAGGGTGGAACAGGACGCAGGGCAGGAACCAACACAAGACACACACACACACGACAAGATTCAAAAGACAAAGAAATAAAACAATAGTTTTACAAACAATAGTTCCCTGCAACCTTGCAGGGAACTAAATCTAGCACTGACTGACAAGATCTGTGAGAAACAAAATGAACTCAACAAACCAGCAAAGACATGAGGGAAGGAAGCACAATATAAAGGGAGCAGAGCACATGAGGAACAGGTGAACACAATCAGGCCAACTAGAACTTGACAAGGACTAAACAATGGGGAGTGGTAACTGAAAACAAGGAGGCGGGACAAGAGGAGCACATGTCCAACACAAACAAAGACAAAGCCATGTGCTCAGGCACAAGACAAAACTTGGAAACATTGAACAGAGACAAAACGGACAAGACTGTCAGGGCGATAATTACCCTTGCAGTAATTTTGAGTGGCTCAATAGCGTGATGTGCTGTATTATCGGCATTTATTATTTATTTACTTATATGAATAGGTGTTACGATGTGGTCAGCGGGCATGAAAACAAGGACATATACACTAACAAATGAAACCAAAACTAAACAGAGCATTGAAACAGGAAGTGAAGTAAACAGAAAAGAATGTCAAAATAACGGTCCAAATAACAACATAAACCTGACAATAAGCTCATTAGGCTATTGTTATGTATAACAGTTAGTTCCAAACCTTGAATCTCACTTGACGAGAGGCTTTCTGCTGATATTTCTCCAGTATCAGCAATGCTTGTCTTTGTGTGTTCTAGAGAGACTGTCACTCAGTGCAGTTACATTGGGACTGTCTTTGAGCAAATCATCAAACCGTTCCTTCAATGAACGCGGATTCATTCAAAGATAGATGTTGATTATTTTAACTTTCATCTCTACTTTACAAGGGTCAGCTGACCAGTATTATTAACAGTTTCAATGGCATTGATTCACTGCACTGACCAACGCTGATGCCATTCATGGAAAATAATGTTAAACATTAAAAGTAGATGCATTGATCAACCAGCCAGGGACTGGAATCAACCGATTTTACGCATGCTCGGTTGGTCAGTCTCATGTCTTTCCAATTCTGAGCCAGTCCAGCAACACAGGCAATAACGTGTGGAGCTCTGCACATGATAATTCGCTAAATCGTGTGCACAATGTTCCCTCGTTTGAATGATTAACAGATTTACAACGCACATACTGTAGAACATTGTAATGTTTAATAACATTTTATGATCAAAAAGAATGAAAGATCCGCACATGAGAATGAAGTCAAAAAAGCTCCACCGAATTTATTGTCCAGAGGCCATAAAAAGTGCAAAAGTGAGAGGGGGTTCAATCTTCAACTGGCTGGCAGGAGCAGCCACTGACAGGTCACGTGACCTGTCAGTGGCTGGTGGCAGCTGCCACTCGGTCTGGTGGCTGGCAGAGTATAACGCATTCCCTATCACTCTCACTGCATGGAAATACACTTTTATTATTATGATTATAATCTTAAGACTCTATTCTTTTGTATGATTGACGTTTTAGGTGGGTTTATCCCAATTAAAGCAGTCAAATGACCGTGATCTCAACTGGTTGCTACTGACGCTCAGTCCAGCCAGCCACTGCTGAGATGCGAGTATAACGCATTCCCTATCACTCTCGCTGCATGGAAATACACAATTTTACTATTATGAATATAATCTTATGATTCTATTCTTTTTTTATTATTGACGTTTTATGTGGGTTTATTAAAAGCTTTATTAAAGCTAATTATTTTAAGGATCGTTTCTTGCATGATTTTCATAAATCTAAACAGTTTTGGGATCAGTTGAAACTCTTTAATAAATCTAATAAAAATGTAATTAAAAATATTCAACTGAATAATGATTCTATTTCTGATCCTTTACTTATTTCTCAAGCTTTTAATCAGTATTTTTTCTCTATCTGCGGTTCTCAGTGTTTCGACTTTAATAGTATTACCTGTTCTTTAAATCCCACTACTTATTTTGGTTCATTTTCCTTTAAAAAAAAAATATGCCTGTTGATGTTTACTATGCTATATGTGATCTAAATGCTAATAGTTCTGTGGGTCCTGATGGCTTGGAAGCCAATTTTGTTATATCTGCTGCTCATGTACTTATGTATCCTCTTGCTGATTTATTTAATTTGTCTTTGTCAACTTGTTCTGTTCCTTCTATATGGAAATGTGCTAGAGTTACTCCTTTGTTCAAAGGTGGTGAATCATCTGATATGAACAATTACCATCCAATTTCTATTATTTGTTCTTTTATGAAAATTTTGGAGAAACTTATGTTTAATCAATTATCATCCTATATGAGTTCACTGAATATTCTATCACCATTTCAGTCTGGTTTCAGACCAAATTATTCTACTACTATTGCTCTTTTAAAATTTACAAATGATGTGTTCTCATCATTTGACAAAGGCCAAGCTACTGGTGCTATTTTCATTGATCTTTCAAAGTCTTTTGATATGGTTAATCATTATCTTCTTGATAAATTGTCTTCTATTGGTTTAACTAGAAATGCCCTTCTTTGGTTTAATGCTTATTTGCATAACAGGCGTCAGTATGTTGCATTGCAAGGTTTTCAGTCCGATTGTTTGATTGTTGATAGAGGTGTTCTGCAAGGTTCCCCTTTGGGACCATTACTTTTTTCTATTTTTATTAATGAGCTATCTCAAATATGCTTAAATTGCTCTATACATCTCTATGCCGATGATACTGTTATTTACACCACTAATTCTGATTTGTTGCAAATCCAGAACTCTTTGCAATCTGATTTTAATTTGGTCCAAAAATGGTTTCATAATAATATGCTTATATTGAATAAGAAGAAGTCTTGCTGTATGTTATTTGGTATACGACGGTGTCGTTCGTTTCCTTTTGTTTTGAATATTACTTTTGACGATGGATTACTTATTGAAAATGTTGATTCATTTAAATATCTTGGTCTTTGGGTTGATCCTGAACTTACTTTTAAGCCTCATATTGATTATATTGTTAATAGAATATACAGTTGTTTGCATTTACTTTATCGTTTAATCAATTGTCTTAAATGCCAAGTTAGGAAAATAATTATTTCTCAGGTATTATTACCTCTTATAGATTATGCTGATATCATATATCAAAATACCTCTGATACTTAATTGAAGCCTCTTAACGTGGTTTATAATTCTTTGTGTAGATTTGTGTTAAGATGTCCATATCATACTCATCACTGTCATATGTATGAAATGCTTAATTGGTTACACCCTAAATTCAAGAAGACAATTTCATTGGCTTCTGTTTCTTTTTAAATGTGTTTATTTTGATTGTCCTTCATATCTGAAACAGTATCTGATTTTACGCATGCTCGGTCGGTCAGTCTCGTGTCTTTCCAATTCTGAGCCAGTCCAGCAACACATATAGATCCATATGGATCATCTTATTCACTAAGATATGAACAATTTCCTTTCTTTTTTGTCCCTCAGAATTTTTAGTAAAACCGGACGAAGGTCTTTTATGCATAAAGCCCCTTCTGATTGGAACAACTTCATTTTACTTCATTACTTCATTTTATTGCTTTAGGTCATTTCTATTTTCCCATCTTAAAATGGCTTGTGTATGTTTTTAAGTTCTTTTATGTTGATTAGATGATTGTGCATGTGTATCTACATGCTCATATATGATATGATTGTTGTAATTTTGTTGTGGGTGTCATTGCATTCCTTTTTTATTTACAATTTGTACAGTGTCCCAACTTTTTTGGAATCGGGTTTGTATAATAATTACAGTCAAACCAAAAAATATTCAGACACTAGATATAATTTTTGATATATTTTTACTAGTGGGTGCAGGACACTATAGTTCATTTATGTTAGTGAGGATAGCAAAATAAAGTAAACTGTGACAAATTATACCCAAAAATTCTTCATACAGTGGACTACCAGTAAAACTGATAAAAATTTGGAACCAAAAATTATGCGCAGAACCAAAAAGTGGCGTGCGAATCACCGTAAGCGCGTTCACCAGCGCGCTCCAAAAGTGTTAAGATTTGCACGAGCCGTTCCTATGATAAAATGTGCGACCCATTTGGATTTTATTGAGGATAGTAAAACGCTACGGAGAAAGGCGAACATGATCTAAAACAGCCACTAAAATGACTGATGAAAAGAGGGAAAACATTATCCTTCAAGCTTTTTAAACTTCTCATGAAGACCACATGAGTTTTCTGACTGATCAGGGTGAAAGTACATCTACACTGACTGATAAGGCTTTCGACGCCCCAGACGGCTGCTTCACCACTGTAGGATTCAAAATCGTAAAAGCTACGATCGTAGTGCTACTGCAACACCTCATTGACATTAAGCAGAAGGAGGACTGCGAAGGTTGTGTGATAAATCATCCGAGCCAACTACAACATTCCCGCCTGTTTGAGCCCCCCACATACTTCTTCGACACACACTTTGACGAGCTGACCCACAGACTGTTTAAACCCAATCTCCGAACCATCATAGCCTATGCTCTACGTCGGTGTGGGTTAAAGTCTCATCCTCAGTGAATTCAAGGAGCTGCCGGAGCTGTTCTGCATGAATTAAAAGACGAGCCATTCATCACCGCTAAGCTACAAGAAATCAGGGACAAACTTCTGGACAAATCCTGCGAGAAAGTTGTCAGCGAGACCGTTGATCTCTGGGAGGGTTTCTCTGTTGTGAATGGAGAGTAAGCAAGGCGTCATCATCATGGGTGGTGTATGCCCCAAAAAGTTTATCATAGAATTTTTGTTTAAAGGTCATTACAAAAGGCAGCTGATCGGATTGCTGAAAAAGATCGTCGATGATGCATCCAACCCCGAGGTTGATGATGATGACGACGATGAACACACAAGTCTAAGAAATCTCAAGAAAAACACGTATCTTATAAGAGGTGTAGCTGATTCATGGGATGAATTGATAGACATTTGCATTGAAGGGACGGAGCCATACACCGTGACGATACAAAAAGTTTTGGATGTGATTTATGAAACAGGTAGCGGGTTCCGTACTGTCGACATCCTCTGTATCTGGACATATGTAATGGACATATGTGTCTCATTGCGTTCAAAACGCAACGTAGAAGCTTTTATCATTAACGATATTATCGAAACAACAGTCAACCATATCCTAGACCATGATTTTAAGGGTTGCAGAGATTTTCTTTTCTGGCTAGAGCACAACTAATGTATCTTTATGGCTAGACTACAGCTGTTCTCCTTATAACATTTGTCTCATTTTACTTAGTACGCGATACTATTTCATTTAATTCATTTATTACTTTTTACTTTGATCACGTTGTCATTATGTATCTTTCTGGCTAGACTACATCTTATGTCATTATATCGTTTTACTTAGTTTGTAACCCATTTCAATGTATTCTTTTATTCTTATTAGAGCATGCTGTCATTATGTAATCGCAATTCAATTTATTCTTTTATCACCTATGGTATGTTGTCATTATGTATCCTGTTTTTAATATTTTTAATAAAAGATTGAAGTGTTTGACTTATTTTTGCACTCGTGTTGAAACGACAACATGTCGGAGCTCATGAAAAAAGTTTATTACACACCGTCTAACCCTGGTTCTTTAGGTGGTAAAAATTGATTAAAAGACTCTGTCTTAAAGGATAGTGGAGTACGTCTAACCAATAAAGAGGTTTCGGAATGGTTAGCCGGGGAAGATGCATACACATTACACAGAACAGCCCCCATAAAATACAAACGTAATAGAGTCGTAGTATACGGAGTGGATACCCAGTTCCAAGCGGATCTCATGGACATGTCTGCCTATTCCAAGGATAATGATAATAATAAATATTTGCAAACGTGCATCGATGTATTTAGCAAGTACGCATGGGCTCGAGCGTTAAAGAATAAGAGTGGGGTTGAGGTGACTAAAGCGTTTGAGTCTATACTCGGAGATGGACGTGTGCCGCAGAAATTGCAGACGGACCAGGGGAAGGAATTTTTTAACAAACATTTTCAAGATGTGATGAAAAAGCATGACATTAATCATTTCACAACAGCTACTGATTTGAAAGCCAGCATCGTGGAACAATTTAATAGAACACTAAAAAGTAGAATGTGGCGATTTTTAACGGCTACGAATTCCCGACGTTACGTGGATGTTTTACAAGATATTATGCAGGGCTACAACACCAGTTATCATCGTAGTATTAGGATGAGACCGGTAGATGTCAACAAAGAAAATGAGGGTGTGGTGTTTCAAAATCTGTACGGAGATATAAAGAAGAATGAAAAAGCCATTTTTAAATATAAAGTCGGAGACGTTGTTCGAATTTCTAAAGTGAGAGGTCAGTTCACCAAAGGATATAAACAGAACTACACAGAAGAATTTTTCACAATATCCTCATGTATTCCGCGCCAGCCGCCTGTTTACAGACTGTCTGATTATGACGGGGAGGTCATCGACAGAGATTTTTATGAAAAAGAGTTACAAAAAATAATCGTGAGCAAAAACAAAGCATTTAAGGTGGAAAAGATTATAGGGGTAAAAAAAAAGGGGAGATCTACGCTTGTCTTTGTGAAATGGTTAGGATGGCCGTCGAAACTTAATAGTTATGTTGACAAAAAAGCTCTGGTGGACTTGCAATCGCCTTAAAACATTTGAACGCATACAGGATTAGATCATTTGAGTAAACGGGGTACCATGGGCGACAACGGATTCTACGTTACGCTGCCGTGCAACGCTTCTTTGTCGATTTATCCAGAAAATCGTATCTCTAGTTACAGAACAAGGTTAGCGAGTCCTATCAACTTGAAAGGTAAATGGGAGGTCACACTCGTTGAAATTGAATATCCTAGAAGTTGGTATTCCTTTAATGATGATGATGGAATTTTCGCCCTAAACACCTCCCCCGCACCAGTCCCGAAACATACACAACCTAGACCTGACGTCACACCATTTAAAGAATTATCAGGGTTTTCTGTATCGAGGAAGGTACAAATAGACGGTGGGTACTACGCAAACGTTCGTGACGTGGCCCGTGCGATAACTAATGTTCTCGTACCGATGGCTGTATTGACTCACGATCCTTTAAAAAACAAAGTGTATCTGGTTGCGAGACCTAACATCTCAGTAACCTTCTCTGGGAAACTCGCCACTATTTTAGGAATGAATCCGGATGATGCTATCGACCGTTCGGCCTACCATAAAGATGCTAATTTTACGACGAGTCAAACTACATACGCTCCTCATCAAGCCGATATCAACGCGGGTTTCTATACTATGTATGTTTACACCGACATTATCCAATATCAATCGGTCGGTGATTCGTATGTCCCCCTTTTGAGATGTGTACATATAACGGGTGAAAACAACGACACCGTCAGTGTTAGATACGACAAACCGCATTACACATCGGTCAACAAGGAGCTCATCACAGATATTACCATCGAACTGAAGGACGACCAAAACCACGAAATACCATTTTCTTACGGCAAAGTCGTCGTAAAACTACACTTTAAACCATCGGAACAATACATTTTTTAAAAATGACGTATTACAACCCCCACGGGATGGTATAGTATCCGACGTTGTCTCAAACGTGTTGTTTGATGGTCATGGCTCGTAAGAGAATGTCTAAACCACCGGGTATAAGGAGGCGTGGTCATTCGATAAAGAAGAAAACAAAGCGTAGATCCAAGAAACATTCAGTCGTGCGCAGAAAGCGTAAGAAGACTGTAAAGCGAAACGTATCGGTTAAAAGAACCATATTCTAACATGGCATTACTCCACCGCATGTCAGGAGAGTGCATCAAGTCTGATTGAGAAAAACGGATATTTAGAAGTACCTCCTTTATCGGCTATATCGGACACCTTACCTTTGGAGTTTTTTATAGCAGGGAATGGCAACGATTATGTTGACCTAAATAACACGCTACTGTATCTACGTCTTAAAATCACAAGACCTAATGGTGCCGATTTACCAGACGACGCCAAGGTCGGCCTGATAAATTACCCCGGAGCTACTATATTTTCACAAGTCGATGTGAGCCTGGGTGATCGTTTGATATCTCAGAGTTCGAGCACGTATCCTTATCGATGTATCTTCAAGAGTCTGATCAACTACAGTAAAGATGTGCTGGAATTGCTTTTCTCTGCCGGCTTGTTTTACAAAGACACAGCCGGTCATATGGACGCAACTGACCCCGGCGGACATAACCGGGGGCTGACAAAGAGGGCCTCCTACACAGCGAACAGCAGAGTGGTGGAACTGTTGGCTCCTATTCACAGTATTAAAATTGATGTTGAATGGTGTTGACATTAAACTGCGGATGATCAGAGCCAAAGACGAATTCTGTCTGATGTGGGACGGCGATGCAGCGTACAAATTAAATATTATGTCAGCGAGCCTATTTGTCAAGAAAGTCTCTGTATCACCCCCTGTGAGACTGGGGCATGCCCAGGCTTTGCTATCGACTACTGCAAAGTACCCGACAGACCGAGTTTGTCTAAAAAATTTCCCCATACCAGCGGGGTCCTGTGTTTCAAATCAAGAAAATTTGTTTTTAGGAACACTACCAAAATCGATCGTTCTGGCTATGGTCAATAACGACGCATTCACAGAAGCCTACAATAAAAACCCTTTCGCGTTCAAACATTACAATTTGGAGTTCCTAGCAGTCTACGTCGACGGGCAGCAATTTCCCGCCAAGCCGCTACAACCGAATTTTGAATTGGGAGCGGTGGTACGAGAATTTTATCAGCTGGCTATGGCATCTGGAAGACATCTTAAAAACCAAGCGCTCTCTATCGACGGGGATGACTTTCTGAATGGATACACCCTTTCTGCCTTCAACCTCACTCCTGACGAAGAGTGCGGTCAGCACATATCGTTCATCAAGTCAGGCAACATCAGACTCGAGGGCCGCTTCAGACAGCCATTGCCACATACTATTAATTTATTAGTCTATGCTGTATTCGACAGTTTTCGACAGTCATTGAGGTCTCTAACCGCAGACAGGTCCTGGTCAATTACTATTGAAATTAACACTGTACAGCTCACCGGTATCATGGACAAAATTTCATGCAACGTTCATTTTCTCGGGGTGCTCCCGAGCGATCAATTACCTGAAACGCCATTAAGGAACTCACCATCCACCGCAATAATTAACACTCACCCCGCACTGCAGCCAGGTGAACACTGGTTGGCTGTTTATTTACATAGCGGCGGTACCGGGTATTTTTTTGACAGTTTTGGAAATCCCCCTGACAGCGACTGCTTTCCAGGAGCCATCAAAAACTTTCTGCTAACCAACTCGTCTGAAGTAGTATATTCATCCAGACGTGTGCAGGATTTCACATCAGATACTTGCAGGCAACACTTTGTGTTTTTTCTGTATCATTTGATCAACGGATGTGGCTATAACGATGTGTTGAAGTTGTATAGTGACGATTATATTAAAAATGATAAAATGGTAGCGTACTTTGTGAAAAGATTAAAACCGAATGAGTGTAATGAAAAATTTTCATGTATTCAGTGCGTGCAAACGTGTAATACTCATATGAACCATGTTTGAGTTTTCAATTTGCATTGATTATAAATAAAGACTTAAAACTGAAATCTTTTTATTGTGTTTTTATTTCAAATTTTAAGCAGACAGAACATATACACAACATTTCATGAATCAAATATTAACAAACAAAACATTTTAAAATTCTAACCATTGACTTCGATCGATAGATGGCGATTTGAACATGGGATCTTCTGAAGCAGTTGACCTACGCACTTTTTTTCTTTTTGTTTTTTTAGAAATCCTTTCACGTTCGGCTGTAACGATATCAGAAGGACTTTCATATTCTGCTGTAGCAGTATCAGGTCTCTTTAAAGAATTAATTGCCTGTCTAACATTATGATTCGGTACGGTAGAAAATGGGATGTTTAACTCTGCAAAGGCGTGAATAAACTCCGACCATCCTGGGGGTCTTCTGTCATTGCGCACCTTTTGTGGTGCTGTGACATTTCTTATCAAATCGACCATGTGCAACCCAGGTATGGCTTTTCCCCTGAACACAAACTCCCCCGACTCGTTCCATGCACTGTCCTTTAGCTTTAGACATTTTGTCTAATATGTACTGGCTGTTTTTCACACTTCTTGACGGCACATTCTTCAGAACTTCACTCACAACGTCATCCGTACCTCCGTCGTCTTCAACAGCAGTGTGGGGTTGTTCGTCTTTACGGTCGGGTTCAGAATTGGGTAGCGACAACTTTAAAACGTTACTCTCCCGATCGCCTTGTTTAACGATCGTCAAAAACCTGCTCAGGATGTTCGTGTAGAGTTTGGCTTTTTCATACTGATTCAAATCAGACCTGAGTAAGATTTTTCTTATCCAGAT
This sequence comes from Ctenopharyngodon idella, assembly GCF_019924925.1. NCBI lineage: Eukaryota > Metazoa > Chordata > Actinopteri > Cypriniformes > Xenocyprididae > Ctenopharyngodon > Ctenopharyngodon idella. Next base: position 13,386,426 of record NC_067222.1, on the reverse strand, counting down.
CGTTCTCTACAACCTGCTGAATATTTTCGCGAACATTCTCATTTTTCAGCTTTTCCAGTTGATGTTGTGGCACTAAATACATTTTCTCAGCATACTCCATCCTCAACCACGTCGAGATGATATTAAGCTGGAAATAAAGGATACTGCTACGCTAAGGAGCGGTAGAAGAAATCCTCCAGTCTGATTAAAGACTCGCTTCTTGGCAGATATACCAATTTTTTTATTGATGACAAATTTAATTTCCTTTTTTCTCCTTCTCAGTTTTTGGTACTGCTGTTGATTGATAGGAATCGTACCATAGAGTATGTTAAGAGCCACTTCGCACAATGTTAAAATGAGTTCATCGGACGCCGATTGTAAAATAAGGTGTCGTTGTTTAGGAGTCGCTTTATGTATCAGTTTCAGCAATGGTAGATGTTTACAAAGTCTTGCAGACATGACGACTGATCACGTTCTTCATTTTTTCTGGAGATAAACCACTTGATGGTTGGAAAGCAATCCTGTTCTGAGACAGAATTGCTCAGGAGTTTTTGCTTTATAGTCTATCATTAAATAACCGTAAGGTCGACTGGTAGCATCTTGATAGCACTCCATAAAGTATTTTGTGTTTCCAGGATACATTTGACATCCTAGTACCGCTACTTGATTAGCATCCTGGGGGTTTTTAAACAAAATCATATAATTTGTGTTCAAGCTGATGGTTCTACTGGATTTACCTTGGGGCGAATAAATTTTGCACAATATAAATAGCGCTGAGATTACGATGATGTACAAATTGAGTGAAAACCTTTTCGACCTGATTGTTTCCACCCGCTTCGTTCATCAGGTCGTCCAGAATCAGAAGATTTGTTTTGTTGACGGGTAATAAATCATCATCATTGAGACTCTGGGGTATTCCTTCCACAAAATTAATGTCATACATTTTAAGTAATTCATCATACAGAGGCTGCCAACAACTGTAAATGTATACAATGTTTTCAATTTTTTAGAAATCAAATTCATGCCATTTTCCAACAGACTTTTTACAAAATAACTTTTCCCCGAATTAGAAGGTCCACTGATTACCGCTGAAAATGGATGCTGAAGTCTGAAATCAAAATCAGAAGCATCCCGGACCCCCCTGTGCATCGTCGAATCAGTAGCCATAAGGAAGCGTGGTGAAATCGGGCAAAAGTCTGCGTTTATTATACACCACCTTAAACCTTTTAATGACTGATTTGTTGTGCAGTGTGAGAGTCTTTTTATTTCTCACAATGTTTTCAGTATGGGCTAGGATGCATTGCGAACTGTCGCGTGACGTCACATAGTTGTTAACCAGACCAATAAGACCAATAAGAATAGCTTGGGAATTTTTTGCGTTTAACGTTATACCTTTAGCCTTGCATGCATGCTTTACCTTTGGCTGTGCGATATCCGTAAGATTTCGGACCGCTAGAGCAAAATTCTGTAATATAATCTCTGTCATCTATTTCATTCGTCAGCTCCCCCAAATGATCTCCCAGAGGGGGGTCCCAGTCACCCTCCCTAGAGACAAAGATAACGCTGTCGGTGTCGGAGTATAACAAGCGGTCGCCGAGTTTCTCCATGAGTTCGTACAACTCAAGCCGTGCGTGCGCCGTTGTAAAAGCTCCTACAAACACGTTAATGTCACGAGTCTGGCGAACTTCCCCTTTTGGGGGTCTATGTTGGACAAGAGCCACGTTGTCTGAGACAAAAGTAAAATAAGTCAGAGTGTCGGTTCTGCCAAAAACAATTCTGGTGAAATCTTCAGGGTCGTTCACAAGCCCAGTTTGAGCTAACGATTCCCTCATAGAGAACCTTCCCCATAAGCTATTCAGCAATAGCTTATTGATAGCCCTCTGCGCGGGGTTGTGACTGATCTTTTCGGGATCAAGGCAAATACCCTTTTTTTCATAATATTCGTGTATATTACTCTTTGTCAGCATCAGTGACAACGTTTGGCGGGTAACCAGACGCGTGATTACGTCTTTACGTAATCACAAAATAATGTGTCTGACCGTTGCGGAAAATGGCAAACCTCATTGATTGTAGCAATAACGTAACCCTTCGCGATCGCTTTCAAAAGCTTGATACTGACCCAACACCCTGTGAGTGCTCTCTCTTCATCTGTGTGGGTACAGTCCGTTGTCTGGTTTTGAGCATGTGCACATTTACGGCATAACGGAAACATAAGTTTACCACCACATCTGTATGGGAGAACTGGGTGTAGCAATTTACGAGGTGGATAAACTCTGGCTTTGATAATACCATAATAATTTTCGATCGGTTCAAAATCCGTCCTGACAGAACGGATATGAGCTGGTAAAATCTACGTAACTTATTCTCTCGCCCTCAACCGTTTTGTGATACAGTTTATAAGCGTTAGTACGGCCCCCAAACAGCGCCTCTCTCGGTTTCAGTCTCTCGGGCGTTGGATAAGTACTCATAAATTCCTTCACAGAAGGATCGGACCGCTTCATTTCCTCCGATTCACATTCCCAAAGAACCTCGATTTGCAAACCGTAGGTATTCTGTAGAATTTCGACCTTTTCGTCAAACTGTCTCCTGAGATCCCCATAAGGTACCAATGACATAGGATGTCGCTGATGGGGTTCAAAGCGGCATGAATGCCCATGATGGACGCAACTGTTAAACTCTAATCCATATCTCGACTCTCCCTACTCGTAGAACCCGTCTAAAAAGTAACGACCGATTGACACCTCGCCATGGTTTACAGCGTGGTGAATATCAACGTTTCGAGTCTTTTTTACATACTCGAGCCATTCGATCGACGCGTTTGAGTAAGTCTTACTCTGTCGGATGTAAGCGTCATTATGCGTCAGAGCTAACGTATCTTTCTCGAGATATTGGGTTTTGAAGACGGCCATGCAACACCCATGATGATGACGCCTTGCTTACTCTCCATTCACAACAGAGAAACCCTCCCAGAGATCAACGGTCTCGCTGACGACTTTCTCGCAGGATTTGTCCAGAAGTTTGTCCCTGATTTCTTGTAGCTTAGCGGTGATGAATGGCTCGTCTTTTAATTCATGCAGAATAGCTCTGGCAGCTCCTTGACTTCGCTGAGGATGAGACTTTAACCCACACCGACGTAGCGCATAGGCTATGATGGTTCGGAGATTGATAGGATATTTCGAAAATATGAAAAGTAATAGCCTATATATTTTTTTGAGAAATGTTTTTTTAAAAGTGTTGTATAACTTTGATTATGAGTATATCTATTTACCTTTATGGCGTTCATTGGAGGTCCTGTTTTCTATAATGATTACAGTAATAAGCTTATTAAATGGATACAGGTGTATGCTTGGAATCATGCATATACGCATACAAAGTGCAAAACATTTTCGGGATCAACCCTTCATGAACGTTTTGCACTTTGCACTTGCACTTGCACTTTTGCACTTTTTATGGCCTCTGGACAATAAATTCGGTGGAGCTTTATTGACTTCATTCTCGTGTGCGGATCTTTCATTCTTTTTTTTCTTGGATTTATCTTTTGATCTACGCACCACCAGAAACTGTATGTATAAGCATTGGTTTGGACTGTGATCTGGCGCTATGCTTTTCCGTTTTTTCTGATAACATTTTATGAAAATTAAATTTAGCATTGAAGAAAAGTAGATTTTTGTTATGCTGTCAATAATAGTTCTTATAGAAAGAAAATCAGAATTTGCAAAAATCAGCATTGGCAGGTCACACTTACAAAAAAAAAAAAAAAAAATCGCAATCGGCCAAGGTAATTGCAATCTGTGCATCTATTTAATCCATAACTCTGCTTCTCAATCAAAATGTAAGAAGTACAAAACTCTGTAAAAAATGTAACAAATATTTTAAATTGTCTCTAATCAAGCAAATTTGTACTTTATATGCACTCACAGTTCTCGTGTTACTGCGTCACTCCAGCAGCTAATGCAATCCACGGGGAAAAGCAATACGAAGAAAAAAAAACTCTTAAACTGAAACACGGGTCAAAGTTCACAAAAACAGTGATTACATCCTTTAACCGACTTAAGCCCTGATAAACTTCCATTGAGGTAACCTTATCGAACATGACTGAACACACACGTCTACGTGCAACAGCCTCAACACCCGTCAAAAATAAAAGTCTTCCAAAAATAATCACTTTTCAAAATGACTTAATCACGTTCTGGGCTCATCTGCTTGCATCATCGATAAGGTGTATCCTCCAACATTAGCTACTGTCTAATGCATTAAACATGCTAAGCGCTTCCGCATTGAGCATTTTGGAATCATTAATTCGTCTAACAACATAAAACATAAGCAACATTCTGAATAACCAAAAAAAAGAAAAAAAAAAAAAAACTAAGCTCTGTTCTGGGAATGTTCCAACAGAACTAACATTCCCAGAACATCCCATAAATCAAAAATTATTAAATGGGTTTTAGTCAGCTAAAAGTGAAATAAATGTAAATGTAAAAAAAAGTCAAACCTCAGGAAATCTGTGTTCCAAACAGCAAACTGAGTGTTTCTGCTGGATAGTATATAAGAGAAGTGTCTTGTTTTCTTGAATTCTTTTGATGTATTCTTTTGCCACTACGTTGTGGGCTTAAATAAGTGTACTCATGTTACGTAAGATGCATGTCAGCCAATCAGAAAGGATCGCCCATATGAAAAAAACCTGTTTCATATACAGCAACCATATATCTTCCTTACTTAAACTGGCCAGAATTACCTTATGCGTTTCATGTAAGTCCAATACATGTCATATACAAAATCAGACCGATTATGGCCACTTTGATACTAAAAATCACACATCCAACTTGTAGGGGATTTTTAGGTCATATATGAATACTTTAAAAGTCTTATATGAGTTTTACATGACAACAGTATGCAATGGTGTATGGTTTTAGTAGAAAATGTGTATGAATATCAGTTATTTCCTATACAAATCATTTAAAGTTCTTAGATTGAATCATATGCTAGCCATATAGGATTTATTTAAATTTTGCATAATTTGTTTATATGAATTTTTATAGATTTTATGTTTTTAATAGGGAAATTGTGTGCCTGTTCTTCAAGCTTTATATGTTTCCACCTAATTCTTCATATTACAACAATAATATTATTATATCTCTACATATAATTATCTTATATGATTTCAGTCAATATTACAATATCCCTACATATACAAATCATATATGATTTCAGTCAATTACTTGCACAAATTTGCATCAGAAATACTTTTATTTCAACACAATCAAAGAGACACAATCAAATTATACTGCACAAGAGTAACTTAGAATTCCAACTTGATATCAAATTGAACTTTGCTAAGACAAAATGCACACAAACACAAAAAAACAACAAAAAAAACAACAACACAACAACAAAATACCTCGAACACACTTCTCATGGCTATCAATCATCAAAGACCATTAAAGGTTTCCGGATGTTTTTGTGTTTTCTTCTTCTCTCTAATTTCAGTAAGTTTGGCACTTATGGCGGAACCAATGCTGGTGGGCACCACATGAGGACACTTTTTGCAACGTTGCTCCTGTGAGACAAACAAATAATGGCAAAACATTGCTGTTAGACAAATCAACAGCAGCATGGGGTGGTCTAGTGTTTGGGGGTCTGGGTTTCCAAATGGAACCAGAAAGTTGTGAGTTTGACAGGAATTGCCACTATTGTGGCCCTGAGCAAGACACTTAAAGGATTAGTTCACTTTGAAATGAAAATTAGCCCAAGCTTTACTCACTCTCAAGACATCCTAGGTGTATATGACTTTCTTCTTTCTGATGAACACAATCTGAGAAATATTAATAAGTTATTCTGCCACATCTGAGCTTTACAATAGCAGTGAACGGGATCAACGAGTATGAGCTGAAGAAAGTGTCTCCATCCACATCTATCCATCATAAACATATTTCACACAGCTCTGGGGGGTTAATAAAGGCCTTCTGAAGTAAAGTGATGTATTTGTGTAAAAAATATTCATATTTAAACAAGTTATAAAGTAAAATATCTAGCTTCCACCTTCCATATTCAGTGTACAAAGAAAGTGTAAAACTCTTGCAGTTCTCAAAGCTTACGCCACATCCTACTCCTTCCCTGTTCAACTTACGGAAAGTGTAACTGACGTGACGCAAGTTTAGAAAATACTCCCTCAACTCTACCGAAATTCGTTTATGTCTGCGCGAATCATTTCACACCAGACTGCTTTGTGAACCAATGTCAATACAAAGGGACAATACAAAACAGAGGTTGTGCTAAAAAGTTGTTATTCAAGGATAGATCAGTAAACTGTTTATGATCCAGCTTACAGTCTCCAGAGTGATACTGGATACGGCAGTAATAAATGTGAGAGCACTTTATTACAGTTCATCTGAGTTTATTTACGGATATAAAGTTTACCAGTTTATTATTTGTTTACTGTTAGTTGTAACACTTGTTTCCGTGTAATTCACTGTGTATGTTGATGATAATGCAGTTTGAAGTGCAAAGACAGTAAAAACTAAGTAAACCACCAAACAGTTTGATAGCTGGCTGCTGATTCACCACAACAGTAAAATAACTAATTTCTCAATTTTTTGATTTCCTCCTCCAATTCTTTCAGCTTCTTCTGAGTCTCTGTCAAGGTTGTGCTTGATACTCATCAACAGTCATTCATTTCTATGTGGTTTGGGAATCCTTTTCCTTTAGGTCTGTCAAGGAACAAGAAACAAGAGATGGAAATGATACTTTAAGGGTCCACAATTATGCATGTGTTAGGCACAAACACACTATTTAATTAATGATTAACTTAACATATAGGCTAGTAAGGGCATATTAGCCATAATTTAAAATTTATTAAACATTTGAAGGATCCAAAAAAGATAGATGTGAGATCTGTCTGTATTTAACTAATTCTTGTCTGATGCGATACTGTAGTAGACGGTTGCATGGTTATAATTTTATCTCTAATGTTATCAATCTTGCAAGTAAAGAAGTTCATAAAGTTATTACAGCTGTGCTGTTTTGAAACATCTGGGGTTAATTATTGAGCTTTATTTCTCATTATTTTAGCCACTGTATCAAATAAATACCTAGGGTTGTGTTTGTTTTCTTCTAAGAGGATCTGCCAATATGCCAAGTAGATGATTTGCAGATGATTTGCAGCCTTGGCTAAATGAAGTATACAGTACGTGAGACTAGATAATGATCTGAGATGTTGTCGCTCTGCTGCAGAATTTCAACAACAACAACATCAATTCCATGTGACAATATTAGATCTAAAGTATGATTACAACAATGAGTGGTTCCTGACACGTGTTGTCTAACTCCAATAGAGTTTACAATGTCTGTAAATGCCAATCCCAATGCGTCTTTTTCATTATCTACATGGATGTTAAAATCACCAACAATTACAACTTTATCTGCAGCCAGTACTAACTTGGATTGAAAATCAGCAAATTCTTTGATAAAGTCTGCATGGTGTCCTGATGGCCTGTATACAGTAGCAAGCACAAATGTCAAATGGGACTTATCACTTACACTAGATAGTGTTACATAAAGCAGTGGTGCCCAACCACGTTCGTGGAGGCCCCTCAACAGTGCACAGTCTCCTTTGTCTGACACACCCATTTTAGGTCTTGAAGTCGCTATAATGAGCTGATGACCTGAATCAGGTGTGTTTAATTGAGGAAACATGCAAAATGTGCAGTACTGGGGGGTCTCTGGGAATGTGGTTGGGAACCACTGACATAAAGAACCATCACTTCAAAAGAATTATATTTGAAACTAGACTTTTGAGTAATACTGAAGATATTACTATAAATTACAGAAACACCTCCCCCTTTGCCTTTCAGACGAGGCTCGTGTTTGTAACACTAATATTGGGGTTTGGACTTATTTAAAGTAATGTAATCGTCTGGTTGTAGCCAGGTTTCTGCCAAACACAGCAAATCTAGGTTACAATCTATAATCATATAATTTACAGTAAGTGCTTTTGAAAAAAGGGATTGTATATTCAGCAACCCGAACTTTATCATTGTTCATCTGTATTACAGTGCATGCACAATAATTATGCAAGTTTATATTTTTATTTTTTTTATTTTATTTTTTTTATTTATTTTTTTTACAAGCACATTTTACCAATTCCAAACCACATTAATCTTAATAACTACTATTAATTTTGTATTTAATCATTTATAAGTGATATATAATTGTTAAGGAAAGCTGGAAGTAAAAAATGCCTTATATTCAGGTGTGCATAATTATTAAGTAGGTTTAATTTTACAGGTAAAATGGGCTAAAAAAGAGATTCAACTCACACTAAAAAGTCAAAAATTATTAAATGCTCATGAGAAGGACGCAATAGTAATGCAATACTAGAAATTGCTAAATTAAGGTGTTACACATTGCTTATCTTTATTCCAGCTGCTCTCTTTCTGCTGGTTGTGTAAAGCTGTGGTGAAATACTTGGCTTTCATAACCGATAATTATGAAATTATTCCTGATGCAAGAAGAATCAACAGAAAATAAAATTGGATAATAACAATAAGTTGTTGATAAAATGAGTAATGAGTTTAATCAATCATTTCTTGAAGTACAAAAAATTAAGTAAAAGTGAAAACAAACGAGACAGATCTGTGAAAAACAATGAAGAACAGGTTAAAATTAATTTCAGATTCATGTCTCTGTTAAAAGTGTTCTGGCCTCTTCTTCAGCTCCTGAACGATTGAAAGGTTTTTCTCCAGTGTGAGTTTTCTGGTCTCTTCTTCAGAATGAGAAGACAGATGTGATTTCAGAACTGAGAAGCTCTTCCCGCATTGATCACAGGTGTAAGGTTTCTCTCCGCTGTGGATCCTCGTGTGATTCTTCAGCTTTGATTTACATTAAATGTTTTTTGACAGATTTTTAGCTTCTGTTTTTTCTCTCTTGTTAACATCCATCAGGTCTAAAAGAAACATTAAATCATGTGAGATTTCAAATGAGAGACAAACATGAAATAAAAAGTGAAGCTCAAAGTCAAGATCACTGATGAGTTCAATAGTCATTTTAATCCCATCAAATCTGCTCGACAACTGCTGTGTCACGATTATGATCTATTTTAATGTCATGAAGATGATTTGTGTTATAAATCACTAGTTTGCTCATGAAACTCTAGATGGAGCAGGCTTGACATGTAATCTGTAAGATATCACATCGTTTCCTACATGATGATGTGGTTTCTCCACTGCATGGATCTTCATGTGTATCTTCAGGTGACTTTTAATAGTGAAACTCTTTCCACACTGATCACACGTGTGCAGCTTCTCTCTGCTGTGGATCCTCTCATGTGTTTTCAGTGTTCCTGACTGACTGAATCTCTTGTCACAGTGTGAACACTTGTAAGGTTTTTCTCCAGTGTGAATTCTCTGGTGCACTTTTAAACTGCTCAATGTCTTCCCACACTCAAATCACATGTACTCTCTCACACCAGTGTGAATTTTCTGATGTTATTTTAAATTACACAGCAGTGAAAAACTCTTTCCACACACAGAACATGAATGTGGCTTCTCCTTCGTATGAACTCTCAGGTGTGTCTTCAGGTGTGATGCCCTAAGAAATGTTTTACAACACTGATCACATGTGAACGGCTTCTCTCCGGTGTGAACTCTCATGTGACGCTCAAGATTCTTTCCACAGGTGAAAGATTTCTTGGCTCTTGTTTTCTTTAAAAATGTCTTTTTAGTCTTTGAGCGACTCCAATGTTTTTCTCCAGGTTTGACATGATGTTTCTCCTCCACTTCACTCAGTTCTTCGCTCTCCTTGCTCTCTTCCATCAGGTCTGAAATGAGAGGGGGAAAAAAAATTACATTTCAGTACATTTAAAAAATTCAAAGTAGGGATGCACAATGTATATACCATCTATGATAATATGTAATTGTTGTTTTAACTATGTTCAATCTGACAGTATCAAGTCTCTTACTTTGCAAAAATCAAACAAAAACGCACCTAGAAAGTCTACACTGTGTTATGTAGCCTTTTCACTTTACGTTAAATTGCATTAAGAGAGTCTGCTCTCACTGCATGACTTACGCTGCGTTCCAGGCAGGTTTTTGAGCCCGTAAGTCACAACTTCAAACCACGACTCATGACTTTGTAGCGTTCCAGGCAAGTCATGCCAAACTGCCTGAGCTCAAGGAATTGTGGTAGCTAGATGTAAACAAACCAGCATGGTGGACGTACGGGGCTTATGCTCATTTACAATCATTTCTATTGTTTCAGACACATAACATTGTAATACATAATCGTGTGTTCTATTATTATTAATTTGATTGCAACGTTATATTGTCCTAAAGTCTATTTCTCACTGTGTACCACTTGCATAAACACCACATCCGTGGGGCTGCCATTGCTGTTTCGCTGGCTATGTTACGTCAGAGCGCGGAACTGAGAGTATATCGATCTAGTACGGGTTCACAGGTGGGAAGTCACGGGTATGACTGCTGTTCCAGTGCACTTTCATGGGTAGAAGGTTGGAAAAACAGGGGTTACGGGTTGCCTGGAACGCGGTATTACTCTATTAAAATTCAGTAAAAATGCCCCTGTATTTAGTATTTGTCTTTTAAATTTATATCATATGATATAGTTAGGCAATCACACAAAGAGAGTCGTGTTTTCCCCAAATTTCAGCATGATTGCAAATGCACTATTGCTTTTATACAACACAACATTACTTACATTTGACTTGCATTTTAGACACAAAATTGCCTGTTTTGCTCCATTTCGGGTGAATGAATGATTCAATGACTGAAATGATCAGCCATTTGAACGTATCAGTTGAATTAATGACTCAATAATTCGCTCATTAACAGTGACTTGACGGCACCTACTGGTGGTTTTAGTTTCATACTTAAAGTATTGTTTCAAATTTAAAATCATTTCATATATCATCAACGTTTTATTTTTTAAAACATCAAAACATAAACGGTCTGAGTAAATACATCTAAATGCCACTTCAGATGCAGCTTCTGTGTTTCTCTGCAGTGCAAAGACGGGTTTTGTTGATACTGATTTCATTTGATTGGTAACAACCCTGTAGTATCTTATTCTAATTGAATTTATTGATAAAATGTAACATCAATAGTGGAAGGAGCTTCACTAACAGTGTGATTGATGTGGGAGGAGCTTCACTGATGATATGATAGATGTGGGAGGAGGTGATCCCTCCTATCGTAAAGTAACTGATGCTAATTCACATTCTTTTTACAGGCAGATATCTAGAAATATAGAAACGATTATAAATAATGTAATGTGAATTCTTGCAAATATAAATAAGGGTGAAAAAAACAGTTGAACGCATGAATACAGAAATAAATGTACTTGCAGGTGGGCCTGAAAGGTGGCCTAATGAGTTAATTCTGCTGCAATTATCACAATAATACTTGACCAATAAAAATAAATTGTGTTTCAAAACGCCTGTACGGTCGTCATGAAAATGCTTGACAAAACAATGTTCCTTAGGGCTTTTAGCTTAAAATTGTGCAGATTTGGAAAAATATTGATAGACTCTAATGCATTTACGTCAGATTTCTATAGAGAAGTATAATATTTATTCAAATTTTTTTTACCCAAAATGCATCAATGTAATCATTATGAGAGCTGGTTACTCTGATGCACTGTGTTTTCAATTCATACTGGCAGCCTGAGGGTGCTCTATGCACATTCAGTCCACAAATGGCACTTGTGATGAACAGGGATTGTGATAAAGCGAGAACCACCACTCACTTGGGGACGAAGTGAATGTCTGTAAAAGATGTTAAAAATGATTGCTCAGCCCGCAATAGCACTTTTGTGCAAGTGTGATTTATTTACAGTGCCAAAAATATACACAGTCCAACGGTGAAATATATATATACAGGTGCATAACAACGATGGAAAAAAGAGGGGAAAAAACAAAAACCCAAAGTACCAAAAAAACAACAAACAGCAAAATAAAGAGGAAATAATCCAAGCAAAAATATATACAGGTAAGTATCCACAATATACAGGTGATTGGAGGTTCGTTCGAGGCACCGCAGTTGCACTCTCACTTCGACTCGGTAAAACAAGCAATTAGTTTGAGTCTGGCCTGCTCTTATATAGGCCAGACTCCACCCCGCCCCTACCATGGGACTCCTCAAACCAGGTATGTATAGCAGGTATAAACTCATTACTTAACCCATTTCCACTCATTCCTATACATTTAATTAACATTAAACACAAACTCCACACATAAACCACAAATAAAAACATTCATTACAAAAATAATACATTTAACACTTTTACATTACACTTACATTACACATTACACTTACACTTTTACAAAATAATACATTTAACACTAATTTTATCACACATAAAACATGGGTACCCCTATTAACACTACACACCATTAAAATGTATATAAATTAATATTTGACCAAAATATTCTCTCCCAATGATTAGCAGAAAAGAAATGTGACTTCATCAGAGTGTAAAATAATGTATCTGTAAATTATTTCTAAAACTATTCCTTTTTGAGGTGTAATATTTCGCATTGTTCCCATGAAACACTTTCTGTGAGACTTGGCTATACAGCATGGCACAGCGCGCGCCTCTCTGGTTAACATAATTGACAGTGATGATGAAACAAAGCATAAATCCACCGTTTTTTGGTGTATTTTATATAACCACAAAAATACCATAGTTAAACTATGGATTTTGTAGCAAAACTGTGGTTACATCATAGTTTCACCCCTGTTACAGAATTGGGGAAAGTTGCAGCATATGAAAAAATAGCATATAGACTACTTGGTTTAGGAGAAAGTAGGGTAAATACTTGACATTTATTGAATAATGATCTGGTGGTGAGACACAAAATAAGAATGCTATTAATATATTTGGTGACTAACTTTTTCACATTTTAATTTTACTTGTTTGCATTGATGAAATTAAAAATTGGATGTGCCAAAACTTCCTTCAGTTAAACAAAGACAAAACTGAAGTCATTGCGTTTGGAAACAAAGATGAAGTTCTCAAACTGAACACATACCTTCACTCTAGGGGTCAAAGACCTAAAAATTAAGTCAGGAATCTTGGTGTGATTCTGGAGTCAGACCTGAGTTTCAGTAGCCATGTAAAGACAATAACTAAATCAGCATATTATCATCTCAAAAATATTGCAAGAACTGGATGCTTTGTCTCCAGTCAAGACTTAGAGAAACTTGTTCATGCTTTCATCACCAGCAGGGTGGATTATTGTAATGGACTCCTCACTGGCCTTCCCAAAAACACCATAAGACAGCTGCAGCTCGTACAGAACGCTGCTGCCAGGATTCTGAGCAGAACCAGAAAACATGAACACATCACACCAGTCCTCAGGTCCTAAAGCACTGGCTTCCAGGTGCATTTAGAATTTATTTTAAAGTACTGTTACTTGTTTATGAATCACTCAATGGCCTAGGACCTCAATACATTGCAGATATGCTCATAGAATTTAGACCTAACAGATCATTCAGATCATCAGGATCAAGTCACTTAGAAATACCAAGGGTTCACTCAAAGCAAGGAGAGTCTGCTTTTAGCTGTTACGCCAGCCGCAGCTGAACCAGCTTCCAGAAGAGATCAGATGTGCTCCAACAGTATTCACATTCAAATCCAGACTCAAAACACTTCTGTTTAGCTGTGCATTTACTGATTGAGCACTGTGCTATGTCCGAACTGATTGCACTTTTTTTTTATATGTATCATATTTTTATTCTTTTAATTTTTTCTTGTTTTTATTTCAAATTTTAATTGCATTTTATATCAATCTTTTATGTATCATCTTTTTATTTCTGACTGTTTTAATGCATTTTAAATCTTGCTGTCTGGTTGAAAGAGCTGGGAGAATTAGGAAGTAATTCTGTGGAGTGATACCCAAATTATAAAATTGTTTAACAGGTGTCACTGAGTTATTTACTTATTATTCACAAAAAACAATCACACAAGATTAACATTTTTTCTAACATTTATTAGCCTCCATTAAACATTTCTAATGGAATGTAAATGAGTCAAAGTAGATTGTTTCTTCTACATTGATTTTTTTCACATGCTGGTTCAGTACGCACACACAAAGGGCTTCTTGTAAATACAGTTGTCATCATTCCAGTTGCCATCTGTTGCAAGACAGAAAAAATAGTTGTTTTTAATCATTTGTGTATTCTGAAAAAATAAAACTAAATGTTTATTAAGTTTATTTAGTATGGTAGACAGAAAAAATAGTATTTGATGTCAGCAACAATGTTTTGCAATAAATATTCACAAAACATTTTTCATTGTGATGATATTTTTATTTTGTAGCTTCTGGAAATACAATATGATATCTGCTAATCTTCTGATGTATGGTCTAACACAATTCAGATTGATGGAACATTTATCATGTTATTTCATGAGCATTAACAGAAGTTACTTACTGCCATAGTTCATCTCAAGGCAGTGCTCTTTTCCAAGATAATTACTGGGATTTCCAGGCGACCATATTTGATAGATCATTTTGGTTCCATCACTCCAGAGCCAAACTCCCTCCTGTGAACAGAAGAGAAAAAAAACGACATTGTGTTTATGTCCACAGCTTACATAGCTTAATTTTAATTATCTAAAAGATGATTTCTCATGAACCGTAACCGTAACACTTTAAACATGTCAGAAATCTAAACAGAAATGAACAGAAATTATTTCACAGAAAGGGGTATCAGTAAAGAATATGTGAAAATATTTAAGAAAGGGCTAAATTGCTCAACTATCTCTATTTCACATTAAGTTTCACAATACAAACACTCGAGCATGACATAATCATGGTGAGTGGTTCAGTGGTGCCCATCTCTTGGCTGCCAATGCACTAAACCAGTGGTTCCCAAACCTGTCCTGAAGGACCCCCAGCACTGCACATTTTGTATGTCTCCCTTATCTGACACACCTACTTCAGGTCTTGCAGTCTCTACTAATGAGCTGATGAGCTGAATCAGGTGTGTTAGATGAGAGAGACATCCAGTACTCCAGGACAGGTTCTAAACTATTCTGAGTGTTAAAAAAGGCCATTATATTCATAAGAATAATATGCCTTTTGATTTAAATCTCTCTCTGTTTTACCGAGATTGATTGACACGCAGCATCCAGCAAAGCAGCCAATCAGCGCTCACAGATCGATGTGCAGGCGATCGTCCCGCCCACAGCGCTTAGTGCAAAGCTGAAAGCGACTCCACCGGAGCGCTGACGCGGATGCTGAACTTTTCCGTTGCATGTAGTTTTATTCATTGTTCGGGTGTTGTGCATTGGGGGAATGCACAATACTCAACTCCTTTTGTGTTTATTATACTTGTAAAACGAGTTTAACAGACTGCTAATCTCAACAAATTCACTAACACTTCACAAAAAGGTTCATTAGTTAACATTAGTTAACTACATTAATTAACTAATAATGAACTGCATTTCTACAGCATTCATTAATCTTTAACGTTAATTTCAACATTTACAATATGAACAGCTGTATTTTTATTAACTAACATTAACAAATGCGTTGTTCATTCATAAAGAAGTCACTGTTTCTGAAAGAATGATTCAGTGATACAGTTTTTTTTTTTTTTTTTTTTGGCATTTTTTGCCTTTATTATGATAGGACAGTGATTAGACAGGAAGCGAAGTGGGAGAGGGGGGGGACGGGATCGGGAAAGGACCACGAGCCGGACTGGAACGCGGGTCGCCCGAAGCGCATTGGCGCTACATGTCGGCGCGCTGCCCATGAGGCCATCGGCGCCGACAGTGATACAGTTTTAACAGTAATTTATTGCCACCTAGTGGCGTAACAATGCAATTGATATATTAGCCTATTTGAAGCACTTTCAAAAGGTGATTTATTCTGTTTTGATCGGTAACGTAGACATCAACATTTATCTGAATAATAAACTTTTGTATACTTCTGTGATAATTGGAATATTTGTAACAGAAATAATGATACTGTGTGTTTGACAAGATTGTTTGATAAGCTGTTTATATCTATCTATACACAACAACTGCTCTCTAGATCAACGGCAGCACGAACGCAGATTTGAATGTCGCGATTTTATTTTTGTCTAAGGTTTAATATAGCCTACAAGGGCGAATCGTTGTCATTTAGGAATGCATTGACGCATAACTGTGCGTTCACACCGCCGCTGGCGAGAGCATCAAAATTCGTCCTGGCTGCCCTGCCAACAACGCTGTACAGTACATACTGTGCATACAAACCGTCGCCGGCGGGAGGGTCAAAGTAAATGACAAGTTGTGGCAACCAATCAGAATCCTCTCAAGCGAGGACCTCTACATTCCGATTGGTTGCCGCTGAACATAGCTCATTACCATAAAGTTGACCTGACTTCAACTCTCCTTGACGCTCTTAACATCCAAGACACGCCGTGCCACTCTCGCCACTCTCGGTGGTGTGAACACATGGTAAGAGTAGCGCGAGGGCTTTTCAGTAGTGATGTGACATTTGACACCGAGGCTTCAAAGCTTGTATCAAAAAAACGAAACATCTCACAGTGAAGCACTGTATCGGAGCTTTATTCGTTTTGCCATAACCACGTGACTGCTTCGTATTCTGATTCACATAACGTGAACCCTTGCGCAGATGTGAAGTGTCATTTGCTTTTCAGCAAAAGAATGTCATTATACGAATAAATATTTACATGTGTTCAGTTTGTGTGTATTCTCAGTTCATACTTCATTCTATGACAATAATTTATTTTAATAATATATGCCCAAGCTTGCCTATTTTTCCCCCCAAAATTTATTCAGACTCATTTATTCAAATTGTGTAAGTAAAATGACACGTGAAAGACTTTTTTTATGTATAATAATAATTTACATTGTTTTATTCGCTTTTCATAGCACAAACTGATTTATTACATGAAACATTCAAAAAATAGCTGGGTCGTCTGGGACGCAAAGGCAGTTTTTTCCACCTTTTGACCACAAGATGTCATTAGTGTGCACCGTGTTGAAAAGCTTCGAGTAATGAACCTTTTTACGATACACTCGAGGGGAAAGCCTTGGTGCTTTGCAAAGCTTCATTTCGCCATCACTACTTTTCAGTGCATTCATTGTTATAATATACATGAGGTGAGATGTCTCTATTAAAGGATACGACCCTCGCACTTCGATCTGGATAAGAACCGGTTCTAGGTTCCCAACCCTAGTAACCACTTCACTCCGTTCAGGGAAAAAAATCAACACTTTTTCCCCAGAAGACATATCGGTTCATACAGTCGTGTGACCAAAGCCACTGGAAGGCAATCCTGCAACCTTTAGCCAAAAAAGCATAACAGCTAATGCTAAGGCTCCGGCTGTGGCGGTACGCAGGGAAGGAGTTTTGAACGGCGGGCACTGATGTCACTGCCATTACACGATAGGCTGAGAGGTGCCGCACATGATTAAGTTAGATGTTACGCTTTCTCCAATGGTAAAAGATACAGCAGAGATTGTATATAATAGGGAGATGAGAGGGTCTGTATCTCTTACCATTGGAGAAAGTGTAACGGCTAATTTAATCATGTGCGGCACCTCTCAGCTTATCGTGTAATGGCAGTGACATCAGTCGCAACCCTGATAGCACACGTACATCTCGGAGACGTCTATTTGATGTGTGTGTTCTCATCTTCAATACGTCCATAGGACATTTCCTGTCAGATGTCAAATAGACGTTTAGAAGATGTCTTTAAGATGTTTATGATTTAGAATGTATGTAAAACTGACATCTTCAAGACGTCTATCAGATGTTTGTAAACAGCAGATGCTTTCCAGATTAAGTGATCTTTAACAGACGTCTTGCAGACGTATGTGTGCTATCTGGGAACATTCCCTAGTCTGCCTTCTCTTGAAAAAATACATTTTTATCAAGCTGAAATCTACATATACTTCCCAACAAAAGTATTGTTTAGCGTAAAACATTCTGAAGATTAGCAAACAGGCTGTCGATTAATTAAATGATTAGCTATTTCCCCACAAAAGCTGTTTACGCTATTTTGGCTAAAGGTTGCAGGCTTGCCTTCCAGTGGCTTTGGATACAGACCCTCTCAACTCCCTATAATATACAATCTCTGGTGTGACCACGATGATATCAAGACAGTTTTGCTATCGCAATACCACGATATTGATAATACCGTTACATCCCTAAAATATTCATCATGTGTATTTCTGTTTAGAACATATAATGTTATTATCATGTATATATTTACTCTGTATTTTCTGTTTTATACACACATACTGAATACACCCAACTAAAACAACTGTTCAACCTTTGCTAAAAGTTGTTGTGGGGACAAATAAACGGGTCACTCCTATATTTCAACCATCTTTGACCAAGTCTCTTACCGGACACCCTGTGACGGGTTTTAAACCAGCAATATGTTCCAATGAGGATGTGTTAACAAATTCCTTATAAATTTTTTCACTGAGGACCAAAAATAAATAATAAAAACACGTCTATGTTTGTGCATTTTGAAAAATGTTTTTGAGTATTAATGTAAATGTAATTATAAATGCCCAGTAGCACAGAAAGTATGATCAAAAAATAATCGCTTACCTCAGCAGCATCACTGCCTCCGATCCAGGCACGTGTTGTGGCATGAGTTGTCTGTCTAACCAGCTTCTGTATAAACATGTACTCCTCATGGCTGTGTACAGAAGCAAGGTTCCCATTATAGTACAAACAGTATTTCTGTAGAGGCAGAGACATGAGCAAACACAAAGAACATGTTATTTTAAATTAACATTCCAAAATCTGTGACATGCCTTCAGTTACCATCGAAATAATGTTTACTCACTGTGCTGTTTATTTTTTGTTTATTATTTTACCCGTGAAATATAAAATCTGCCATTTGAGGTGGGACTGCTTTTCTAGAAAAGGTTCTGGTTATACTGTATATAGATTAGATATAACTTCACATGGATAAAGTTAAGTGATCCTCTCATGATAACATGAAGTGTGTTATGTCTGTATTTCCAGACCATTATGATGTTTCAGTATTATCACAGGGATGTATGTTCACATCCTGGAGCTCCATTGTAATTTCTTTACTGTCAACATATTTTTTGTTTTTAAACTGAGGAACAAGTTGAAATTACTTTCCTGTGATAACTGACAGGTGTCATAGATGTTTACAGAGTTAATCCAAGAATATTCTTATATGATTTGTATGTCATATTAGAAGCTGAATGTATCATACCTCGGCTCCAGCCCACGTGTAATGGGAACTGAAAAACCTGAAGCATCTGCATCCAAAGGCAGACCATCCTTCCTTACAGACTGTTAAATGGAAGTTTTGTTTGTTATTATGTTATTACTGTTAATGACCTTTCATGTAATTAAATTAATAACTTTCATTTAAAGGTACACTATGTAACTTTTTGCCCTTTACCGGTTAAAAAACAAAAAGGCATGCAACATTGTTTTGGTCGTGCTTTGGCTTCGCATGACTGTGGAGATGAAGGCGACGCTTCACAAAAGATGCTGTACAGTGAACTCTGTTAGAGAGCTACATATGGCAGTCTATCTGGTCCTGTAATAAAATACCTCACTCATCGGTCGAGTAATAAAAACTCCATCATCACCACATCACTTTTACAACATTTCAGATCCCTCAGTTCTCGCCAGCTCCTAAAGCCGAGCTAATGTTGGTTCTTGTTTTATTACAAGCTCTGTTGTGTCCTCTTTTCTCTAACAGACTCTCCTCTGTTCAGTGTTTGTTTAAAACAGGCGATTCCCCAGAGGTTGGAGATTCAGCTGCTTCGTCTCTTCCTTTCTTGCTCTTGTGACAGCTAACCTGTGCCACTCCCACACCAGACACGTGTCAAAGCGGCCGGAGCAACTTTTCTCTATTTACGGATGTGACGAAACATGCACAGGTGAGTGATGTATGTCAGAAAACTGTTTAGACAGGTCTAAAATATAAACACTTATAATAGACTTACCATAGTGAATCAGTGAATCACGTTTTGTAAGAAGGATTGATGATGTATTGACTCGTTATTTAAATTTTGTTTATTTTGAACAAAAAAGCTACATAGTGTACCTTAAATAAACAAAGGATTTAAAATAGCTTCTAAGATGCTCTTTAAAACATTTTTAAAGCACACTGGAGAACATGATCATCTGGTGTTACACACACTTGTTAAGGTGGAGAAATGCACTGTTTTTTTTTTTTTTACTGTACTATACATACACACTGACAAGAGAAGTAGAAGACAAGAGAAGACTTACCGCCACAATGTTTACTTTCAACAGGACGGGTTTCCACTTAAAAAGAAAGAAATACACATTTTTAAAACAGAACTGCTAGTAGCAGTAGTGCTACTACTAATAATAATACATATACACTGCAAATTAACAGGCATATTTTATTGTCAAAATTAATAATATAAAAAAAAAACATTCATATGAATCAACAACTTTAGCTGATATAATGATCAGATAATTATCAATGATAATTATTGTTGTTTTATTGTCTGAATATTATCATAATAATTCAGAGACAAACTCAGGTGCACATACTGTATTAGATCATTTCTGCTTCTGATCAGTCGTTACAGAGTCCCAGATGTGCTTCAATTCATGTTAAAATAACAGTTATGATGTGAGACGTGGAATAATAGTTTTACCTGAAGCATTCAAAGCTACCAGAAGACAGAGAGACAGGTAGACAGTCCAGACCGCCATTGTTTCTCAAAGAACACAGGAACTCTGCATAGATTTTAAAACACAATTATACATAAATAATTACAAAGTTTTGTATTTTTGTGACAAGAACCAGTAGATCAATGTGTACAAACAATGTTTTTATATAGTACTTGGTGGATCACAGAGCCAGTGCAAGACGAGCATGTGTGGTTAAAAAGTTTTTGGAGGTGAGTAAAATATCAGGAAATTATGAAGTGAACTAATCCTTTAAGGATTGTTCGCACACTTTGTATAAATTATTTATTTATTTTTTTTACTTGAAAATAGAAAAGGTTGTACTTTTGTTTTTGCATTTTATTGCCTTATGTATGACAAGTGCACTACCTCAAGGTGGTTTTGTTCATGTAAAAATATACCTCATTGTCATGTTCTAGCCTTGTTATATATTTATCTTTTGATAATCACAATTTTAAGGCCTGATTGTTGTGGCAGTTTTTTCCCCTGTGGTATTGAGAATGGTATCAAATATCAATATTAGTACCGTAGGTATCGTATCGTAAAGTTAGAAATTCCAGTATTGACAACACATGAAGTTATACATATAATTCCTTAACACAGCATTGTCACGCACACAGAAGAGGGCAGATGAGGTGAGCAGCAAACAAACAGTGCTTTATTGGAGGTATTATAGAACTGGGCAAAACATAAACAGGTAAGAGGAAACAGTCACTGAATGGCAGATGGTGAACTTGGCTGGTGGTAATACAGTCCATGTATTGCAGTGAAGACAGTGATGCAGGCTGAGTGGAGAATCCAGGGAAACGACACAAGGAACAGAAGACAGGAGATAAATCAGGAATCCATGTAATGAGATGATGAGCTGACTGGGTGCAGGTGTGGATCAGGAGGGATGCTGGGAAATGTAGTGCGGGGAAGGTGACTGAGCTGGTGGCTGACAAGCATGCATAGTAGGAATATTATTAGATACAAACATCTGGCTTGCACATATCCACATTGGGAGCTTAAGCAAAATTCTTAAAGCATCATTACATGCCAACTGGAGCTTTTTCATTTTAGTGTTACTATATTTACACCACAAGTAAGTGGTGAAAGAGAAGTACAGTAAGCTCTAAAAAGTGTTATTTGAACATCATCTGTACACATATACACTACCAGTCAAAAGTTTGGAAACATTACTATTTTTAATGTTTTTGAACAAAGTCTCTTATGCTCAATAAGGCTGCATTTATTTCATAATAAATACAGAAAAAACAATAATATTGTGAAATATTATTACAATTTAAAACAATGGTTTTCTATTTTAATATACTTTAAAATATAATTTATTTCTGTGATGCAAAGCTGAATTTTCAGTGTATTGTTACAAAAGATTTCTATTTTAAATAAATGCTGATATTTTTTAACTTTTTATTCATCAAAGAATCCTGAAAAAGTATCACTGTCACGATCACCAGTGAGAGTGCCCATCATTGCCACCAGAGGGCACTCCACCCTGGACTACACACATAATTTGGACTCCATTTCCCATCTACCCTCATACCTTGGACTGATCACCCTGCACCTGCTACCCATTATACAATCACTCACTCACACACACACACACACATTAAAGACACTTGCATCCACACCTTCATGCGAAGTCTTGTTTAGCCCTATCTGACATTTCTGAGCATTTCCCCTGGATTTTGTATTCTTGTGTTTGACCTTGGACTGTTACGCGTTTCTGATTCTCTGCTGCCTGCCTTGACCCTTGCCTGTTCCTGGATTGTGTATGTTTTCTGCCTGCCCTGATCTCTGCCTGCCTTGGGAATCTGATTGTTTGCTGCCTACCCAGATCACTGCCTGTCACTGTCTCATCCTTACTATTATTGTGTCTGTCAACTTAAATTCAATAAAAGCTGCAGATGGATCCTCACTCTGTTGACCTAATCATTACAATCACAGGTTATAAAATAATATTAAGCAGCACAATGGTTTCCAACATTGATAATAAATCAGCATATTACAATGATTTCTGAAGGATCATGTGACACTGAAGACTGGAGTAATGATGCTGAAAATTCATCTTTGCATCACAGAAATAAATTATATTTTAAAGTATATTAAAATAGAAAACCATAATTTTAAATTGTAATAATATTTCACAATATAATTTTTTCTGTATTTATTATTAAATAAATGCAGCCTTAATGAGCATAAGAGACTTTATTAAACATTAAAAATAGTAATGTTTCCAAACTTTTGACCGGTAGTGTATAATTTACAAGCCAACATATTTGCCTGTCCATACATAGAATCCTGACAGAGACAGCCCTAAGAAGGAAGGACCCAGACGCAGAATGAGCAGGGGGGTGATATTTTTAACAAAAGACAAAACACAAGACAGGTGAGAACACGGTCCAAACATTAGGGCAGGAGAACAGGCTGGTCAGGAATGAGACAACTCCAGGCTCTATGCCAACGGTGGAAACTTAACAGCGGCTCAAGGAACCGTTTGAATGATTAACAGATTTACAATGCACATACTGTAGAACATTGTAATGTTTAATAACATTTTATGAAAATTAAATTTTGCATTGAAGAAAAGTAGATTTTTGTTATGCTGTCAATAAAAGTTCTTAGAAAGAAAGAAACAGTCCTCCAAAACCCTATAGGTCGTTTTTCAAGCACCTTATTACGACCTATATTTACGTTTTAAAGTCATGCGCCCTCTAGCCGGCGTAAAAATAATTACAGTGTCGTGTTACGTCTGTCGTCATGAAATGACGTACGACTGTCGTTACCAATCAAAATGTGGGATCATTTAAATGCAATGTGTGGAGTTTTTACACCATTTCAATTTAGCAAAACTGATTTTTTTTTTTATTATTATTATTAACGACTACACCCATCCCATCCCTAAACCTACCCTTAGTGATTTATAGTGGATACATTCTTTATGAGCACATACGTTCCCTGGGATCGAACCCACGATTGCATGATCACATGATTGCATATTGCAATGTTCTGCCAATTGAGCTACGCGAAGCCCGAAAACTGACACAGATAAAAGGGAACAATGCATTAAAATAAAAGTGTCCTGTTGTCGACAGGGGCGCAACTTTAGTAAACGCGCCTCTGGTCGTATTTCGGGAAAGTGACAAACGACCTATATGGTCGTATTGGTTGGAGAACATGTTGGAAAGAAAATCAGAATTGGCAAAAATCAGCGCTGGCAGGTCACACTTACAAAAAAAAAAAAAAAATTTGTAATCGGCCTAAATAATTGTAATAGGTGCATCTAATTAATCCATAACTCTGCTTCTCAATCAAAACGTAAGAAGTACAAAAGTCTGTAAAAAATGTAACAAATATTTTCAATTGTCTCTAATCAAGCAAATTTGTACTTTATATGCACTAACAGTTCTCGTGTTACTGCGTCACTCCAGCAGCTAATGCAATCCACGGGAAAAAGCAATACGAAGAAAAAAAAACCTCTTAAACTGAAACACGGGTCAAAGTTCACAAAAACAGTGATTACATCCTTTAACCGACTTAAGCCCCGATAATCTTCCATTGAGGTAACCTTCTCGAACATGACTGAACACACACGTCTACGTGCAACAGCCTCAACACCCGTCAAAAATAAAAGTCTTCCAAAAATAATCACTTTTCAAAATGACTTAATCACATTCTGGGCTCATCTGCTTGCATCATCGATAAGGTGTATCCTCCAACATTAGCTACTGTCTAATGCATTAAACATGTTAAGCGCTTCCGCATTGAGCATTTTAGAATCATTAATTCACCGAACAACATAAAACATAGGCTACATTCTGAATAACAAAAAAAAACAAAAAAAACTAAGCTCTGTTCTGGGAATGTTCCAACAGAACTAACATTCCCAGAATGCCCCATGAATCAAAAATTATTAAATGGGTTTTAGTTGGCTAAAAGTGAAATAAATGTAAATGTAGAAAAGTCAAACCTCAGGAAATCTGTGTTCCGAACAGCAAACTGAGTGTTTCTGCTGGATAGTATATAAGAGATGTGTCTTGTTTTCTTGAATTCTTTTGATGTGTTCTTTTTCCACTACATTGTGGGCTTAAATAAGTGTACTCATGTTACGTAAGATGCATGTCAGCCAATCAGAAAGGATCTATATGTTACTGAGATGTCTGATCTCTCTAAATCACATGACTCTCAGAAAAAACACCACAGAAGTAATACCACAATTGTTCGAAGCCATGTTTTTCATCTTTCAGTTGTCTGTTTTAATTAATCATTATCTAATGATTTGCAACAGTATCATTATGTAATGATTTTACTTGTTGAGGCGTATGACTATTAACTAATTGTTAAGTAATAAGTAATATTAGTAGGGTTGTCAACAATAATCATAACCACAATGATATATTACTTAATAATGAGCTGGAAGCTGAAATACATGTCTTTGACCCATTAACACATTAATGTCCACTATCAGTACATGTTGTTAAGGAATTAATACCTGATGACACTTTCAATTAATAGCAATTCACATTTTACTTAATTCATTAATCACCAAAAGGGCCAGATATACTAAATAAATTAGCATGAGAATGCAATTCCAAAAAATTGGAAAGTTTTGCGCTGGTGAAAGCTGTTAGTACATCTGTTACAGACCACGGATCCTACTCCCACCCACGCCGGTCCTGCTTGGCCATGTTGATTCTCAGTTAATATCAGCAGAAAACAAGTTAGAAAGCTGATTCTGATCATGCAAGTGTGAATCTTTTACTCCAGATTCATGCATTAAACACAAAGACATCATTCAGTTATTTCTCATTTTGAGTCGCACTAAACAAGCCATTGATCAGGACATGGACAGTCTCTTTAACAAATAAAAATCTGAAGGTAAATGTGAGTTTTTAACACCTCCAGGAGATTTTGATAACATGATAATTAAACTTTTATGGTATTCTTAGTTGACTGTGGCATTGACACTTACAACGTCAATATGCAAAGGTGTTGCTATAAAACAGCCCCACTTCCTGTTTGGTACATGCCCTTGCTAGTAATTTCATTTGACGGTTTTCATGAGGACAGTCTTGAAACTTTAGTAAAAATGATAAATGGCAAGTGAATCAGATTAAAACTGCACAAGGTTCAAAAGAAGAGGTGCAAATGGTCAGATTTCAGATTCATTTGTGGTTCCATAAAGTAAATGTTCACATGAATGTCGGCCACTGAAATAATGCTGATGCATAAAGTTAATCTAAATTGTGTTTCTCATCTGATGAGGCTACACTAAGGCTTTTGGTTTTATGTAGGACAAACTAAGGTCTCAGAAGAAGGTACAAAAGCTGTCAATAAAGCAGTCGTAGCACCATTTAAGCACTAATCTTCATCTTTTATCTCATCTCTGCTGGTGGTTTCAAGACATTCTCTTCAGCCCCTGTATCCTCTCGATAAACTCTGTGGTTAGTTACAAAAAAAAGTTCAGGAACCTAACTTTCACAACTTTTGCTCATCTCATGCTGTTCTACAAAAAAAGAGGAAGTCAAATACATTTGTTTCTACATTAACACCACTTTAAGTATTGCAGGTACTTTCCAAGCAGATTTCAAGCATCTTTATATGGCTTTAACGTAAAAGCAAGCAAATAACATTTCTTTGCAACAGGTAAATAGCAATATTAATATCAATATCAAAAACACAAATCAGCCAGAGAAAAAATGTTCTGAAAGTGATTCTGACAATATTGTTTCTTTGTGTTTTATCGTTATAGTTGTGGTGTGAACTACTATACTTTAATAGTTAGAATGATTTTTAAAACTATATCTTTATCAATATCTTTATAGTCATCGTTCATGGTGTGAATGGGCCTTAATACTGTTATTTCTCACAATATGACATGGATAAAATAACATAAAATCAAACACTAATGACACTCATCTTTATCAACCACTACAGCTAAATAACTATAGCAGCATAATATATCCATACGAATCTAAATACAGTTTGATTTTCTAATGACTACATTCGCTGTGATAAAGTAATTTTATCATTAACATGTTACAGTTTTTATATGTGCAGAAACTGACAATGATTATAAAACTTTCAAAAATAAAAAGCACCAAAGCTTTCATTTTTCCAGTGTCAAACTGTATTCATGTCTATATTATTATGAATAGATTTAAAATGTCTCACATGGTTCATTATAGGCTCAATGTAAAGTATTCAGCAGTATCTGTTCCAGTGTATTTTATCTATGTAAAGTAACTAACAGATTTGATCTGTCAAAGATGTCAAAGAGTAGAAATAAAATGGCAGCAGCAACACTTGAGATCGGTTCCCATGAATTCCCCTCACAGATCTCAAACTTTAACTTTTGACTTCACAATCAGTAACAGCTTTCACTCCAATCATTGAAACAATCACACAAACACACAAAAGCACACAAAATCACTCAGGTCTGAATTAATTCCAATAGGATCTGGCTGCAAACATGCACAATTGACTCTCAGACATTAAGTCTCATCTTCACGCATGCGCAGTAGCCTACAGACATGCAGTCACACATTTATGCATGTGCACCTCCAGATGGCATCATGCGTTAACAATGCTAACAGCTGAAATAGACTTCATGCAAGAGATTAGTGAGCAACTTATATAAACTGTCTTAAGTTTTTCATATTCACTGTTAAACCTTGCTGTAAAAAACTGCCAAATTCTGACAATAACATACCATTTTCCATTAAAACAGTAATATACCATAGCAAACAATGCATTCTGGGTAATATTTGTCATTTTCGAGCAAGTAGCCTCCAGGAATATACTGTAAATTAACAGAGCTCAAAGTTATCCCTCAGAGGCTGTGTCCCAAAACACACCTTATACTCTCTAATGAGAGCCATTTCAGTACTATGATATGGTCTAAATCCTGACTGGAAATCCTTGCAGATATCCTATTTCTTTCTAAAAAAACAAAAAAACAAAGGACCATAGTTGTGAGGATATTGCCTTTTCAGTAGACGGTTGCATGATTATAATTTTCTCTCATATTATCAATCTTGCAAGTAAAGTTCATAAAGTCATTACAGCTGTGCTGTTTTGAAACATCTGGGGTTAATTATTAAGCTTTATTTCTCATTATTTTAGCCACTGTATCAAATAAATTCCTAGGGTTGTGTTTGTTTTCTTCTAAGAGGGTCGAAAAATAAGCAGATCTAGCAGTTTTTATGGCCTTTCTGTAAGCAATAGTCATGTCTTTCCACAAAATGTAAAAAACCTTTTGTTTTCTTCCAGCTGCACTCCATTTTTCTGGCTGCTCTCTTGAGGGGCTAGTTGTGCCACAGTGTTGGACTATTTTATTTTCTTTAAGTGCAAAGGAGCAACTGTGTCTAAAGTGCTGGAAAGGAGAGAGTCAATAGTTTCTCTTGCAAAATCGAGGTCTTCTAAGCTGTCTGGTATGCTGAGGAGATGAAACTGATCAGGAAGATTATTATAAAGCAGTATTTAGCGGTAGAAGTGATAGTCCTACTATATTTGTAACAGGGACTAGGATTTGCAGCCTTGGCTAAATGTAGTATACACAAGACTAGATAATTATATGAGACAGGGGCGGACTGGCCATCGGGAGTACCGGGAGTTTTCCCAGTGGGCCGCTGGATAATATGGCCTGGCCCGTTGCAAAGTAAATATTTATGAAGAATGAAGTATAGTAAATTTACGTAGTCTATATCCTTCCGTCGGCCCAGACAATCATTCGCGCGGGCGCAGCCCACTTGATGCAAAAACTCTAAGTGCTCGTCAATTTCAAAATGTTTGAGATATCCAATCAAATCAAAGGAGGCGGGATTTACTCTCCGAAGAAACCAAGCAGCGCTGCACTTTTTAATGCTTGAAGAATGCGAGCCGAGGTAAGATAAGCAGCTGAACATGACGAGACAATATACAGCAATATTTGCCTACTGTTTACGATTTAAAAAAAAAAAAATGCTAACTACTTGATGCTAACTACTGCTAACTACTTCTGGCCTTTTTGAATTTTTCAAATTTTAATGCCATTTACGTTATTCATCACACACACAAAGAAACATTAGACTAATGTAGCAGTTTTCAGCATATCAGATAAGAGTGAATGTTTGTGTAGCCTATCTGTGGTCAGGATTTCTTCAGTAATTTCACAATCATTTGAAAATGATTCATAAAACTCAAAATATCATTCTCAATCTTACACTAAAACATGTAAAACCGGCAACTTTCATATTCAAGTAGCCTATGCCATGTTAGGAAAATATAATTTGTTAGTTAGTTTACATGCATTATTTTACACACTGGCGATCAAAAGTTTGAATTAAGACTTAATGTTTTTGAAAGAGGAAGGCTGAATTTATTTGATCAAAAATACAGTAAAAAAAAAATATTATAAAATATTAATAAAATTTAAAATAGATGTTTTCTATGTGAATTTATTGTAAAATATAATTTATTCCTGTGATCACAACTGAGTTTTCAGCATCATTACTCCAGTCTTCAGTCATGTGATCCTTCAGAAATCATTCTAATATGCTGTATTTTTACACTCTTTTCCACAACTGGACCTCTATTCCATAAAATGACAGTTGTCAAACCCCTGAAAGGACAAATACTAGAAAGGCACCATGAATCAGTCCAAATTCTGCACTACATTCTAAGTCTTCTAGATCATACCAGAGCATTGTTATATATGGACTGATATTAAACTTCCCTGTATGGAAAAGAGATTTGAAATTTTTTCAAAATGATTTACTATTTGTCATGTGCACCAAGACAAATTATAACGTAAAGAAGTATGCCAGTCATTCATTAATGTTAATGATAAGCATTTCAATAATAAAAAAAAAAAAATAGCATTTATAGCATATCTGTACAAATAGCATTTATATTTTTATTTTAGTAAGTGGTGTAAAAAAAATTGGTAGGTTTTATGGTGAGGTGTTGCGGACTGTGTGATGGGCCGCTTTGTGCCGGAAAGTCCAGGGCCACTTTTTTGCCCCAGTCCACCTCTGACCTGAGATTTCATCGATCTGCTGCAGAATTTCAACGGCATCAATGTCGATTCCATGTGACAATATTAGATCTAAAGTATGATTATGACAATGAGTGGGTCCTGACACGTGTTGTCTAACTCCAATAGAGTTTATAATGTCTGAAAATGCCAATCCCAGTGAATGTTTTTCATTATCTACATGGATGTTAAAATCACCAACAATTACAACTTTATCTGCAGCCAGTACTAACTTGGATAGAAAATCAGCAAATTCTTTGATAAAGTCTGTATGGTGTCCTGATGGCCTGTATACAGTAGCAAGCACAAATGTCAAATGGGACTTATCACTTACACTAGATAGTGTTACATAAAGCAGTGGTTCCCAACCACTTTCCTGGAGGCCCCTCAACAGTGCACATTTTGCAAGTCTCCTTTGTCTGACACACCCATTTCAGGTCTTGAAGTCGCTATAATGAGCTGATGACCTGAATCAGGTGTGTTTAATTGAGGAAACATGCAAAATGTGCAGTACTGGGGGGTCTCTGGGAATGTGGTTGGGAACCACTGACATAAAGCACCATCACTTCAAAAGAATTATATTTGAAACTAGACTTTTGAGTAATACTGAAGATATTACTATAAATTACAGAAACACCGTGTTTGTAACACTAATATTGGGGTTTGGACTTATTTAAAGTAATGTAATCGTCTGGTTTTAGCCAGGTTTCTGCCAAACAGCACATCTAGGTTACAATCTATAATCATATAATTTACAAAGAGTGATTTTGAAGAAAGGGATCGTATATTCAGCAACCCGAATTTTATCATTTGTTCCTCTGTATTACAGTGCATGCATAATAATTATGCAAGTTGATATTTTTACAAGCACATTTTACCAATTCCAAACCACATTAATCTTAATAACTACTATTAATTTTGTATTTAATCATTTATAAGTGATATATAATTGTTAAGGAAAGCTAGAAGTAAAAAAACGCCTTATATTCAGGTGTGCATAATTATTAAGTAGGTTTAATTTTACAGGTAAAATGGGCCATAAAAAGAGATTCAACTCATACTGAAATGTCAAAAATTATTAAATGCTCATGAGAAGGACGCAATACTAATGCAATACTAGAAATTGCTAAATTAAGGTGTGACCAATGGACAGCAACAGTGAAAAAAAACTGCTACACATCGCTTATCTTTATTCCAGCTGTTCTCTTTTTGCTGGTTGTGTAATGCTGTGGTGAAATGAGTAATCATTACAGTTTATTTAGTAAAGAATGTGTGTTGTTTAAATTTCATAGTAATTGTTCTGGCCTCATGAAGGCTCATGGTGTGAATGAACATCAAACTAACTAGAACAAACTCTTTGACATGTATATATGATACTGGATATCAAGGGTGAAACTGTTAATAATGTTGACAGACAGTAATTTCATTCGTCAGTCATGTGTGGGGTGACCTATTATTTATTAAACAAATATTAGTCAGCCAGTAAAACAAAATGTTAATTTTTAAATTCCGTGAGTTTGCGGCTTTCTGTTTAAGACAAGAGAAAGCGAGGGCACATGAAGCACAGTTCATGAAGATAGAAACAAACCCAAGAATTTATAATTTCTGTGAGTTTCTGTCATGTTTTCGCCCACTGCTGTTTCCTTCCACTCCCCACCAGAGGTCTACTGTTCACCATTAAGACTTTCATTGCACATACGCAGTCACTTCACTCTGGACTACATTTCCCACAATTCCCCAGCTAGGCACTAATCACACACTCACACCTGTTTCCCATCAGTGACTCTTTATAAGCTGCACTCAGACACACACACATTGCTGAGTATTGTTTAGCTTTTGATTGGGCCTTGTATTCGACCTTGTCTCCATGTTCCTTGTTCCTTGCCTTGCCTGTGTTTTTGACCCTGGACTGATTCCTTGTTGATGATTATTTGCTGCCTGCCTTGACCTTTGCCTGTTTTTGGACTACTCTTTGCCTTGCTTCCTCTGATCCTGTTTGCTGGTGTTTGACCTCCTGTCTGTTTAACTATGCTCTCTTTTAACAAAGCTTGCATTTTGGATCTACCACCCTGTCGTCTCAATTCCCATTGTTACAGTTTCACATTAACATTATAATGTGCTTTTTTTAATCTAATTGCTAAATTTGATTAAATGCTGCATAAACGAAACTAATTTCAGAGCTCTGTATAGGTCATTATACAAAAACATCTGCAACGTTTTAATTGAAAGGTTAGTTTACATGGTAATAAAAACAATAACCTAAATATAGCTGCAAGCAGCGATGACGGGCCCAAGCCCGGTGGCACCGACACCCCGGTGGCTTCAGGGCAACTGTGCACTGTGGGCAAAAGGCATTTAAAATGGGTAAACATAAAAGGACTATGTCAAAGTCATTTGAATACACCACATTTACTGGGTAGGGGAGGAGGGGGGGTTTGGACAGAGAGAGAGTCTATGTCTGTGTGTGTGTGTGTGTGTGTGTGTGTGTGTGTGTGTGTGTGTGTGTGTGAAAAATCCACATTCAAACCAAAATATCTGACTTCCTGTTGGTCGGAGCTAATGACTGTAAATTAAATATGTGCCGATTCAGGCTGCGGCCCCTTTAAATTCTCATGCTCCCCGCCCCCGAGCTCTCGACTGCCTTAAACAGCATAAACAAAGTTCACACAGCTAATATAACCCTCAAAATGGATCTTTACAAAGTGTTCGTCATGCAGCATGTCTAATCGCGTAAGTATGGTATTTATTTGGATGTTTACATTTGATTCTGAATGAGTTTGAGGCTATGCTCCGTGGCTAACGGCTAATGCTACACTGTTGGAGAGATTTATAAAGAATGAAGTTGTGTTTATGAATTATACAGACTGCAAGTGTTTAAAAAAAGAAAATATCGACAGTCTTGTCTCCGTGAATACAGTAAGAAACGATGGTAACTTTAACCATATTTAACAGTACATTAGCAACATGCTAACGAAACATTTAGAAAGAAAATTTACAAATATCACTAAAAATATCATGATATCATGGATCATGTCAGTTATTATTGCTCCATCTGCCATTTTTCGCTGTTGTCCTTGCTTACCTAGTCTGATGATTCAGCTGTGCACATCCAGACGTTAATACTGGCTTGTCGAATGCCTTGAACATGGGCTGGCATATGCAAATATTGGGGCGTACATATTAATGATCCCGACTGTTACATAACAGTCGGTGTTATGTTGAGATTCGTCTGTTCTTCGGAGGTCTTTTAAACAAATGAGATTTACATAAGAAGGAGGAAACAATGGTGTTTGAGACTCACTGTATGTCATTTCCATGTACTGAACTCTTGTTATTTAACTATGCCGAGGTAAATTAAATTTTTAATTCTAGGGCACCTTTAATGAGAAAAATATGTGTACCGAGTTTGGTGACTGTAGGTTAAACTAACCCCCCACTTTTGTCAAAAGATGGCGCTATAGAAGCCCTCCTCCCCGCCTGTTTCTATGGTTTTGCCCATGTCTACTGGTTGACATCTCTGATGTTTGTATCGAGTTTCATGCAATTCGAAGCATGCTTAGCGTCTCAAAAGCATCCAAAACGAATATTAAAGTTTGATGTGTTGCCATGGCAACAATGTTTGAGATATCACGATTCTTTTTACAGGTCTATATCTGCTGTGTATTGACATTACACTGATGAAGTTTGAAACAAATCGGGTAAAAAAAAAAAAAGAGCGTGATCTCAAAGCATTTTGAAAGTGACACACTTCCTGCTGCCAATTGGTGGCGCTATAACTTTGACTCACAATAGTCACATCCATGTGATCAGCCTACTATAACGAGCACACAGGTGAAGTTTCATAAAAATCATTCAATATATGCAGACATTATAACACATTTCCTGCTTCCCTTTTCTCGCCATAAATCCGTTGCCTCGCCACAGCCAAACCATTCGAGATATCAAAAATCCGCTTGCAATTTAGCATTCTCAATCCTTCAAGCTGACCTGATGGTGGTGATTGGATTAATCGCCTAGGAGGAGTATATCAAATTCCAGAGCATGTGTTTTCCAAACAACCCATAATAGTCGACTTCCTGTTGGGGTGGCGTATAACTTAGAGCATGAAAGTTGTTCGGCCCGATGAGGTCTATGTGTGTACCGAGTTTCATACAAATACGTGCAAGCGTGTTTGATATATGGACCAAGTTTTTAGACACCGTTCAAGGGGGCGCTGTCGAGCCCTCCTACCACGCCCGGGTACCAGCTTCTGCTCAGCCCTGATGGCCGACGATTCCCATGTGTGTGCAAAGTTTCAAGAGTTTTTGAGCATGTTAAGGGCCCCAAAAATGCCTGAATATTCGAAAAAAAATAATTATCCTAAAGAAAACAATGGGGCCTTCGCCTTCGGCTTGGGCCCTGAAAATAACCATTAGGGAACATTCTGTATGAGCTATGTTTATGTTATTTAAAATAACTACCCTGCAACATTCTGGGAACATTATTTTATGGTTGCAAAAATAAAATTTAAAAATAACTATTAGGGAACGTTCTGTATAAAATACGTTTAGGTTATTTAAAAACAACCTTCCTCCAATATTCTGGGAACATTATTTTATTTAATAAAGAACATTCCTAGAACATCATATTTAATTCCCCAAAAAATTAACCAAACAATACTTGGCTTTCATAACCAATAATTATAAAATTGATGACAAACTGATGAGTTCAATAGTCATTTTAATCCCATCAAATCTGCTCGACAACTGCTGTGTCACGATTATGATCTATTTTAATGTCATGAAGATGATTTGTGTTATAAATCACTAGTTTGGTCATGAAACTCTAGATGGAGCAGGCTTGACATGTAATCTGTAAGCAATCACATTACATACATGACACAAGCTGATTGGCTGCTGCTGTTTCCACAGCCAATGAGATGCTTGCTCAATATTTAAATAATTTGGTTCAGTGTTTGCTGTAAGCTGGTTAACGAAAAAAAGATCTCTGAGGTAAAAATCATTGCTTTATTAGCAGGTAATTATACTGGAGGCCAGTGTGAATGTCAGTTCACTTGGGTTTTTATAGGCCTATGCGTGCTTTAATTTGTTATTCTCAACCTGTAAATCTGGTGAGCATCAGCATGTTCTTCAGTATCATGATGAATGAATGAGGAATGAAGAATAAACACCAACCTCTTTGTTCTTCAGTATCACAATGTTTCATTCTGCAGGTTCTGGATCACCGGATCTCTCTGTCCTCTCCTTCCAGATGCTTTCTGGTAGTTCTGACAAAAACAAACACGTTTCATTTCCAACAGACATGATGTGAGATGAATAAGAAATATGTCATAAATATGTGCACCAAGTACAAAGACTAATCACATTTAAAATAAATAAATAAAATGAATGACACTGATCATGTAACTCAAGATCTTCAAATCACGCTAGATAACAATCATCAGGTTTTGTCGAAGCCTCAGCAACACTCAACTTTTCTTAAATTATTTCTGATGATCAAAACAAACTGAAATTAACTAGAGCTACAACAACTACTTGATGAAATAGATTATGAAAATAATCAACAACCAAACAGATTAATCATGTACAGTAGTGGCCAAAAGTGAAGTATTTGCACAATATTTGCTTTAAATTAAACTTATGTTTTATTAAACAATCAAAATATGAGAATATTAAGTCATATTGGGAAGAAGAATAAACTAAAGTATTAAAATGACAAAATTATTTGGCAAGAAAGGCAAACTCCAGCATATTATTAAAAATGTTAAGTCATTATAAGGAGAATTCATCTTATTATGAGATGTTACTGTGAGCCATTATTATGGAAAAGCATCTCATTTTTAAGATACTATTTCAAGTAAATGATGATATCCCAGAAATGGCTGCTGACATCTCGCTCTGAAGAAACCTGATTCTGTGCAGTGATGATCATGAGATTGATCCACAGCATCAAAATCTCAATCACATAAACCACATAAAGATGAACCACTTATCATGATTTCAGATTGTGGTGATGTGGTTTCTCCACTGTATGGATCTTCATGTGTATCTTCAGGTGACTTTTAATAGTGAAACTCTTTCCACACTGATCACACGTGTGCGGCTTCTCTCTGCTGTGGATCCTCTCATGTGTTTTCAGTGTTCCTGACTGACTGAATCTCTTGTCACAGTGTGAACACTTGTAAGGTTTTTCTCCAGTGTGAATCCTCTGGTGCACTTTTAAACTGTTCGATGAAATAAAAATCTTCTCACACTCAAAGCACATGTGAGCTCTCACACCAGTATGTTTTTTCTGATGTACTTTTAAATTACTCCGCACTGAAAAACTCGTTCCACATGTAACAGATGTTATCAATGTATTAATTTCACACAAAATCTCTCCATCTCAGTTATTTTATATTTACATAATTATTTTGTATTTTGGAAATTCTTTTTATATTGATTTCTGTTATTTGAGCTGTTTTCTATGCTTATACATTCATTTTCTTCAGTGTTTGTTGTAATTGTTAAATAATGGTACGTGGCCCCTTTAAGAAATGAGTTCCGGTTGCTTTCCTTCAGTTCGCGGTAAGCGCGGCTGGGGAAAGGTGAGTTCTGCTTAAGCTCTGTCTAAAAAGTTTTAAATGAGTTATTAAATGACAAGAAACTATCTATTTTTGTGTTAAAATTGAAGTCTAAACTTATTGAAAGGTTCTGGAACATGATGTATTCGTTTTGAGTGTTTGTTAACCAAGATCTGTGGCTAAAATTATCTGTTTTGACTGGCAGGTCAATGCCAAAAGGCCACGGATTGACTTTTGATTGAATTTTCCTTTTTATTCTCTCAGGTATGTTTTTTATCCATGTTTCTGTTAATATTGTTGTCTTGAATTCATATAAAATGTTTTATAGTGAGAAAAATATTAATGTTAAATCTAAATATTGTTGATCTGATCATATGCAGTTCATCTGAAAATTGTAATATAACGTGCAGTTCGCGGTAAGCGCAGCTGGGGAAAGGTCAATGCCAAAAGGCCACGGATTGACTTTTGAATGAATTTTCCTTTTTATTCTTTTGAAATAAAAAACATGTGGTCTGAGGAATTTCTGTTCTCCGGTCTCTTAAATAAACATCACAACGCAGAGTGAAGGCGCAGACCGGTCACACACACAGAACACGAATGTGCTTCTCCTTCGTATGAACTCTCAGGTGTGTCTTCAGGTTTGATGCACTGAGAAATGTTTGTCCACATTGATCACATGTGAACGGCTTCTCTCCAGTGTGAACTCTCATGTGAATCTCAAAATTACCTTTG
This sequence comes from Ctenopharyngodon idella, assembly GCF_019924925.1. Taxonomy (NCBI): domain Eukaryota; kingdom Metazoa; phylum Chordata; class Actinopteri; order Cypriniformes; family Xenocyprididae; genus Ctenopharyngodon; species Ctenopharyngodon idella. Next base: position 13,349,436 of record NC_067222.1, on the reverse strand, counting down.
CATGAGAATCTCTTTTCACACTGTTCACACATGTACGGCTTCTCTCTGGTGTGGATTTTCATGTGTTGAATAACAACTGTTTTTTTGTGTGAAGCTCTTCCCGTACTGATCACATGCGTATGGCTTCTTCCCAGTATGAACTCTCATGTGAGTCACAAGACAACGTTTGCTTTTGAGACTCTTCCCACAATGATCACATGCGTATCCTTTGAAGCTGCACTGAAACTAATTTTGACCTTCAACCGTTTGGAGTCCATTGAAGTCCAAATGAAATTAAATGATACATGTGAAAAAAATGTATTTACTTACCGCTTGTAGTACAAAATGGGTTCAAGTGTACTGTAAGTGGTATCTAAATACATGTTTTTAAATACAGAGATAGTACATTAAAAGCACATTTTAGTTCATCTTTCATGGTATCTCAAAATAGCACAGTTGAGTACACTTAAATGTTCTTAATATTATCTTAAGTACTAAAGAAGAATTTTTAGCAGGGCTGGACAATTAATCGAAAAGTTATCAAAACCGAAATTCAGAACCTCTAATCAACGTAATTTTCCGATGTCGGTTATTTCGGGTTTTTTTTTAATCCTGTTAATGCTTTCCCCTTAAAAACATACTACCGCGTGTGTAGTCACGTGACTCCGCCCCGTCCAGTCAGTGGCATGGAAGCAACACGGAGGCAAGTGCCGAGTCAACACACACAGTCGGCGCAGGAGCGGTAATTTTTAGTATATTAACAAATATAGTATATAACATATTACAGAATTAGTGCACAAAAATAGAGCACTTTAAGTACATTAGGGTACTTTTTTCCACCTGGGTGACTTAACATTTAATTTACAGCAGATCTGAAGACATCAGCATGAGAAATGGGGTGAAAACATAAACTATTGGCATGTAATAATTAGTCTTTAGGATATATGTTAATATAAGGCACGATGAAGCACAGCTCAGGTTTGTTTATATTCACCTTCTTCCGCCCACTTTTAATACTTCGCTCTTCCGCATTTTATCATCCGACTTCCGCTAAACAGACGCGTAGCTAGTTCAGTCGTTAGAAGATTGTTTATAGCTGGCTATTACTTTAGCAAAATGACAAAGTTAATCCCGTAAATGTTTTAAATTGGGAGCACGGAGAAACATCATACGAAGATCAGATGGTCTTATATTGTCCCATCCATCGTCGTTGTTAACATGGGTAGACGATATGAAGAAGTGGCCGGAGGTAACCTATGGGGACATTTTCAACTACTTTGTCCTGTGAGGGTGATTTCGTCTTTTTAAAAGCAAATGTGCACCCCAGTCAGTCGAGCAGTCCAAACCACTCTGCGTGGGTGCTAGTTAGTAACCAGAGATCAGTGGAGACTACTGGATGTTCGTGCATCACTGGTTTGAGAAGGTCGTGTAGCCACGCAGCCTCAATATTATGGAAGGTAAGACTATCACACACACTATTATTATTATTATTATTATTATTATTATTATTATTAACGTTTTGTTAACATAAGTGTGTTATAAATGTATACATTTAAGAATATTAACATGTGTTTGTGACATATACACAGCTGCTGAACTGATGACCATCTGCAGGCTAAGTTTCTTGTCAAATCTCTTACTTGAGTAAGGTAAGTGAATGGTGTCCAGGGTAGGGTTGCACCAGCTGACGGTAAGCTTTCTTAAGAGTAATTTAAGAGTTTTTGCTCTCGGTCAGGATATTCATGAGGTAGTCAGTCAGATCACGGCCAGCCAAGTACAGATTTACTGCTAACAGTCTTTTATTCTGTCACAGCGTGTTGCAAATCAAGTAAGACGCAGGATGTAAGTGCAAGCAGTTTTAAGTTTATTTTAACAAAGAACTCAGGATACATAAAAAAGCAGGAAAGAACAACCTCCTAAACGCAACAATAACAGATAGCTGAACTCAACTAAACACAGGGCTTAAACACACAGTGAACTGAGGATCTAATTAACAAGACACAGCGGGACACACCTGAACTGAAACTCTAATCAAATGAGACACCATGGAAACAAACAGGCAAAGGACAGAATTAACAGTACAAGAAAACCAGCGTAGACTCAAACAATGAACAGAAACACAGAGCCAAAACAAACTCTAAACATTGGATATTTACAGTAGATTTGTTCATGTCATATTTATAGTCATCAATTTTGTTTATGCGTAGTTTGCAGTGTCGAGAATTTTAACCAATCACACACATTTCTGATGAGCTTAGGAATTCAATGTCCAATCAGAGGCGTTTTGATTCATCGCAGCGCAAATGCTGGTGTCATGAAGGTTGCACGCGCTTACTGACTGAATTCTGAATCTGAACTCGTGAATTCTCTCTTATCATCATAAACAACAAAATGCAGAAAAGATGTACTTAAGAGATTCATTTTGCTGTATATGTAACCCCTCTACCCAGGTCCTACTTGCCCCGCTCTGCGCGGGCCTCAAACCTGGGTTTCTGGCGTGGGAGTCGGACGCTCTAACAAGGAGGGTAAAGGCTGCAACCTCTAGAGTCAGTCGCTAAAGCATCACTTGAGATCAGAGGAGTGAGGTTTACTCGCACAGCGACTACTAGCTGGCCTCAGATACACTCACCCCCCTAAACCTCACTCCCATCTGGGTCACGGCACCAATGTGACAGTGTGTGTTGGATGGAGTAATTTGCAGTGAGATCAGGAGGATGGTCACTCATAGTTTTACTGGGCCTGAGACAAGACTGGGACAAACAGCACCAAAAGGCTGATCAGCATACAGTGCATCGATGTTGCATGAACAGTCAGCAGCACGAGATATGTGGCTCTGCTGATTACACATTTTTACAAAATGATTGTGAACATATAGTGGACAATTCTAAATAAAACATACATTAAATAAAATAAAATATAAAACACTTTCTCTCATTAAATCACATAAATACAGAAACAATGAACTCAAGTGACCAATATTTTACATATTTTGTATAAAAAGAAATAAAGAGAGAAGAATGCAGCCCTAAAATGGCGCAGGTACACACTTCAGCACATGCAAGCGCATAGAGCACATGTGCTAATAGCTAACACTCAAATAGGGCTAATATTATTTTAACACAGAACATGAGAAAACCGAATAAAACACATACCTGGGAAAAACAGCACCAAAAAGGCTGATCAGCATACAGCGCATTGATGTTGCATGAGAAGTCTTAAATGAAATAAACAGAAGTTCGGAGTTCACAAGCAGGCCAGTTAACTAGTTATGGCCGATTTCGAAACACTGCTTCATGAAGCTCTGAAGCTTTATGAATCTTTTGTTTCGAATCAGTGATTTGGAGCGTGTATCAAACTGCCAAAGTCACATGATTTCAGTAAGTTTCGGAAAACAGTCCGAAATTTCAATGGTTCACCATGGGGCCCCTACCCATTCTGCACCAAACAAACAAGTCAACCTAGCAATTCAAAATCTTTGTCTGCAATTTAATAATGACCTATTACGTTTGCAGTTGCTTTTGACCACTAGGTATCAGTATTTAGTCAGAGACCTCCCATGGATGTAGCACTAGCAGATGATTTATTATGCAAATGTAAATGTAATAGAAAAATACAGTAATCAAATATTCATATTCATACATTCTTAAACAAAACCAATTGTTTAGTCAAAAGTTCAAGAAGGTCCATATTTTAAAGCTCTTTCTAACTTGTACTCGGCTTTAAAATAACATAGTTCTTGTAATTGTTAACTATAGCATTTGTAACAATAAGGATATAATTACAGGTAAGACCATTTTTTCTTTCTTTCTTTTTATAACATTTGTTATGAAAAATAGCAACACAGTTAGAAACTATAGCTACAACATGCCACAGTTGTAATATAAATCTTTAGTGAAAAATCTACTCCTTAATATCTATTATAACAACTAGTCAAAATTTGCCACAATAAATATAATAGAATAAATTCTAGTAAATGTGGTCTTCATGAGAAGTTTAAAAAGCTTGAAGGATGATGTTTTCCCTCTTTTCATCAATAATTTTAGTGGCTGTTTTAGATCATGTTCGACTTTCTCCGTAGCGTTTTACTAATTGTAAAATGATGTTTAACAGGTGTAACCGAGTAATTAACTTATCATTCACAAAAAAAAAAAAAAAAAAAAAAAAATCAAACAAACATAATTCATTCATTTATTAGCCTCCATTAAACATTTCTAATGGAAAGTAAATGAGTCAAAGTAGCTTGTTTCTTCTACACTGATTTTTCACATGCTGGTTCAGTACGCACACACAAAGGGCTTATTTTCATAACAGTTCACATCATTCCAGTTGCCATCTGTTGAAAGACATAAAAAAAAAAAAATAGTTGTTTTTATCATTTGTGTATTATGAAAAAAACTAAATGTTTATTAACATGGTAGACACAGAACAATCAGCAACAATGTTTTTGTGATGAATGTTCACAAAACATTTTTAATTGTGATGAAAAAGTTATTTTCTATCTTCTGGATATACAGTATGACATGAAGCAGTATCTGCTAATCTTCTGATGTATGGTCTAACACAATTCAGATTGATGGATCATTTATCATGTTATTTCATGAGCATTAACAGAAGTTACTTACTGACAGAGTTCATCTCAATGCAGTCCTCATTTGTACTGTAACTGGGTTGTCCAGGCGACCATAGTTGATAGCCAAAACTGGATCCATCACTCCAGAACCAATTTCCCCACTGTGAACAGAAGAGAAAAAACAGCATTGTGTTTATGTCCACAGCTTTACATGGCTTCGTTTTATCTTTATTTATCTAAAAGATGATTCCTCATGAACCGTAACCCCAATTTAAACATGTCAGAAATCTAAACAGAAATGATGAACAAATTATTTCACAGAAAGGGTATCAGTAAAGAATATGTGAAAACTATGTAAGAAAGGGTTAAATCATTCAGTTATCTCTATCAGCCATACTATTTCACATCGAGTTTCACGATACAAACACTCGAGTATTACATCATCATGGTGAGCGGTGCCTCTCATGGCTGCCAATGCGCTAAACTAACTGTTCTGAGGACCAAAATAAATAATAAAAACACATCTATGTTCATGCGTTTTGAAAAATGTATTAAATGAGTTTTAATGTAAATGTAATGGTAAATGCCCAGTAGCACAGAAAGTATGATGAAAAAAATGATTGCTTACACGAATAGCATCATGGCCTCCGATCCAGGTAGGTGTTGATGCATGAGTTGTCTGTCTAACCAGCTTCTGTATAAACATGTACTCCTCATGGCTGTGTACAGAAGCAAGGTTCCCATTATAGTACAAACACATATACTGTAGAGGCGGAGACATGAGCAAACACAAAGAACATGTTATTTTAAATTAATATTCCAAAATCTGTGACATGCCTTCAGTTACCATCGAAATAATGTTTACTCACTGTGCTGTTTATTTTTTGTTTATTATTTTACCTGTGAAATCTAAAATCTGCCATTTGAGGTGGGACTGCTTTTCTAGAAAAGGTTCTGGTTATACTGTATATAGATTAGATATAACTTCACATAGATAAAGTTAAGTGATCCTCATGATAACATGAAGTGTGTTATGTCTGTATTTCCAAACCATTATGATGTTTCAGTATTATCACAGGGATGTATGTTCACATCCTGGAGCTCCATTGTAATTTCTTTACTGTTAACATATATTGTTTTTAAACTGAGGAACAAGTTGTAATTATTATCCTGTGATAACTGACAGGTGTCACAGATGTTTACAGAGTTAATCCAAGAATATTCTTTTCATTTTTATGTCATATTAGAAGCTAAATGTATCATACCTCAGCATTAGTCCATATGTATTGGTAATTGAAAAACTTGTAGCATCTGCATCCAAAGGCAGACCATCCTGCCTTACAGACTGTTAAATGGAAGTTTTGTTTGTTATTATGTTTTAACCGTTAATGACCTTTCATGTAATTAAATTAATAACTTTCATTTAAAGGTACACTATGTAACTTTTGGCCCTTTACCGATTAAAAAACAAAAAGGCATGCAACATTGTTTTGGTCGTGCTTTGGCTTCGCATGACTGTGGAGATGAAGGCGACGCTTCACAAAAGATGCTGTACAGTGAACTCTGTTAGAGAGCTACATATGGCAGTCTATCTGGTCCTGTAATTAAATACCTCACTCATCGGTTGAGTAATTAAAAACTCCTTTATCACCGCGTCGCTTTTACAACATTTCAAATCTCTCAGTTCTCGCCAGCTCCTAAAGCCGAGCTAATGTTGGTTCTTGTTTTATTACAAGCTCTGTTGTGTCCTCTTTTCTATAGCAGACTCTCCTCTGTTCAGTGTTTGTTTCAAACGGGCGATTCCCCAGAGGTTGGAGATTCAGCTGCTCCATCTCTTCCTTTCTTGCTCTTGTGACAGCTAACCTCTCCCACTCCCACACCAGACATGCATCAAAGCGGCCGGAGCAACTTTTCTCTATTTATGGATGTGACGAGTGATGTATGTCAGTAAACTGTTCTGACAGGTCTAAAATATAAACACTTATAATAGACTTACCATAGTGAATCAGTGAATCACGTTTTGTAAGAAGGATTGATGATGTATTGACTCATTATTTAAATTTTATTTATTAAAAAAGCTACATAGTGTACCTTAAATAAACAAAGGATTTATTTTTTCTTTCAAAAAAGAAATATCATGATGTGAAAAGAAAGACATTTAAGATTTTACACTCTTACTAGTCACTAATCAAATAAGTCTTTTTAATTTAATTTTTTTTTTTTTTTAATCATGCAAACCTGTTTTTCAGTCAAATTTTCTTGCTTCAAAGATGTTCTTTAGAACATTTTTAAAGCACACTGGAGAACATGATCATCAGGTGTTACATACACTTGTTATGGTGGAGAAATGCACTGGTTTTGGACTCTTGTGGACTTTTGTACTAGACATAAACACTGACAAGAGTAGAAGACAAGAGAAGCCTTACCGCCACAAATTGTATTTTTATTTTCAACAGGACGTGATTCCACTTAAAAAGAAAGAAATACACATTTTTAAAACAGAACTGCTAGTAGCAGTAGTGCTACAACAAATACTAATAATAAATACAGTTGCAAGAAAAAGTATGTGAACCACTTGCAGAATCTGTGAAAATGTGAATCATTTTAACAAAATAAAGGAGATAATACAAAATACATGTTATTTTTTATTTAGTACTAAGATATTTTACATAAAAGATGTTTACATATAATCCACAAGACAAAAAAAAATAGCTGAATTTATTAAAATAACCCCATTCATAAGTTTGTGAACCACTGATTATTAATACTGTGTGTGATGGGTGATCTGGGTACCTGGATGATCTACAACTGTTTTTTTGTTTTTTGTTTTTTTGTTGTTGTTGTTTTGTGATGGTTGTTCATGAGTCCCTTGTTTATTCTGATCAGTTAAACTGAGCTCTGTTCTTCAGAAAAATCCTCCAGGTCCTGCAGGTTCTTCAGTTTTCCAGCATTTTTTGCATATTTGAACCCTTTCCAGCAGTGACTGAATGATTTTGAGATCCATCTTTTCACACTGAGGACAACTGAGGGACTCAAACACAACTATTAAAAAAGGTTCAAATATTCACTGATGCTCCAGAAGGAAACACGATGCATTAATAGACAGGGGGTGAAAACATTTGGAATTTGAAGATCAAGGTAAATTGTATTTAATCTTTTTTCCGGGAGACATGCAAGTATCTTCTGTTGCTTCTGAAGGGCAGTACTAAATGAAAAAAAATTTATATTTAAAGTCCCCCTGTAGTAATTTTTTCCCCCTTTAAACTCATCATTGATCACCAAAATGACGTTTTAAAAAAAAAAATTCAAGTGAAAAAAATTTCTTCATGCCTTAAAATAGCTTGTACACCCTTGCTCATTTAATATACACGGATCTATGAATATGCAAATTAGCCCCGCCTCCACTCGCTCAGCTGATTTAAAAAAACATTCAGATGAAATCCTGCAGGCGCCCGTGTCTTCTCCGTACATGAAACAAATGCACATCCTTGAATGAGCGCGAACTTCCATCATATGTACTTGAACTTATCAGGTAGGCTAAAATTTATAATGGACTGAATAGCTCTCTCTGAACTTGATGTGCGATTCCACACTGACAGAACATGCACACGAATCACGGTCACACGCTCAGAGCAGTATTGTTTTAGCTATGTTTTATAGTATTAAAATATTTTGAAGGACAAAAACATGAACTTTATTGGCTTTAGCCTACTTCAAGTCAGCCGTCACTTTACACGCGAGCCCCTATGCGCTCGTACACTTGGCACAGCCCTTGCGACGGTTCTGTCATTCATTAATATGTATTAATATGATTAGCCTTTTGCTTGACTACGTTATCAAACAGCTAATAATGTGTTGCTAATGTTACACACACCGTTCCTGTTCTTCATGTCAGAGTCAGACAGCTGCCTTCTAACAATCAGTATCCTTACAAACGCTTTGAACAACTCAGAACGTCGGTGGAGAAAGGCTTATAGTTCATCATAACATCGCAATAGACTCGCTATATTGATAAATCTATACAATTTTTCATATCAACAGAAAATTTACTGGGATAACCTGGCTTCTCTTGAGACGTTCCAGCTTCAGAGCAGTCATAGTTAATGATATGCTAAAGCCTGCCGGCACGTTGTTGTGATTGGTTACAAGGTAGTCTGTGACATCACAAACACCACCGATTTCAAACCGCGGGTTTTTGGTTTACTGCTGTTTCAAACATAAAATACTCAGCAATGGTGCTGACTTATGAATTTGCACATGGTTTGTCTTAAAGCATATTAAAAATACTACATAGACATATAAACAACAATAAAAACTTGATTTTCACCACGGGGGGGAAAGGGTTCAAATATGCAAAAAATGCTGGAAAACTGAAGAATCTGCAGGACCTGGAGGATTTTTCTGAAGACCAGAGCTCAGTTTAACTGATCAGAACAAACAAGAGACTCATGAACAACCATCACACAACAAAAAAACAGTCGTAGATCATCCAGGTAACCACACACAGTGTTAAGAATCAATGGTTCACAAACTTTTGAACTGGGTTATTTTAATAAATTCAGCTATTTTTTGTCTTGTGGATTATATGTAAACATCTTTTATGTAAAATATATTACTCAGGAGAGTACTAAATAAAAAATAACATGCATTTTGTATTCTCTCCTTTATTTTGTTAAAATTATTCACATTTTCACAGATTTTGCAAGTGGTTCACGTACTTTTTCTTGCAACTGTATTTACTGCAAATTAACAGGCATATTTGGTGTTGTATATTATTGTCAAAATAATATAAATACGTTCATAAGAATCAATAACTTTAGCTGATATGATATAATTATTGTTTTTTATTGTCTTAATATTATCATAATTCAGAGACAAACTCAGGTGCACATACTGTATTAGATCATTTCTGCTTCTGATCAGTCGTTACAGAGTCCCAGATGTGCTTCAATTCATGTTAAAATAACAGTTATGATGTGAAATGATGTGGAATAATGGTCTTACCTGAAGCATTCAAAGCTACTAGAAGACAGAGAGACAGGTAGACAGTCCACAACGCCATTGTTTCTCAAAGAACACTGGAACTCTGCATTTTAAAACACAATTATACATAAATAATTATTACAATTAATTTAGTATTTTTGTGACATGAACCAGTTCAGTAGATCAATGTCAATGTCTGGACGTTGTGTTGTGGAGCCCTGATTTCTCTTTTTATACAGTGGAGGAGAGCTTGTTTATCAGCACCTGCTCATGTTCTCACTTCCTGTACAAACAATGTTTTTAAATACAGTAGTCAACATTTGAAGTGGATCAAAAAAGTTAATCAAAGTTGTCCTAAGAACTAAGCTGTCCTAAGAAGGTTTTAGGACTATGATGAAAGTTTTTGATCCACTTCAAATGTTGACTATAGTTTGTACTTGACCCTCTTCTGTTATACATTTATACATTTATTCATTTGGCAGACGCTTTTATCCAAAGCGACTTAGAAGTGAGGAATACAACAAGCGAGTCATCATGAAGAGTCAATAAACACAAGAAGTGCTCACCATACAAGTTTCAGACATTGCTCAGAGTAGGATAAGCTAGAATAGGGAGGGATTAAAGGAAATGAAAGAATAGTTGTTGTTTTTTTAAGATGAGGTTAAGTGCTCATGAAAGAGATGAGTTTTCAGCTGTCTTTTGAATATTCACTGTAAAAAAAAAAAAATGACCATGCTTTTTACAATAAAATACTGTAAAAAATGCTATGGGAAAAACAGTTAATTGGTTCACAGAAAGTTTCTATAATATATACGGTGAATAACTGTAATAGATCGAACAGTACAATTAATGTAATTTTTTAAAATGTCATGTGTGTTACCATGATGGTGTTCAGTGTTTGTGTGAATGACACTGTGTGCACCCTCTATATATTGGTATTATCTTTCTCAGCTTGTGATGAGCTTTGATTCATCATGTGACTCTCATCACCACTGTGTTATTGGTGGTTGTCAGTGTATTACAAAGGTACAAAACAGATATTAGTACTTCAGTAGGTTGGTAAATTAACATTGTATCAGTTAATGATATACATTTATTTTTTTACTGTAAATTTAACTTTTTTTTTACAGTGTGTAAAATAAATAATTATGAACTAATTATTACAGCATATACCTTTAAATTATATGGTTTTGAACTGTAAAATAGACAGTAAACAAAGTACTGTCGGGTAAAACCTAAAACGTTGCTTTCGTATTTTTTGCGGTAAAGTTCTGGCAACCACAGCTGCCATTTTTTTACCATAAAATTTAAGGGGATTTTTTTTTACAGTGTTGCCAGGGATTCTGCATTCCGGATAAAGGCGGGGAGATCGTTCCACCAGCAAGGAACAGTGAACAAAAAAGAGGCGTGACGTGGGCCCTTTTGGGCTCCTTAAAGACAAGACGTGCTGCAGCGTTCTGAATCATTTGTAGAGGTTTGATTGCGTATGATGGCAGTCCAGCCAGAAGAACATTGCAGTAATCAAGCCTAGAAATGACCAGGACCTGGAGTTGTGTTGCATGTTCTGTTAGACTGGCTGAGCCAGTCCGTTTTGTTGCCAGCGACACAGCCAATAACGTGTGTATGGAGACCCGCACATGATAATTCACTAAATCGTGTGCACAATGTTCCCTCGTTTGAATGATTAACAGATTTACAACACACATACTGTAGAAAATTGTCATGTTTAATAGCATTTTATTATGAAAATTCAATTTTGCATTGAAGAAAAGTAGATTTTTGTTATGTTGTCAATAATAGTTCTAAGAAAGAAAATCAGAATTGGCAAATATTAGCATTGGCAGGTCACACGGCCAAGATTTGCAATCAGTGCATCTAATTAATCCATAAATCTGCTTCTCAATCAAACCTGAGAAATACAAAACTCTGGAAAAAATGTAGCAAATTCTGGTTCGAATCTGTCTTTTTGACGAGCTCGCATTTATTTTCAATAAAAATGAAAATAATGTTCTAAAAGTGGAAATAAATTGTGAACGAGTGTTTAATAATATTAAAAGTATTTATTGGGTAGGGTTTGGAGAAGGTGTTGGGTGGGTTTTTATTCTCCCAATAAGGCAGTGTGCATTTTTAATAAATATAATCATGTACACTCAATGACATTACTGCATCCAGTTAATGTACAAAAATACTGAGGTGCAAATCTGCCAATATAAAGTATAGATAGCATCTAATTACTATTTACTCTTATTGCAAAGAACTGATGCTTTTACATGGTGTAAATAGAATATATCGCTATTTTCACCTAGTGTAAATAGCATATCGCTAAGAAAATGCCACTATTGTCACTTAGTGTAAATAGAATATATCTGTTGCTAAGAAAATATGTGTAAACACTGTAAATAGCATCTATTGTTATTTGCACTTAGTGCAAATAGCCGCTGCCCAAAAATAATCACTTTTCAAAATGACTTAATCACGTTCTGGGCTGATCTGCTTGCATGATCGATGAGGTGTATCCTCCAACATTAGCTACTGTCTAATGCATTAAAACACGTTAAGCACTTCCGCATTGAGCATTTTAGAGTCATTAATTGGCCTAACAACATAAAACATAAGCAACATTCTGAATAACCAAAAATAAATAAATAAATACAAATATAAGCTCTGTTCTGGGAATGTTCCAACAGAACTAAAATTCCCAGAACGTCCCATGAATCAAAAATGATTAAATGGGTTTTAGTCGGCTAAAAGTGAAATAAATGTAAATGTAGAAAAGTCAAACCTCAGGAAATCTGTGTTCCGAACAGCAAACTGAGTGTTTCTGCTGGATAGTTTATAAGAGATGTGTCTTGTTTTCTTGATCTCTTTTGATGTATTCTTTTTCCACTACATTGTGGGCTTAAATAAGTGTACTCATGTTACATAAGAGGCGTGTCAGCCAATCAGAAAGGATCTATATGTTACTGAGATATCTGATCTCTCTAAATCACATGACTCTCAGAAAAAAAAGACCACAGAAGTAATTACCACAGTTGTTCGAAGCCATGTATTTCATGTTTCAGTTGTCTGTTTTAATCATTATCTAATGATTTGCAACAGTATCATTATGTAATGATTTTACTTGTTGAGGCATATGACTATTAACTAATTGTTAATATAAAATATAATAATATTATATGCCGGTCTTGTTTGGCCATGTTGATTCTCAGTTGATATCAGCAGAAAACAAGTTAGAAAGCTGATTCTGATCATGCAAGTGTGAATCTTTTACTCCAGATTCATGCATTAAACACAAAGACATCATTCAGTTATTTCTCATTTTGAGTCGCACTAAACAAGCCATTGATCAGGACATGGACAGTCTCTTTAACAAATAAAGATCTGAAGGTAAATGTGGCTTGAACCAATTGCAAACATGACATGCAGTTTTTAACACCTCCAGGAGATTTTGATAACATGATAATTAAACTTTTATGGTATTCTTAGTTGACTGTGGAATGACACTTACAACGTCAATATGCAAAGGTGTTGCTATAAAACAGCCCCACTTCATGTTTGGTACATGTCCTTGCTAGTAATTTCATTTGAGGGTTTTCATGAGGACAGTCTTAAAACTTTAGTAAAAATGATAAATGGCAAGTGAATCAGATTAAAACTGCACAAAGTTCAAAAGAAGAGGTGCAAATGATCAGATTTCAGATTCATTTGTGGTTCCATAAAGTAAATGTTCACATGAATGTCGGTCACTGAAATAATGCTGATGCATAAAGTTCATCTAAATTGTATTTCTCATCTGATGAGGCTACACTAAGGCTTTTGGTTTTATGTAGGACAAACTGAGGTCTCAGAAGAAGGTACACAAGCTGTCAATGAAGCAGCTGCGGCACCATTTAAGCACTAATATGTACCTTCAACTCTCTAAAATTTGCTGGGTTATTTTTTTTTTACTCATGTTCTGTCTTCTTCTAGCACTCTTGCTCTTCTTCAGTCTTCGTCTATCTCATCTCCACTGATGGTTTCAACACATTCTCTTCAGCCCCTGTATCCTCTTGATAAGCTCTGTGGTTGGTTACAAAACATTAAGTTCAGGAACCTAACTTTCACAACTTTTGCTCATCTCATGCTGTTCTACAAAAAAGAGAAAGTTAAATACATTTGTTTCTACATTAACACCACTTTAAGTATTGCAAGTAATTTCATAGAAAAAAATTGTTCTGAAAGTGATTCCGACAATATAGTTTCTTTGTGTTTTATCGTTAGTTGTGGTGTGAACTACAATAATTTAATAGTTAGAATGATTTTTAAAACTATATCTTTATCGTTATCGTTCATGGTGTCAACGGGCCTTAAAGTCCCCCTGTAGTCAATTGTTTTATCCCTTAAAACTCATATTTGATCACCAAAATTACATATTTTAAAAAAAAATTAAAGTGAAAAAAATTTCTTCATGCCTTAAAAAAACTTCAATGTAGCTCTACACCCTTGCCTCATTTAATATACACGGATCAATGAATATGCAAATTAGCCCCGCCTCCACTCACTCACGCCAGCTCGGAGAGTCTACTGTTGATGCAGTGACGACGAGGCAATTTGTTGTTTGTGTTGTGGCTACATGAAATAAATGCGCATCCTTGAATGAGCGCAGATTTCCAGCGTATTTGCTTGAACTCATCAGGTAGGCTAATATCTATGGTTTGATCCATTCCAGAGGCGGCCAAAATCAGAATTTATAATGGACTGAATAGCTCTCTCAGAACTTGACGTGCGATTCCACACTGACTGAATATGAATCGCGGTCACGCACACACTCAGAGCAATATTGTTTTAGCTATGTTTTATAGTATTAAAATATTTCGAAGGACAAAAACATGAACTTCATTGGCTTTACTTCAAGTCAGCTGTCACTTTACTTTAGCACGAGCCCCTATGCGCTCGTACACTTGGCACAGCCCTTGCGACGGTTCTGTCATTAATTAATATGTATTAATATGATTAGCCTTTTGCTTGACTACGTTATCAAACAGCTAATAATGTGTTGCTAATGTTACACACACCGTTCCTGTTCTTCATGTCAGAGTCAGACAGCTGCCTTCTAACAATCAGTATCCTTACAAAAGCTTTGAACAACTCAGAACGTCGGTGGAGAAAGGCTTATAGTTCATCATAACATCGTAATAGACTCGCTATATTGATAAATCTATACAATTTTTCATATCAACAGAAAATTTACCTGGATAACCTGGCTTCTCTTGAGACGTTCCAGCTTCAGAGCAGTCATAGTTAATGATATGCTAAAGCCTGCCTGCCTGTCATTGTCATCTGCCCTGCTGTTTGAACTTTGTTATACGTCATTCTCCTGGTTGTGCCTTGTCTAGAGTCCTTGTTAATAAATCTCCTTTAATTGTTATTCTGCACCTGGGTCCTCTCTTCTGTGGCAAAGCGAATGCCGTGCTTCCTAATAATTTCTCTCAAGGGTAGCATGGGTGAAAAGCAATGGTCCTAGAACTGAGCCTTGCGGTACTCCATACTGGACATACTGGATCGATATGACATCTCTTCGTTTACTACTACAAACTGATAATGGTCAGATACAGTAAGTATGATTTGAACCATGCCAATGCAATTCCACTAAGGTCAGCATAATTTTCAAGTCTATTCAAAAAAATTTTGTGGTCAACAGTTCAAATGCAGCACTAAGATTTAGTAACTCTAATAGAGAGATACAACCACGATCTGATGATAAGAGCAAATCATTTGTAACGCTAATGAGAGCCGTCTCAGTACTATGATATGGTCTAAATCCTGACTGGAAGTCCTTGCAGATACCATTTCTTTCTAAAAAAAAAAAAAAAAAAGGAACATAGTTGTGAGGATACTGCCTTTTCTAATATCTTTGACAAAAAAGGTTGTAAAAAGGTAATTGACAAATTTTTCCTTTTCAGTAGATGGCTTCATGATTATAATTTTCTCTAATATTATCAATCTTGCAAGTAAAGAAGTTCATAAAGTCATAACAGCTGTGCTGTTTTGAAACGCCTGGGGTTAATTATTAAGCTTTATTTCTCATTATTTTAGCCACTGTATCAAAGAGGGCTGAAAAATAAGCAGATCTAGCAGTTTTTAAGGTCTTTCTGTAAGCAATAGTCCTGTCTTTCCACAAAATGTGAAAAACCTTTTGTTTTCTTCCAGCTGCACTCCATTTTTCTGGCTGCTCTCTTGAGGGACTTAGTGTGCTTGTTGTGCCACAGCATTGGACTATTTTATTTTATTTTCTTTAAGTGCAAAGGAGCAACTGTATCTAAAGTGCTGGAAAGGAGAGAGTCAATGAGAGAGTCAGTAGTTTCTCTTGCAAAATCGAGGTCTTCTAAGCTATCTGGTATGCTGAGGAGATGAAACTGATCAGGAAGATTATTATAAAGCAGTATTTAGTGGTAGAAGTGATAGTTCTACTATATTTGTAACAGGGACTAGGATTTGCAGACTTGGCTAAATGTAGTATACACAAGACTAGATAATTATCTGAGACAAGGGCGGACTGGCCATCGGGAGTACCGGGAGTTTTCTCAGTGGGCCGCTGGACAATGTGGGCCGGCCCGTTGCAAAGTAAATATTTATGAAGAATGAAGTATAGTAAATTTACGTAATCTATATCCTTCCGTCGGCCCAGACGATCATTCGCACAGGCGCGGCCCACTTGATGCAAAAAAAAGTGCTCGTCAATGTCAAAATGTTTGAGATATCCAACCAAATCGAAGGAGGCGGGATTTACTGTCCAAAGAAACCAAGCAGCACTGCAATTTTTAATGCTTCGAGAATGCGAGCCAAGGTAAGATAAGCAGCTGAACATGACGAGACAATACACAGCAATATATGCCTACTGTTTACGATTAAAAAAAATACTGTTAAACGACGGACATTAATTTCCAGGGATGCTAACTACTTCTGGCCTTTTTGAATTTTTCATATTTTAATGCCATTTACGTTATTCGTCACACACACAAAGAAACATTAGGCTAATGTAGCAGTTTTCAGCATATCAGTGGTCAGTCTGTGGTCAGGATTTCTTTAGTAATTTCACAATCATTTGAAAATGATTCATAAAACTCAAAATATCATTCTCAATCTTACACTAAAACATGCAAAACCAGCAACTTTCATATTCAAGTAGCCTATGCCATGTTAGTAAAGTGTCTAAAATAAAAATATAATTTGCTAGTTAGTTTACATGCATTATTTTACACACTGGCAATCAAAAGTTTGAATTAAGACTTAATGTTTTTAAAAGAGGAAGGCTGAATTTATTTTATCAAAGCTACAGTAAAAAAACATTATAAAATATTAATAAAATTTCAAATAGATGTTTTCTATGTGAATTTATTGTAAAATATAATTTATTCCTGTGATCACAGCTGAGTTTTCAGCATCATTACTCCAGTCTTCAGTCATGTGATCCTTCAGAAATCATTCTAATATGCTGTATTTTTCATAAACATGAGAATTTTTACACTCTTTTCCACAACTGGACCTCTATTCCATAAAATGACAGTTGTCAAACCCCTGAAAGAACAAATACTAGAAAGGCACCATGAATCAGTCCAAATTCTGCACTACATTCTAAGTCTTCTAGATCATACCAGAGCATTGTTATATATGGACTGATATTAAACTTCCCTGCATGGAAAAGAGATTTGAAATTTTTTCAAAATGATTTACTATTTGCCATGTGCACCAAGACAAATTATAACGTAAAGAAGTATGCCAGTCATTCATTAATGTTAATGATAAGCATTTCAATAAAAAGCATTTATAGCATTTATATTTCTGTACAAATAGCATTTATATTTTTATGTTAGTAAGTGGTGTAAAAAAATTGGTAGGTTTTATGGTGAGGTGTTGCAACCGTGTGATGGGCCGCTTTGTGTCGGAAAGTCCAGGGCCACTTTTTTGCCCCAGTCCACCCCTGATCTGAGATGTCATCGATCTGCTGCAGAATTTCAAGAATTTTTGCCTTTCAGACGAGGCTCGTGTTTGTAACACTAATCTTGGGGTTTGGACTCATTTAAAGTAACGTAATCATCTGGTTTTAGCCAGGTTTCTGCCAAACACAGCACATCTAGGTTATAATCTATAATCATATCATTTACAAAGAGTGATTTTGAAGAAAGGGATCATATATTCAGCAACCTTAACTTTATCATTTGTTTCTCTCTATTACAGTGCATGCACAATAATTATGCAAGTTGATACAAGCACATTTTACCAATTCCAAACCACATTAATCTTAATAACTACTATTAATTTTGTATTTAATCACTTATAAGTGATATATAACTGTTACGGAAAACTGGAAGTAATATTATATTCAGGTGTGCATAATTATAAAGTAGGTTTCATTTTACAGGTAAAATGGGCCATAAAAAGAGATTCAACTCATGCTGAAATGTCAAAAATTATTAAATGCTCATGAGAAGGACGCAATAGCAATGCAGTACTAGAAATTGCTAAATTAAGGTGTGACCAACGGACAACAACAGTGAAACTGTTACACATCGCTTATCTTTATTCCAGCTGCTCTCTTTCTGCTGGTTGTGTAAAGCTGTGGTGAAATGAGTAATCATTACAGTTTATTTAGTAAAGAATGTGTGTTGTTCAAAGTTCATAGTCATTGTTCTGACCTCATGAAGGCTCATGGTGTGAATGAACATCAAACTGATACTGGATATCAAGGGTGAAACTGTTAATAATGTTGACAGACAGTAATCTCATTCATTTGTCAGTCATGTGTGGGGTGAACTATTATTTATTAAACAAATGTTAGTCAGCCAGTAAAACAAAATGTGAATTTTTAAATTCCGTGAGTTGGCGGCTTTCTGTTTAAGACAAGAGAAAGCGAGGGCACATGAAGCTTCATGAAGCGCAGTTCATGAAGATAGAAACAAACCCAAGGATTTATCATTTCTGTGAGTTTCACATTAACATTATAATGTTTTTTTTTAATCTAATTTCTACATTTTATTAAATGCTGCATGAACTAAACTAATTTCAGAGCTTTGTATAGGTCATTATGCAAAAACATCTGCAACGTTTTAATTGAAAGGTTAGTTTACATGGTTATAAAAACAATAACCTAAAAATAACCATTAGGGAACATTCTGTATGAGCTATGTTTATGTTATTTAAAAATAACTACCCTGCAACGTTCTGGGAACAGTATTTTATGGTTGCAAAAATAAAATTTAAAAATAACTATTAGGGAACATTCTGTATAAAATATGTTTAGATTATTTAAAAACAACCTTCCTCCAACATTCTGGGAACATTATTTTATTTAATAAAGAACATTCCTAGAACATTATTATTTAGTTCCCCAAAAAATTAACCAAACAATACTCGGCTTTCATAACCGATAATTATGAAATTATTCCTGATGCAAGAAGAATCAGCAGAAAATAAAATTGGACAATAACAATAAGTTGTTGATAAAATGAGTAATGAGTTTAATCAATTATTAATCAAGTTTAATCAATCATTTCTTAAAGCACAAAAAGTAAGTAAAAGTGATTCATGTTCAGGGCTTCATTCAGATTCATGTCTCTGTTAAAAGTGTTCTGGTCTCTTGTTCATCTCCCTGAACGATTGAAAGGTTTTTCTCCAGTGTGAGTTTTCTGGTCTCTTCTTCAGAATAAGGCAGATGTGATTTCAGAACAGTGAAACTCTTCCCACATTGATCACAGGTGTAAGGTTTCTCTCCGCTGTGGATCCTCGTGTGAATCTTCAGCTTTGATCTACATGTGAAATGTTTTTTACACTGAGGGCAGGTGACAGATTTTTTGCCTTCTGTTTTTTCTTTCTTGTTCATGTCCATCAGGTCTAGAAGAAACATTAAATCATGTGAGATTTCAAATGAGAGACAAACGTGAAATAAAAAGTGAAGCCCAAAGTCAAGATCACTGATGAGTTCAATAGTCATTTTAATCCCATCAAATCTGCTCGACAACTGCTGTGTCACGATTATGATCTATTTTAATGTCATGAAAATGATTCGTGTTGTAAATCACTAGTTTGGTCATGAAACTCTAGATGGCGCAGGCTTGACATGTAATCTGTAAGCAATCACATCATTTCCTACACAACACAAGCTGATTGGCTGCTGCTGTTTCCACAGCCAATGAGATGCTTGCTCAATATTTAAATAATTTGGTTCAGTGTTTGCTGTAAGCTGGTTAACGAAAAAAGATCTCTGAAGAAAAAATCATTGCTTTATTAGCAGGTAATTATACTGGAGCCCAGTGTGAATGTCAGTTCACTTGGGTTTTTATAGGCCTATGCGTGTTTTAATTTGTTATTCTCAACCTGTAATCTGGTGATCATCAGCATGTTCTTCAGTATCATGATGAATGAATGAGGAATGAAGAATAAACTCCAACCTCTTTGTTCTTCAGTATCACAATGTTTCATTCTGCAGGTTCTGGATCACTGGATCTCTCTGTCCTCTCCTTCCAGATGCTTTCTGGTAGTTCTGACAAAAA
The DNA here is from genome assembly GCF_019924925.1 of Ctenopharyngodon idella. Classification (NCBI taxonomy): domain Eukaryota; kingdom Metazoa; phylum Chordata; class Actinopteri; order Cypriniformes; family Xenocyprididae; genus Ctenopharyngodon; species Ctenopharyngodon idella. Next base: position 13,329,375 of record NC_067222.1, on the reverse strand, counting down.
CAAACAAGTGTCATTTCCAACAGACATGATGAGAGATGAACAGTAAATATGTCAGAAGCAAAAAGACTAATCACATGTAAAATAAATAAATAAAATGAATGACACTGATCATGTAACTCAAGATCTTCAAATCATGCTAGATAACAGATCATCAGGTTTTGTCGAAGCCTCAGAAACACAACTTTTCTTAAATTATTTCTGATGATCAAAACAAACTTAAATTAACTAGAGCTACAACAACTACTTGATGAAATAGATTATGAAAATAATCAACAACCAAACAGATTAAAGATTAATCATGTACAGTAGTGGCCAAAAGTGGAGTATTTGCACAATATTTGCTTTTAATAGCAGGTGGAAACAGGGCCACAGACGCTACTAGACCATGTTGTGATTTGACAGCTCTGTTTTCGATTTATTTATCAGTTAATTAAATAGCGCATTTTATCTGCATCATGGAAATCATGGCCTTAACCTTAAGCTAGGGTCACACTTAAAGATCTTTAAAGACTTATAAGATTTTCAAAATGTAAGAGACCACAGACATGACGATAAGAAATCATAGTTTTAACCGTTTTCTTCCTCTGGTGTGTGGAGTGCCGAGATGTGACCAGGAAAGCACACCACAACTAACAGAGTCCCGCCTGTGAACTAGAAGTCTTCTCGGGTCCTAAAGTCTGTACCCGACCCGAATCGACCCGAATCACTTCTTACCCCAACCCGACGTGCATAAATTATTTTTTTAAAAGAAAAACCTGACCCAAGACAGACACGATAAAATTAGACCCGAGTCCGACTTGACAACTTTTACCCATTTTCGAACCCGACTGGATCCGAATGTAAACGGCATTGACGTGTCCACAGCCTGCAGCCCGCAGTCAGTCAGGAAAAACCCTGGTGTCCTGCTGACTGATTTAGCTGCTGCTTCATTGCTTTCATGTCTCAAAAATGCACTTGACATGAACACGTATGTGCTCAAGTGCTGAAATGTCAATCACTCATCACTGTAAACTCATGAAGCCCTATAACTTTTGTCGTTATTTGCCTGACCATAAGATGATTAAAGTTCATTTTAAGCCTTTTTAAAAAATTTAAACTGAACAAGATTGATTACATTAGTGACAGGGTATGATTTATACCTCCAATATATAAACATGAGAAAAACAGAATGTCAAAACTTTATTATACATGCTATGCTACATCCTGACTAATACACAAAGTATTGTTAAATACACTTCCCATTTGATTTTTTTTTTTTTGATTTTTTTTTTTTTTGATTTTTAAAGATTTAATTTGTCATGTACCTGCTGTGCAATAATTTGTTCAATTTACTCTAATTGTTTTAGATCAAAGTACAGCTAGTATATGATGCTTTTGCTACTTGGAGGGGAAATACATTTTATTAAAATCAAATAACATTTGTGTTTTGTTTTTAGGTTTAATGGATCTGAATTTTCCTAATTCATGTAATCTAGTGTACAACTGTGTAATGTGTATTATGTACTATGGAAAAATGGTTCATTCATCATGAAATGCTTGAGTAAAATATACATTTTATGTCAAATAAATAAATGTATTAATTTTAGTGTTTAAACTTTGTTTAATTTATATTCAGTTAATCATTTAAGACAAAACAACTTTTAACTTTAAAAAATATTTAAAAGGTTACAAGGGGGTTTAATACACACATGTACATTATATATATATATATATCCTTATGACGTTTGTGTGCGTACATATATGAAGCTCTATCTATCTATCTATCTATCTGTCTATCATTTCAGTTAAAATATTTGACATTAACATGATTTTAAACTTTAAACCGCTCCAAATGGAGCAGTATGGAGCGAGAAATGACTCAATAATAATTCACGCAAAAAACATGATGCACATATGCATAGCCAATTTCACATGCGTGAAACCTAATTTACGTGCACAAAAAACAATTCACGTTTGCAAAATAAAATTATTTATTCATAAAATACAATTCACAAATGCAAAACACAATTCATAGATATACAACTGTGCACAAAAGTTTCGAATGTTTGAAACTCACGAGTTTATCCTCACATTCGCATGTGAATCAACTTGGATTTGTCTTGTTTGAAGTTTTTGTTGAGAGTCTTGATAGAGCGTTGCTTCCTCCATGAATGCCAGTCTGCAATAGCTCTATAAAACTCGCCAGTGGCACCTCTCCTAGATTTGCTCTGAATCGCGGGGTCAGACAGGGATGCCCAATCTCTCCGTATTTATTTCTGATAGCTACACAGCTTCTAAATTTACATATTAGGAAAAGCCCTTTAAAAGCAATCACCATTGCTGACACCGAAGTGATAATAAGTCAGTTAGCTGATGATACTGCCTTGTTTCTGAAGGATGTCTCTCAAGTAGCTATAGCATTAGAAACTCTCAAGCCCTTTTCCAAAGCCTCGGGCCTTCAGCTCAATATCAATAAATGTGTTGCTTCCAGTGGGTAAATGCTTGGTGTCCTCAGTCTGCAACATTCCTATAAGTGAAAGTGTCACCTATTTGGGGATTAAAACTATTAAAGATAATAAGACTAGGTGCCACTCCAATTTTACTCCAATTATTGATAAGACACATAAAGTATTGAATAATTGGTTGCAGAGAGATCTATCGCTCAGAGGCAGAGTTCTGCTCATTAAAGCAGAAGGCATTTCTCGTTTATCGTATACTGCCCAGTCATTATGTGTCGACAAACACACATGTAAATTAATTGACAGTATGTTGACTAAATATTTATGGAAAAACAAAGTTCATTATATTAAGAAATCAGTCATATTAAATTCATATGATAAAGGTGGCCTAAATTTGATTGACTTTGGCTCTCTAAATAACACATTTTTTTAAAATAAACTGGCTCAGACAATATTTCCGAAACCCATCGTCTGTCTGGAATGTAATACCCCGATATATTTTCTCTCACTTGGGTGGCATTGAATTCCTTTTAATGTGCAACTATAAAATTGAAAAACTTCCAATTAAGCTCTCTAAATTTTATCAACAAGCACTTGCTGCTTGGAGTCTTATCTACAAACACAACTTTTCTCCCCAAAAGTTTTTTTTTATCTGGAATAATGGAAATATCTTGTGTAGGAATAAATCTTTATTTTTTCACAATAGGTTTAGGAGTGGGCTGATATTAGCCAATTATTCAATAATGATGGGACCTCAAAATACAATGGGATCTCAAAATACAAAATACTTATTACACTAGAAGAATTCGATGTGGTTACCAAGGCTATACCTGCTGAAGTAGGAATGCTTTTTAAAAATAATACCTGTTTGTGGTCTCTCACATTTTGAAAATCTTTAAAGATCTTTAAGTGTGACCCGAGCTTAAGGTTAAGGCCATGATTTCCATGATGCAGATAAAATGTGCGATTTAATTAATTGATAAATAAATCAAAAACAGAGCTGTCAAATCACAACATGGTCTAGTCTGTGGCCCTGTTTCCACCTGGTATTATATCTGCAGTATCTGTATGCCCTCCAAGACCTGAAAATACTCCAGTTGGCATGATTTGCTTTTCTGTGTTAAAGTCTAACAATTATAAAATTAGATCTTTATTTTTAAAAGAGAATATTTCTACTCCTCCTGTTATTTTTTATTGGAATAATCTATTTCATTATGTGATATCCCTTTTAAATCTTTGTATAAATTGGGGAAGACTATGAATTATTTTGTATGAATTTTCCTTAACCTTATTTGTAAGAAGCAACTACTGGTGCAGTGACAAAACTTGAGTCCAATTTACTGTCTGCATCGTACACGCCCGTCGGCCAATGCCACAAAAAAACACAAGATTCACTGAACGTTCGTTGTGTTTTGAGGATGGTGCAGTACTCCGGTAAAGAGACTCTTCAGATGGATCTGGACAGCAAGGAAGAATTCACCTTTTCCAGATGGAGGCTTCGTGAAACACTGAAGCAGTTGAAGCAACTGTGCCGTAATGTGTCGAGGCTTCGAAACAATCTGACACCGTCTCCACAGTGACCCCTAGTGGTCAGAACAGTGCAAATGCAACAAAACTCTGGCCAAACTATGGAGTGAATTTTGTGTCAATAATAATTCATGCAAAGAATATGATTCACACATGCGTGAAACCTAATTCACGTGCACAAAAAAAAAAAAAAAAATTCACGTGCGCGAAAAAAAATTACATTTACAAAAAGCAATTCACGTGCGCAAAATAAAATGATATATTCATAAAATATATACAACTGTGCACAAAATTTTAGAATGTTTGAATGTTCCTCAGATTCGCGTGTGAATCAACTTGGATTTGTGTGTATGTATTTCTGAGAGCTGCCACTGCATCTGATCATTCGTACACTTCAGCCAATCAGACTGAAGCTTATTAATCGACCAATCATTATCACGTGAGGCAGAGATTGTATAATAGAGGGTATGCATCGACTTCACTTTCCCGCCGGAACGCGCTCCCTCAGCTGGACTGAGTGGCAAAAGAACCTGCTTCATGACTGGATTTAATAGAGGAAACTGCGAAAATGCAAGTAAATCAAACAATTACACTAAAGGTTGGGCTCGAAAGTGTTTCTTACAACTTGTCAAATAAATGGCAATTACCATGCAGCCAGGAATCGTGTTTTACTGACATTTATATGTGCCTGATTTCGACGCCGGGGAAACGCGTAAAGCAAATCTGCCTGTGAACACTTTATATAACTACAATATAGGTAGGTTTAAATCCGAGTAATCACTTTTATCAATGTTATATATATATCATCATATTGTCCAGCCCTAAAACTCGTATAGTTTTTGTCAGCATTTATTTAAAAACACCCAATTATGCAGAATATAAGATGGTAAATATTTCATTGATGATTTGTCAACACAATATATAACAATACAATATATACGGTATGATTTTACCTCAAAATCCAACAATTTGACACAAAATGATAACTGCAAAACATGTTTCTTTGCCTGGAGTCCAGTTGTTTCTGTGAATTGCAGTAAACCCTTTTTTCTGTAGCTTTCGGCACTCTTTAAATATATACCTCAGATTTTGTGTCAAAGCTATTTGTAGTCAATCGCAAAGAAGCAAATAGGTCACTGTAATTCACAGAAACAGCTGGACTCCAGGCAGAGAAACATGTTTTGCAGTAATCATTTTGTGTCAAAATGTTGGATTTTGAGGTAAAATCATACCGTATATATTGTCAATATTCAACGTTTTATGTTTACACCAAAACATTATGCATTTGTAACTGCAGGTTATTCATTTGACACCTCAGATCTGTATTAAACTGTTGGTGTAAATGCATCTAAATGCCACTTCAGATGCAGCTTCTGTTTCCTCTATTGCAAAGATGAATTTTGTTGGGACTTATTTAATTTGATTGGTGACATCACAGTCCTACTTGTGTCTTATTATAAATGATTTTGATTACATTTATGAAATTGACAGAAAAAAGATTATGCATGTATAATTAGGTTTAAAGAATGGATTTATAAAGGTAAAAATGAAAATAAACATATTGGGAAAAAAAAATAATTTCTGTTACCTGCTATGCATTATTAATGTTCTTGTTTTATGTCAGAATTAAAAGATGCATCATTTGCTACAGTTGATTAAAACATTTTATTAATTTGAAAGTTTCTGAATCCTTTGGAAATAAAATCTGTATAAAATGACCATGATAAATTATATTGTACCTGTTACATATGAAGATCATGAACTGGCAATCTTAAGTATGAAGGAGCACAACATTCAGTACAGAGAAATATACGTCTCTTCCATAGTTGTGAGATTGTCTGACTAACAGTTTGAAGCTGGACTACAAGTTCTTCAGTCACAGGCCATTCTACTGGAACCACAGTTCCACTGCATGACCGGCCAGGGATGATTGTAGTGTTTCAGTCAGAGTCCTCTTTTCTTTTAAAGTAGATGATTGTTTATGGCCAAATGGGAAATATAAGTGCAATACATCAGGTGAAAAATTCACGTATAGATGTGTTCAATCCAGTCATCTCTGTCTGTCAGGAAATATCAGAGTTTGGTCTGATATTTAAAGCAGTCAGCACCCAGTACAAGAGGTGATGGTGAAATAATTGAAAAGAGTTTACTGAGTAATCTTAGTTGCATAATGTTAATTGCATCTCTGATCAGTATGCCTTCATAATTTATATTAGTTAACACATTATAATAAGGTTTCATTTGTTAACATTTTTTAAAGTGTTACCAATTATTGCTTCACAACATCTTCCTGTGAAATTAAAACCTTGAGATGACAATACAGCACAAAACATATAAGTAAATGAATATTGTATATATTAAGATATTAATACATAACATGTAAAAGCATAAAGAAGCTAAATGAATTAAGATGTGTGTGACTGATATCCTGATGTCAAGCTAACAATGTTTAATCCTGAAAAATGCAGAGAAACAATAAGTGTAATAATTTAACAATGTACACAAATGTCAAGAACAAATATGGTCATCACTAAACAATGAGTGCTCATAAAATTTGGCCTAGTTACTATTTAAACAATATGAAAGCTGAGGCCAGTGCTGAGTGGGAGCTATAGGGTGGACACTGACCACAGATGATTGATTTGCAACTCTGTACCCGCAGCTAAAATACAACAAAACAAGCATAATTTCCTCTTCATTTTGGACAAAATCTGATTACAACAGCAGTTGCTTATATCTGTTAATAATTAATAAACTATAGCTTCAACTGATCTCTAACTCTAAATTTACTGCAGTAAACATAGTTGAAACGATCAAACTGTACATACCTCTCTACAAGACTGATAATGATTGGTCAATTAATAAGCTTTAATCTGATTGGCTGAAGAGTACGAAGGATCAGATGCAGGGGAGTCTCAGAAACACACACACACATTGGCTTGCTTAGTTGGAGACACTTGACATTTGACTTGACATTTGATATTCAACAGTGCTTTGATCTGCCTGCATTGACACTATTCTTTTAAGAGCTGCTGTGCAGCCAAACAATGTACCAGTTATCAATGTAAAGCTGCTTTGACACAATCTACATTATAAAAAGCGCTATATAAATAAAGGTGACTTGACTTGACTTGACATCCAAGTTGATTCACACGTGAATGTGAGGATAAACTCATGAGTTTCAAACATTCGAAACTTTTGTGCACAGTTGTATATCTATGAATTGTTTTTTGCGTGTGTGAAATGTATTTTATGAAAATATATAATTTTTTGAAAATTTTTAATTTTTTTCGTGCACGTGAATTAGGTTTCACGCATGTGAAATTGGCTACGCATGTGTGAATCATGTTTTTTGTGTGAATTATTATTGAGGCATTTCTCGGGTCTGCAGCTGGATACTATTGGAGAGTTACGGCTGCAGCCAGCCCCTACTGCATATAATACATGACATATTTGCTTTCTGTTATTATCTACCATTACAGCTAAAGGATTACTGCTAGCGACTAGCTTAGGTCTCTCTCAGCCGGGAGTAAGATGACAAAACGAACGCGTCACCCTTGTGGTCGCGAAAATAAGGTGAATAACAAAAATAAATAAATACAAAATAAGGTGAATAACACGCGAGAGCTACAACCTGTCACTACAAAGCCAGAGTAATCGAGCAAGCGCTTCAATCAACGATTAACCAATGGTAAGCAAGACCAACCCACCTAATTATCATACATGACAGAGAAATGTAAGAATAAATATGAAAATAGATTTAAATAAATAAATGTTAAAATAAATACATCTAGAAAAAAATAGTTATTGGAATAAATAAATATAAAAAATAAATGAATGAATGCATAAATAAGTATAAAATGGAAAAAATAAATAAAAGAATCAATAAATAAAATTAGAAATAATTAAAACAAAAGCAGAAAATAAATTAAGGGGGAAAAATCATTTTATTAAAAATGAATCATATTTCATCAAGTTGTTTATTCATTTATTTATTTTTCTATTATCACATTTATTTGCTTATTGATTTATTCATTCATTTTATTCATTTATTCATTTTTAATTTCTGCAGGTTTGGTCCTCCATACAAGTCCAGGATTCTGCGGTGAAAAGTAAAGGTATGAGGAGGAGCTCAGCGAGGGGGCGAGGCGTGAGAGGACGCACTGGATGTTTTCGCTTCAGCGTTGCAAACAGCCTTCATATTTTAAATAATTAAACTAATGTAAATGATAACGTTATATGAATCAGAAAGCCTGTTTTCAGACTAATCAGATCCTGTAATCTACCTAATCAGAAAAATTATTTATCAGGAACATTTTCTGGGGCACGTGCGACACCCCTGGTGTGAAAAGAGTGGGTGATAATTAGAATTATAATGATGTTTAACAGGTGTAACTGAGTAATTAACTTATCATTCACAAATAAATAAATAAAAATAAAAATCAAACAAACAAAATTAACCTTGTTAACACATTTATTAGCCTCCATTGAACATTTCTAATGGAAATGAATCAAAGTAGCTTGTTTCTTCTACACTGATTTTTCACATGCTGGTTCAGTACACACACACATAGGGCTTCTTTTCATCACAGTTCTCATTATTCCAGTTGCCATTTGCTGAAAGACAGAAAAAATATAGTTGTTTTTATCATTTGTGTATTATGAAAAAACTAAATAATGTTTATTTAGTATGGTAGACACAGAAATATTAGTATTTGATGTCTAGAAAACAATCAGCAACAATGTTTTGTGATGAAACTTTTTTAACTGTGATGAAAAAGTTATTTTTTATCTTCTGGATATACAGTATGACATGAAGCAGTATCTGCTAATCTTCTGATGTATGGTCTAACACAATTCAGATTGATGGATCATTTATCATGTTATTTCATGAGCATTAACAGAAGTTACTTACTGACAGAGTTCATCTCAACACAGCGCTCATATCCATGGTTATTGGGTTCTCCAGGCGACCATAGTTGATAGTTCATTTGGGATCCATCACTCCAGAACCAATAAATATACTGTGTACAGAAGAGAAAAAACAGCATTGTGTTTATGTCCACAGCTTTACATGGCTTTGTTTTATCTTTATTTATCTAAAAGATGATTCCTCATGAACCGTAACCCCAATTTAAACATGTCAGAAATCTAAACAGAAATGAACAGAAATTATTTCACAGAAAGGGGTATCAGTAAAGAATATGTGAAAACTATTTAAGAAAGGGCTAAATCATTCAGTTATCTCTATCAGCCATACTATTTCACATCGAGTTTCACGATACAAACACTCGAGTATTACATCATCATGGTGAGCGGTGCCTCTCATGGCTGCCAATGCACTAAACTAACTGTTCTGAGGACCAACAATAAATAATAAAAACACATCTATGTTCATGCGTTTTGAAAAATGTATTATATGAGTTTTAATGTAAATGTAATGGTAAATGCCCAGTAGCACAGAAAGTATGATGAAAAAAAAAATTGCATACCTGAGAAACTTTATGGCCTCCAATCCAGGTACGTGTTGATGCATGAGTTGTGCGTCTAACCAGGTTCTTTATGAAAATGTACTCCTCATGGCTGTGTACAGAAGCAAGGTTCCCATTTTTGTACAAACACATATCCTGTAGAGGCAGAGACATGAGCAAACACAAAGAACATGTTATTTTAAATGAATCTGCCAAAATCTGTGACATGCCTTCAGTTACCATCGAAATAATGTTTACTCACTGTGCTGTTTATTTAGGGCCCAAGCCACTAAGGTGCAGGGCCCTATTGTTTTTCTGAGGATTATTATTATTATTAGGGCCAAAGCCAAAGGCTGAAGGCCCTATTGTTTTCTTTAGGATTATTAGGGCCAAAGCCAAAGGCTGAAGGCGCTATTGTTTTCTCTAGGATTATTAGGGCCCAAGCCACTAAGTCGCAGGGCCCTATTGTTTTTATAAGGATTATTATTATTATTAGGGCCAAAGCCAAAGGCTGAAGGCCCTATTGTTTTCTTTAGGATTATTATTAGGGCCAAAGCCAAAGGCTGAAGGCGCTATTGTTTTCTCTAGGATTATTAGGGCCCAAGCCACTAAGGCACAGGGCCCTATTGTTTTTATAAGGATTATTATTATTATTATTTATTTATTTTTTTTTTTTTATTTTTTTTTGTCCGTCATCCGGGGCTTTTTGGGGGCCTTAACATGCTCAAAAACTCTTGAAAATTGGCACAAACATTGGAATCTGCGGCCATTAGGACGCCGCAGAGGCTGGTACCCAGGCATGGCAGGGGGGCTCGACAGCGCCCCCTTGAATGAAGTCCGAAAACTTGGTCCATATATCAAACACCCTTGCATATATTAGTATGAAACTCGGTACACATATAGACCTCATCAGGCCTAACAACTTTCATGCTCTAAGTTATACGCCACCCCAACCGGAAGTCGACTATTACGGGTTTTTTTGAAAAACGCATGCTCCGGAATTTGATATACTCCTCCTAGGCGATTAATCCGAACACCACCAAACTCGGTCAGCATGAAGTCAAGACACTGAGGATGTAAAATTGCCAGTGGACTTTTGATATCTCGAACGCTTTGGCCGTGGCAAGGCAACGAATTTATGGTGAGAAAAGGGAATCAGGAAGTGTGTTATAACTTATGCATACATTGATTGATTTTTATGGCAGCATGTCAAACTTTAATAATATTCTTTAGTGTTTTTGAGGCTTTTAACATGCTTCAAATTGCATGAAACTCGACACACACATCAATGTTGTCGACCAGTAGACATGGACAAAGCCTTAGAAATGGGCGTGGTGGAGGGGCTCAGTAGCGCCACCTTTTGACAAAAGTGGGGGGGGTTATTTTTACCTACACTCACCAAACTCGGTACACATATATACATTCATTAGCTCCGACCAACAGGAAGTCAGCTATTTTGGTTTGAATGTGGATTTAAAAAAAAAAAAAAAAAAAAAAGGGATTTTATACTACTTCTCCTACAGGGTTTAATACAATCTACAGCAAACTTTTTTAACTTGGTGCTAAGACATTGAAGTTGTTTAATTGCAAACGGATGTTGTATATCTCAAACGGTTTGGCCGTGGCAAGGGAACGAACTTATGGCAAGAAAAGGGAAACAGAAAGAGTTCTTCTGCATATTTTAATTGATTTTGATGAAAATTCGGCTGTGTGTTCGTTGTACAAGGCTGATCACATGGATGTGACTATTGTGAGTCAAAGTTATAGCGCCACCAACTGGCAGCAGGAAGTGTGTCACTTTCAACGTACTTTGAGATCACTTATTGAAATCACTTATTTTTACCCGATTTGCTTCAAACTTCATCAGAATAATGTAAAAACATGGCAGATGTAGACCTTTGAAAAGAATCGTGATATCTCAAACACTGTTGCCTTGGCAAAGCATCAAACTTTAATATTCATTTTAATTTCTTTTGAGACTCTTAGCATGCTTCAAATTGCATGAAACTCGACACATATCAGGATTATCCAGATTATCCAGTAGACATGGGCAAAGCCTTAGAAACGGGAGGGGAGGAGGGGCTTTATAGCGCAACCTTAAAGTGCAGTAAATGTGGAGTGAATTTGACATAGTCCTTTGATGTTTAACCATTTTAAATGCCTATTGCCCACTGTGCACAGTTTCCCTGAAGCCACAGGGGTGGCGGTGCCACCGGGCTTGGGCCCGCCATCACTGCTTGCAGCTATATTTATTTTTTTTATTTATTTATTTTTTTTATTCAACCTTCCAGGGCTTTTTGGGGGCCTTAACGTGCTCAAAAACTCTTGAAAATTGGCACACACATTGGAATCTGCGACCATTAGGACGCCGCAGAGGCTGGGACCTGGGCGTGGCATGGGGGCTCTACAGCGCCCCCTTGAATGGGATCCCAAAACTTGGCCATATATCAAACACGCTTGCATGTATTAGTATGAAACTCAGTACACATAAAGACCTCATCGGGCTTAACAACTTTCGTGCTCTAAGTTATACGCCACGTCAACAGGAAGTCAGCTATTATGGGTTGTTTGAAAAACACATGCTCTGGAATTTGATATACTCCTCCTAGACGATTAATCCGATCACCACCAAACTCGTTCAGCATGAAGTCAAGACATTGATGATGAAAAATTGCCAGCGGATTTTTGATATCTCAAACGGTTTGGCTGTGGCGAGGCAACAAATTTATGGCGAGAAAAGGTAAACAGGAAATGTGTTATAATATCTGCATACATTGATTGATTTTGATCAAACGTCAGCTGTGTGTTCGTTGTACAAGGCTGATCACGTGGATGTGACTATTGTGAGTCAAAGTTATAGCGCCACCAACTGGCAGCAGGAAGTGTGTCACTTTCAACTTGCTTTGAGATCACTCTCTTATTTTTACCCGATTTGCTTTAAACTTTATCAGAATAATGTCAAAACATGGCAGATGTAGACCTTTAAAAAGAATTGTAATATCTCAAACACCGTTACCATCAAACTTTAATATTTGTTTTGGAAGCTTTTGAGACTCTTAACATGCTTCAAATTGCATGAAACTCAATACACACATCAGAGATGTCAACCAGTAGACATGGGCAAAACCGTAGAAACGGGCGGGAAGCTGGGCCTCTATAGCGCCACCTTTTGACAAAAGTGGGGGGGTTATTTTTACCTACAGTCACCAAACTCAATACACATATTGTTCTCATTAAGGCGAACAACTTTCTAATTTACAGTCATTAGCTCCAACCAACAGGAAGTCAGATATTTTGGTTTGAATGTGGATTTTTCACACTCCCTCTCTCTCTCTCTGTCCAACCCCCCTCCCCCCTCAGTCTCACTCTCTCTCTCACTCTCTCTCTCTCTCTCTCTCTCTCTCTCTCTCTCTCTGTGTGTGTGTGTGGGTCTCTGTCTGTGTGTGTGTGTGTGTGATCATATGGGCACCAACTGCTGCAGTAAATGTGGTGTATTCAAATGGATTTGAAATAGTCCTTTTATGTTTAACTGTTTTAAATGCCTATTGCCCGCCGTGCACAGTTGCCGTGAAGCCACCCGGGTGGCTGTGCCACCAGGCTTGGGCCCGCCATCGCTGATTGCAGCTATATTTATTATTCTTTTCCAAACATTATCGCATTTTTGAGGGCCTAAACATGCTCGAAAACTCACAAAACTTTGCACACGCGTCAGGACTGGCGAAAATTGACATCTGATATAGGTTTCAGAAATGGGTGGGGCAAAATGGCTCGATAGCGGCACCTATAAAAATTCAACGGTGTGCACCTCGGGCTACGTTCGACGTACATGTATGAAATTCGGTACATACGTGTACTGTCCCATTACCTACGAAAAAGTCTCTTGGAGCTAAGTCCTAAACACAACAGGAAGTCAGCTATTTTGAATTTCCTGTGTGATTTTTTTGCAGTTTTTGCCATTTTCAGGCCTTGTATTTTAACGAACTCCTCCTACAGTTTTAATCCAGTCATCTTCAAATTTGGTTTGTGTAATAATAAGGTATGTGCGACGCTAAATTGCGAAGATCTTGAGTTTTCGTAAAGGGCGTGTCCCTGGCAGCCTGACAAAGTTTGATGTTTCGCTATGAAACAGGAAGTTGCTGTAACTAAGGCAAACAATATCGGATCTGCCCCAAACTTCACACACTTGATAAAAGTCCTGTCCTGAACACATGTCCATGCCCATATTCAGTTATAGTCATAGCGCCACCTGCTGGCAACAGGAAGTGACATGTTTAACACTGTTATGGACTCCTGACAGCATATTAAAATGTGCCAGCAAGTTCTTAACAGTCTAGCAACATGCTAGAAATATGTTAGCAAACACTTAGCTAAGTGCTAAAGCATGCTATTAATACAGTGAAAGAGGAAGTTGCTGTAACTCTGGCATGCAATGTCCAATCTACCCCAAACTTCACACATTTGATAAGATTCCTTCCCTGAACACATCTACATGACAATATTCGGTTATAGTAATAGCGCCACCTACTGGCAACAGGAAGTGACGTTTTTAACAATATGATGCGCTATTAGCAACATACTAAAATATGCAATTGAGTACTAAACATGCTAGAAATATTCTAAATCATGCTGGCAACACCTAGCTGAATGCTAAAGCATGCTATTATTGTCATGAAACAGGAAGTTGTTGTAACTCAAGCATACAGTGTCTGATCAGCACCAAACTTCACATGTGTGATAAGAGTCCTGGCCTAAAGACATCTATTTGCCAATATTCAGTTAGTCATAGCGCCACCTGCTGGCAACAGGAAATGGCATGCTTTACACTGTAATTCACTCCCTGAAACACATTTCGATATGCCACTAAGTAGCAAACATACCAGAAACATGTTAAAACATGCAACACTTGGCTAAGTGCTAACGTTTGCAATTAACGCCACGAAACAGGAAGTTGATGTAACTCAGGCATACGATGTCCGATCTGCTCCAGACTTCACCTGTTCGATAATATTCCTGGCCTGGACACATCAACATGGCAATATTCAGTTACGCTCAAAGCGCCACCTGTTGGCAGCAGGAATTCTGGCCCTTTCAAATGACTTTTCCATAATTCTCCTGTATTTACTCGCTTACATGCATGTCACCCACTGTTCACTGTTTTCCTGAGGCCAACGGGTGGCGGTGAGCCTAGGTGCGAGGGCCCTTTCATCGCTGCTTGCAGCTTTAATTAGGGCCCGAGCACCAATGGTGTGAGGACCCTATTGGAATTGCTCCGTTTATTATTATTCTTCTCCAAAGTGAATTGCTTTTTTGAGGGCCTAAATGTGCTCGAAAACTCATGAAACTTTGCACACGTGTCAAAAGTGGTGAAAATTTACGTCTGTTATGGGTTGCAGAATTAGGCGTGGCAAAATGGCTCGATAGCACCACCTAACGAAGTGCCCCTCGTGCTACATTTCACGTAGATTTTGAAATTCGGTACACACATTTAACAGCCCAATACCTACAAAAAAGTCTCTTGGAGCAAAATCTGAAACCGAACAGGAAGTCAGATATTTTGAATTAACTTGCCATTTTTTGCCATTTCCAGATGTTGTACTTTAATGAACTCCTCCTAGAGCTTTAATCAGATCAATGTCATATTTGGTCCGTCTAATCTAAAGACCTTTGCGACGTTAAATTGCGAAGATCTTGACTTTTCGCTGAAGGGTGTCTTTGTGGCGGCCATGAAAGAGGAAGCTGTTGTAACTCAGGCATACTATGTCCGATCTGCCCCAAACTTCACATGTGTGATAAGAGTCCTGGCCTAAAGACATCTATATGACAATATTCAGTTAGTCATAGCGCCACCTGCTGGCAACAGGAAATGACATGCTTTACACTGTAATTCACTACCAGAAACACATTTCAATATGCTACAAAGTACCAAACATGCTAGAAACATGTTAAAACATGCAACACTTGGCAAGTGTTAATGTATGCGATTAATGCCATGAAACAGGAAGTTGTTGTAACTCAGGCATACAATGTCCCATCTGCTCCAAACTTCACACTATATCGCAATATTCGGTTACGGTCAAAGCACCACCTGTTGGCAGCAGGAAGTGTGGCACTTTGAAATGACTTGGCCATAATTCTCCTGTATTTACTCACTTACATGCATGTCGCCCACTGTTCACTGTTTTCCTGAGGCCAACGGGTGGCAGTGAGCCCGGATGCGAGGGCCCTTTCATCGCTGCTTGCAGCTTTTATTTTTATTATTTTACCCGTGAAATACAAAATCTGCCATTTGAGGTGGGACTACTTTTCTAGAAAAGGTTCTGGTTATACTGTATATAGATTAGATATAACTTCACATAAAAGTAAAGTAAAAGTTTAAAGTTTTTAAGTGATCCTCTAATGATAACATGAAATGTGTTATATCTGTATTTTCAAACAATTATGATGTTTCAGTATTATCACAGGGATGTATGTTCACATCCTGGAGCTCCACTGTAATTTCTTTACTGTCAACATATATTGTTTTTAAACTGAGGAACAAGTTGAAAGTACTTTCCTATGATAACTGACAGGTGTCATAGATGTTTACAGAGCTTAAACCAAAAATATTCTTATATGATTTGTATGCCATATCAGAAGCTGAATGTATCATACCTCGGCTACAGACCATGTTTCACGCTCATTGAAAAACTTGAAGCATCTGCATCCAAAGGCAGACCATCCTGTCTCACAGGCTGTTAAATGGAAGTTTTGTTTGTTATTATGTTGTTACCTTTAATGACCTTTCATGAAATTAAATTAATAACTTTCATTTAAAGGTACACTATGTAACTTTTGGCCCTTTACCGGTTAAAAAACAAAAAGGCATGCAACATTGTTTTGGTTGTGCTTTGGCTTCACATGACTGTGGAGATGAAGGTGACGCTTCACAAAAGATGCTGTACAGTGAACTCTGTTAGAGAGCTACATATGGCAGTCTATCTGGTCCTGTAATTAAATACCTCAAAAATTCCTTAATCACCGTGTCGCTTGAGCTCTGTTGTGTTCTCTTTTCTCTAGCAGACTCTCCTCTCTATTCTGTTCAGTGTTTGTTTAAAACGGCGATTCTCCAGAGGTTGGAGATTCAACTGCTCCTGTTAGAAAGGCCGAGAGTGACTCAGCAGAAGGTGCGAGGGCGCTGTGTGTATGCAACGTGTGCGTTGATAAACAAATGTAAGTTGCCTGCTTAATCAATAGTTCATAAAGTTCATTAGTTAAGGAGTAGGTGCAGCATTAGTACAATGTTTCCTGTTTATAACAAACGAGTATTTATCAATATTGAAGCCATTATCGCGTGCTGTCGAGTGCCCATGAATGTGTTGATTTTGTTCAATATTACTTGCCATTCGTAAGATGTATCTTGTAACCAGTGTTTGATATCTATGTGTGGATGTATTATCATCACATTTGTTGCTGATATATCTGCTATTTATAGTTGTGTCGTGATGTTTCTGATTACATGCTGCTCGTTTGAATAACTTCACGATTAGTTTCGTTTTGAGTGTTTTGCCGTTTTTGTATTGTATAATAATTTATTGCTTGTATGTTGATTTCTTTACTACATTCTAGATTTAAATTGAACTTCTTTGAGAGATTTGTGACTGTTAATTGAAGTAATGTAGTGTAATAATACTCAAGACGTTTGTTAATATATATATATTTATTTCCTTTGTAGACCACATCCAAATTTATACACACAAAAGCCTGTAAAACCTGTGTACTGCTGTGTTGTGTACCACCCAAACTGTCAACATTAAACCTCTTTTCATGGAACTGATCTGATTCAGTGTGTTCTAACCATCACCTAATACAGTCCGACCTTTTTAAAACCTGCTATCGAACAGCTCCATCTCTTCCTTTCTTGCTCAAGTAACAGCTAAGCTGTGCCACTCCCACACCAGACACGCGTCGAATCGACTGGAGCAACTTTTCTCTATTTGCGGACATGCACAGGCGAGTGATGTATGTCGGAAAACTGTTCTGACAGGTTTAAAATTTAAACACTTATAATAGACTTACCATAGTGAACCAGTGAATCATGTTTTTTAAGAAGGATTGATGATGTACAGACTCATTATTTAAATTTTGTTTTGAACAAAAAAGCTACATAGTGTACCTTAAATAAACCAAGGATTTAAAATTGCTTCCAAGATGCTCTTTAGAACATTTTTAAAGCATGCTGGAGAATATGATCATCAGGTGTTACACACACTTGTTAAGGTGGAGAAATGCACTGTTTTTTTTTTTTTTTTTTTTTTACTGTACTATACATACACACTGACAAGAGATGTAGAAGACGAGAAGACTTACTGCCACAATGTTTACTTTCAACAGGACGTGTTTCCACTTAAAAAGAAAGAAATACACATTTTTAAAACAGAACTGCTAGCAGTAGTGCTACTACAACTACTAATAAATACTAATAAATATATACTGCAAATTAACAGGCATATTTGGTGTTGTATATTATTGTCAAAATTAATAATATAATATCATTCATAAGAATCAACAACTTTAGCTGATATAATGATATAATTGTTGTTGTTTTATTGACTTAATATCATCATAATAATTCAGAGACAAACTCAGGTGCACATACTGTATTAGATCATTTCTGCTTCTGATCAGTCGTTACAGAGTCCCAGATGTGCTTCAATTCATGTTAAAATAACAGTTATGATGTGAGACGTGGAATAATAGTTTTACCTGAAGCATTCAAAGCTACCAGAAGACAGAGAGACAGGTAGACAGTCCAGACCGCCATCGTTTCTCAAAGAACACAGGAACTCTGCATTTTAAAACACAATTATACATAAATAATTATTACAAAGATTTGTATTTTTGTGACAAGAACCAGTAGATCAATGTGTACAAACAATGTTTTTATATAGTTTGTACTTGGTGGATCACAGAGCCAGTGCAAGACAAGCATTTGTGGTTAAAGAAATTTTTTTTTGTTTTTTAGGAAATGAGCAATCGTTTTGCAGGATAAAACACTTATTCCTCATCTGGGATCATGTAGAGCCCTTTGAAACTGCATTTAAACTGCAATTTGGACCTTCAAGTCCACTATATGGAAAAAAATCCTGGAATGTTTTCCTCAAAAACTATAATTTCTTTTCAACTGAAGAAAGAAGGACATGAACATCTTGGATGACGAGGGGGTGAGTAAATTATCAGGAAATTTTAATTCTGAAGTGAACTAGTCCTGTTCGCACACTTTGTAAAAATTAAAAAAAATAAATAAAAGATTTTACTTGAAAATAGAAAAGGTTGTACTGTTTCTTTGTTTGTTTGTTTTTTGCAGTTTGTCATACTTTCATAAGGGAATAATCTCAGAAGCTTTTGAACAAGTGCACTAACACAAGGTTGGTTTTGTTCATGTAAAAATATACCTTATTGTCATGTTCGAGCCTTGTTATATTTATCTTTTGATAATTACAATTTTAAGGCCCGATTGCTCTGGCAGTTTTTTCCCTGGGGTATTGAGAATGGTATCAAATATCAATATTAGTATCATAGGTATCGTATCAAAGTTAGAAATTCCAGTATTGTGACAACCTGAAGTTATACATATAATTCCTTAACACAGCATTGTCACGCACACAGAAGAGGGCAGATGAGGTGAGCAGCAAACAAACAGTGCTTTATTGGAGGTTTTATAGAACTGGGCAAAACGTAAACAGGTAAGAGGAAACAGTCACTGAATGGCAGATGGTGAACTTGGCTGGTGGTAATACAGTCCATGTATTGCAGTGAAGACGGTGATGCAGGCTGAGTGGAGAATCCAGGGAAACGACACAAGGAACAGAAGACAGGAGATAAATCAGGATCACTGGTAAGTAGTGATGGCCGATTTCGAAACACTGCTTCATGAAGCTCCGAATCTTTATGAATCTTTTGTTTCGAATCAGTGATTCAGATCGGGTATCAAACTGCCAAAGTCACGTGATTTCAGTAAACGAGGCTTCATTACGTCATAACTGTACGTTTCAAAACAAAATTTCAATGGTTCACCGGTAGAGGGCGATGATAAAGTGAAAGTGAAAGTGAAAAGAGAACTATTGAACAAGTGTCTGTGGGCTTTACCTGATCTCTGATCAGTTTTATACATTTGTAGATGTTTTAATTAGACATCAGAATAATTAAAATGAACAGTGGTAGTTATTAATCTATTATTGGCCTGTTTAGCTTGAGCCATGGAACAGAGAAACAAGCCTTGATAATTGATAAAAGAACACATATTATACAGACAATCTATATTTAGTCTTATTAGATTATTAGTTAATTGCATTTGATAGATTTTACTTTCAATAAAACGTTTGCAATACATTTGTAAAAGGTGTTTTCATGCATGTTTGGCCTGAGTTTTGTTGCATTTACACTGTTCTGACCACTAGGGGTCACTGTGGAGACGGTGTCAGATTGTTTCGAAGCCTCGACACATTACGACACATTTGCTTCAACTGCTTCAGTGTTTCACGAAGTCTCGATCTGCCCATCACTAGCTAGAGTAACAGGTAGGGTCGTGAAGATTATCATACAAGTTGATGTACACTAAACATACTGATACACATTGACAGGACCAGACAAGGGAGTGCAGAAGAGAGTCTTTATAGAGAGTGCCGCATAGAGACAAGCATGCATAGTAGGAATATTATTAGATACAAACATCTGGCTTGTACTTGTCCACATTGGGAGCTTAAGCAAAATTCTTAAAGCATCATTACATGCCAACTGGAGCTTTTTCTTTTTAGCGTTACTATATTTACACCACAAGTAAGTGGTGAAAGAGAAGTAAAGAGTTATTTTAACATCATCTGTACACATATATAATTTACAAGCCAACATATTTGCCTGTCCATACATAGGGCTGTTTCTGTCAGGATTCTGAGAAGGAAGGACAAAGACGCAGGTGATATTTTTTAACAAAAGACAAAACACAAGACAGGTGAGAACACAGTCCAAACATTAGGGCAGGAGAACAGGCTGGTCAGGGATGAGACAACTCCAGGCTCTATGCCAACGGTGGAAACTTGACAGCGGCTCAAGGAACCAGAGGCTTGGCATTGGTGAGATGAAACCAGCACTAGAGTGACTGCAGGACAGGAGAGTCAATGAGGGTGGAACAGGACGCAGGAACCAACACAAGACACACACACATAACAAGACTCAAAAAGACAAAGAAATAAAACAAGACTACAACCTTGCAGGGAACTAAATCCAGCACTGACTGATAAGATCTGTGAGAAACGCATGCACACAATGAACTCAACAAACCAGCAAAGACATGAGGGAAGGAAGCACAATATAAAGGGAGCAGAGCACATGAGGAACAGGTGAACACAATCAGGCCAACGAGAACTCGACCTTTGCGGTAATTTTGAGTGGCTCAATAGCGTGATATGCTGTATTATCTGCATTTATTATTTATATACTTATTTATTACTATATAATAAGTGTTACGATGTGGCATGAAAACAAAACTAAACAGAGCATTGAAACAGGAAATGAAGTAAACAGAAAAGAGTGTCAAAATAACAGAACATAAACCTGACAATAAGCTCATTAGGCTATTGTTATGTATAACAGTTAGTTCCAAACCTTGAATCTCACTTGACGAGAGGCTTTCTGCTGATATTTCTCCAGTATCAGCAATGCTTGCCTTTGTGTGTTCTAGAGAGACTGTCACTCAGTGCAGTTACATTGGGACTGTCTTTGAGCAAATCATCAAACCGTTCCTTCAACTAACGTGGATTCAAAGATAATAACATTGAATACATTCACTCAGGCAATAATGTATGGAGCCCCGCACATGATCATTCGCTAAATCGTGTGCACAATGTTCCCTCGTTTGAATAATTAACAGATTTACAACACACATACTGTAGAACATTGTAATGTTTAATAACATTTTATAAAAATTAAATTTTGCATTGAAGAAAAGTAGATTTTTGTTATGCTGTCAATAATAGTTCTTAGAAAGAAAATCATAATTGGCAAAAATCAGCGCTGGCAGATCACACTTACAAAAAAACATCGCAATCGGCCAAGATAATTGCAATCTGTGCATCTAATTAATCCATAACTGCTTCTAAATCAAAACGTAAGAAGTACAAAAGTCTGTAAAAAATGTAACAAATATTTTCAATTGTCTCTAATCAAGCAGATTTGTACTTTATATGCACTAACAGTTCTCGTGTTACTGCGTCACTCCAGCAGCTAATGCAATCCACGGGAAAAAGCAATACGAAGAAAAAAAAACTCTTAAACTGAAACACGGGTCAAAGTTCACAAAAACAGTGATTACATCCTTTAACCGACCCGGTTAAAGGATGTAAAACCGACCCGGTTAAAGGACCCGGTTAAAGTGATTACATCCTTTAACCGACCCGATAAACTTCCATTGAGGTAACCTTCTCGAACATGACTCAACACACACTTCTACGTGCAACAGCCTCAACACCCGTCAAAAATAAAAGTCTTCCAAAAATAATCACTTTTCAAAATGACTTAATCACGTTCTGGGCTCATCTGCTTGCATCATCGATAAGGTGTATCCTCCAACATTAGCTACTGTCTAATGCATTAAACATGCTAAGCGCTTCCGCATTGAGCATTTTAGAATCATTAATTCACCGAACAACATAAAACATAAGCAACATTATGAATAACCAAAAAAAAAAAAAAAAAAAAAACTAAGCTCTTTTCTGGGAATGTTCCAACAGAACTAATATTCCCAGAATGCCCCACGAATCAAAAATGACTAAATGGGTTTTAGTCGGCTAAAAGTGAAATAAATGTAAATGTAGAAAAGTCAAACCTCAGGAAATCTGTGTTCCGAACAGCAAACTGAGTGTTTCTGCTGGATAGTATATAAGAGATGTGTCTTGTTTTCTTGAACTCTTTTGATGTGTTCTTTTTCCACTACATTGTGGGCTTAAATAAGTGTACTCATGTTACATAAGATGCATGTCAGCCAATCAGAAAGGATCTGCATGTTACTGAGATGTCTGATCTCTCTAAATCACATGACTCTCAGAAAAAACACCACAGAAGTAATACCACAATTGTTCGAAATCATGTTTTTCATCTTTCAGTTGTCTAATTATGTAATGATTTTACTTGTTGAGGCGTATGACTATTAACTAATTGTTAAGTAATAAGTAATATTAGTAGGGTTGTCAACCATAATCATAACCACAATGATAAATTACTTAATAATGAGCTGGAAGCTGAAATACATGTCTTTGACCCATTAACACATTAATGTCCACTATTAGTACATGTTGTTAAGGAATTAATACCTGATGACACTTTCAATTAATAGCAATTCACATTTTACTTAATTCATTAATCACCTATAGGGCCAGATATACTAAACAGGGTAAATTAGCATGAGAGCGCAATTCCAAAAAATTGGAAAGTTTTGCGCTGGTGAAAGCTGTTAGTACATCTGTTACAGACCACAGATCCTACTCTCACCCACACCGGTCTTGTTTGGCCATGTTGATTCTCAGTTAATATCAGCAGAAAACAAGTTAGAAAGCTGATTCTGATCATGCAAGTGTGAATCTTTTACTCCAGAATCATGCATTAAACACAAAGACATCATTCAGTTATTTCTCATTTTGAGTCACACTAAACAAGCCATTGATCAGGACATGGACAGTCTCTTTAACAAATAAAGATCTGAAGGTGAATGTGGCTTGAACTAACTGCAAACATGACATGCAGTCAACTCTCTAAAATTTGTTGGGTTATTATTTTTTTTACCCATGTTCTGTCTTCTTTTAGCACTCTTGCTCTTCTTCACTGTAGTCTTCGTCTATCTCATCTCCACTGGTGATTTCAACACGTTTTCTTCACCCCGTGTATCCTCTTGATAAGCTCTGGTTACAAAACATTAAGTTCAGGAACCTAACTTTCACAACTTTTGCTCATCTCACGCTGAGTCAAGTCAAATACATTTGTTTCTACATTAACTCCATTTTAAGGATTGCAGGTACTTTCTAAGCAGCATTAAAACATCTTTATATGGTTTTAACTTAAAAGCAAGCAAATAACATTTCTTTGCAACAGGTAAATAGTACATGAACTCACACCATAGCGTCGGCTTACACTCGACGCAGAAGTATAAATCAGCCATAATCTACTAGTCATAATGATTTCAGGAGAGTCCAGAATAAATCGAAATGTAACATTTATTTGTCAGGTTAAAATGTATCATGCCAATTACACAAATAACCAATTAGAAGCCAATTCAGAAATCATAAATACATAACATCAGTTGCTCAAAGATGACTCTAAGAGTAAGAATTGCATATACACACAGTGTTGGATTAGTGTTTTTAAGACACTCACCCATCACTGCATGGGGGTTTCTGGCTACAGAAGATCCCACATGGCTGCTTTGCACTTTCCCTTAAATACCTAGACCAGAACAAAAGGACTGTAAATATTTACTACACCAACACCTGTTCTGGGGGGAGAGGAGTGGGTTATCAGATATCATGAAGAGACACCACCCAAAAGGAGGACAGAATTCTCCTTAGAAACAGATTTGATCTGTCAAAGTGTCAAAGTGTCACAGTTCCCTTAGTTCCTGGACTCCATTACCCATCATCCTCCTTGTTTCATCACCTGCACTCACTTCCTCGTCATCTCCCCATCATCACTCATCACCTGCACCTGGACTTCATCATCTGCACACCCTTTATAATGGACTCACTCCCTGTACTCCTTGTCTGATCTAATGTTAAGCTATGTGTGTTTTGGTTGTTTTCTCTCCTTCGTTTGATTAAATACCGTGTTTGTTGAAGTCCGTGAACGCCTCTTCTCTTCCACAACCCAATACCATAACACAAAGATGTCGAAAGAGTAGAAATAAAATGGCAGCAGCAACACTTGAGATCGATTCCCATCAATTCCCCTCACAGATCTCAAACTATGACTTTTGACTTCACAATAATCGGTAACAGTTTTCACTCCAATCATTGAAACAAACACACAAAAGCACACAAAAGCACACAAAATCACTCAGGTGTGAATTAATTACAATAGGATCGGGCTGCAAACTGTTGACTCTCAGACATTAAGTCTCATCTTCACGCATGCGCAGTAGACTACAGACATGCAGTCACACATTTATGCATGTGCACCTCCAGATGACATCAGTCGTTAACATAGTTATCTATCGTGTCATTGCTAACAGCTTAACTAGATTTCATGCAATAGATTAGTGAGCATCTTATATAAACTGTCTTAAGTTTTTCATATTCACTGTTAAACTTTGCTGTAAAAAACTGCCAAATTCTGACAGTAACATACAATTTTCCATTAAAACAGTAATATACCATAGCAAACAATGCATTCTGGTAATATTTGTCATTTTTGTGAAAGTAGCCTCCAGGAATATACTGTAAATTAACAGAGCTCAAAGTTGACCCTCAGAGGCTGTGTCCCAGTTGACCCTATACCTTCATTCACTATTCCCTACATTAGTTTACTAATATATTCCACTTGATAGAGTGAATGACAAGAAGTGAGTTAATCCAGACACTGATGAACACCTGCTCTTAACAAGCAGAATCACTGAAAGACAGAGAAACAAGAACAGAAAAAAGAGAAACATAAGAACTACAACTGATTTACAGCCACAGCCTTTTGACTCTTTCACAATGAGTGTGAAACCAGTTTACAAACATGTTTCTTTCATACCTGTACAGAAGTTCCTGCGGGAATTAACAGGTTTTGATGTTTTATTAAATATAAAAATGTTTGTATTTACCATTATGGTGATCTGTGTTTGCTTTAGTTGAGAGCTAGACCCTTGACCCTAACATTAGTTTTTCTGATTGCTGTAATTATGTGTTAATTATGTAAGCAAGCCAGAGGCAACAACGGCAAGGAACCCAAACTCCTTCAGGTGACAAAAATGGAGAACAAAAAAACCTTGAGAGAAAGACAGTCTTGTCTGTCTTGTCTTTGTTTAGTCTTTCTTTGTTTGTCTTGTGCCTGAACACTTGGCTCTGTCTCTGTGTTGGCCATGTGCTCCACTGGTCCTGCCTCCTTGTTTCTCGTTACCACACCCCCTGATTTAGTCCTCGTTAGTGTGATCGTGTCCACCTTATCCTTGTGCTGTTCCCTTTATATATTGCCTCTTTCCCTCATGTCATTGCTGGTTTATTGCGTTCATTCTAGTCTTAGTCTTGTTAGTTATCTTTTGTAATGTCTTTAGCGATATTACAAGTATTTAATCAATTAGCTCAAATCATGGGTGAAATATATATATATATATATATATATATATATATATATATATAATAAAATCATAAAGCCTTATGATTAATTATGATATATATATAGACCCAAGAGAGAATTATGCACATAGGCCTATATTGTGAATTAATTACAACAGATTATAATCAATTACATACATGATTAGTTCTATTTTAATAGTTGTTTAGAAAAACTATCCTAGTTTGCTCAGCAAACCATTAGTTTTCTCACAGACTATTATGACAGAAATTTTATTCTCTGGCCACGATAATAAATTCCTATTATAGCATCAAAGCGTAAAGCAATGTTGCAGAAGTTAAAGGTAGAAGTGACTTGGTTTTCTGAATGAGCAGCAGAAACAATCAAGCATGAATATAATGTATTTAATATATGAAACTACGAATACATAGGCTAAATATACACTAAGAATACACATATATGGAAAATGAAAGTAAAGCCCAGAAAACAGAGGTGATCAAAGGAGTGGCAAATTACAAACAGTTAACCTTTGAGCGCCAGCAAGGAAACTCAGTTTACACAAATCTTAAAAGGTTGTTACTTGCATGAGTTCAGTGTGCTGTAGTTCGTAGAGTTTCAACGCGCTTGGCTTGGAGCGATTGGTCCTTTTCAGGAGGGTGTTCTCCGGTGGGTTTTTCAAACAAGGTTATAACTGAAGAGTAAAATAACTGGAAAGGAAAGAAAAGAGTCCATCTCCTAGGTGATGGAGGATGACGGCGGCTTGACAAAAGTAAAACTTGTGCCAAGAAGATAGTCGTCCCGAAGGAGGAGAGCGCATGATGGAAGCGCGGTCGCCGAGACGTCCGGGAGAGACATGCACGAGATGGCGAGGGACAATTTTAGAGAATCGAGAGACAAAGCAAAACTGTTTGTGCTTGTCTTTTATGGACAAACAAGCCAACATGCCTCCTTGGTTGAAACAGCCAATGGTAAGTGTGCAATCTTGGCGGGCAAACTTTTTCTTTGTCTTGTCTTGCGGCTCGATTTGCATAATTTATGAAGTGTTAGATCAGAGTACATTTTTCTTCAAAGTACCATTAAAAATAGAACAATGCATTTTACAGTAATGTGACATACATTGTTGAATAAGGCATAAAGAGAGCTTTACAAAGAAACCAAACTTGTCAGGTGGCAAAAACATAAAAGTGGAGATACAGTTTATACTCTGATTTTATCGTTTAGAATGATACTAACGCAACTACAGTCATAACTAAGCTTATACACTAGGGATACATACATGCACTTGACAGACAGCGACGGGTACACTTTGGCACAGTCGTATTTTGTACATACATTCTTAATGCGTGTTTGTGTGTGTCTCTGTGTGTGTGCGTGGTGTGTATTGGGTTTTGGCAGGTCTAGAATGTGCGGCATGGCCCTTAACCCATATGGGTGATTCTTTTGAAGTCCCCAGAGCTAGGGACTGGGGTTCTTTGGTTAGCTTCTGATAGGGCCACAAAGATGCCAAAGTCCCAGTCTCTCCTAGACCAGCCGGAGCCGATTCGTGATTTACATGCACAGTTCAAGAGGCTAAAAGCATTCTGAAAATTCCAAATTTGGTTGGCTAAGACTGATTTTGTACAGGCATTACACTATATTTCAGTCCTAAGTTATAGCCCTGGTGAATTCAAGTCTTGTTTTGTTCGCTTTGTGTTTTGTTTTGTTAATGTGAGTATTGTGTTGTTTCCCTAACCTGACCTGCATCCTGAGAATTCCTGGCCACTGATGATCTGTCTGGCAGCTAGATTGGTGCTGCTTCTAGGAGATCATTCAAGCTTCTGGTTCCTTGGGTTCCTGCCTGTTCGTCTTCATCGTCTCCCATCTGGTGCTGCCAATTAAGTCCTTAATCCTGTGGTCTTCCTGGACTGATTTCAGTTATTATCCTTCCTGCCTGTCATTGTCATATGCCCTGCTGAACTTTGTTATACGTCATTCTCCTGGTTGTGGTAGAGTCCTGTTTAAGAAATCTCCTTTAACTGTTATTCTGCACCTGGGTCCTCTCTTGCAGTTCTGTGACAAACCTAATGTCATGCTTCCTAATAATTTTTCTCAAGGGTGGCATATACAGGGTGAAAAGCAGCGGTCCAAGAATTGAGCCTTGCGGTACTCCATACTGGACATACTGGATTGATATGACATTTATGTCTTTTCGTTTACTACTACAAACTGATAACGGTCAGAAAAGTATGATTTGAACCATTCCAATGCAATTCCACTAAGGTCAACGTAATGTCTGAGTCTTGTAGGATTACAAATTTAAGAATCTGTTTAAGATCTGCTGATCCTACATCCTGACATAACCTCACATGAAATATTAAGGTGAAGTATATTGTATTTAACATTTTGAGGTAAAGATAATGACAATTTAAGGAGATCAAGGCAAGCAGCCCAGGTGTCTGTAACATTAACCTTTTGTCTTCATGCACTTCCTGACCATTTGGCAAGACAAGCTCAAGATACAGCTGTGCCTTTGTCTCTATGATAATGTAAAGGTATGGGCGATACTGTCAGATTGAGTGGATTAGCACCTATGCATTTGAATGATACCGTTATGCTGATTAGATCATGGCTGGGAAATGTAGGGAATGGGCTGATTCCTGCACTGCATTTGCATGCTTTGTTTAGATTGTCTCCACCTCTACTCTATGTATCCCTCCCCCTTGAATGTATATAAACTACAATGTACACTGCCTTAGTTGGACTTGGATGACTACAGCGACGCACAGCGCGTTTCTCAATAAAGAGTAACTTCTGCTTGAAAGATATCCCAACGTCTCCTGGTCTCTGCTTCGACGAGGAAAAAGTTTCCTACAGTTTTGGTGCCGTGACCCGGATAGAGCTTCTCACCTCAATCCTGATTGAAACTTCAAGCACAACAAAGATCTGATCCAAAAGAAGATCCAAGCTGAATTTTCCTGTACACCCAAAGGTTGGTGAGTGATACTCTATCCAAAAGAACCATTAAGACCAGTACAAAGTTGTTATCCTCTGCGCCGTCAGAGAAGAGTTAAGAGACAGCTGTAGGGTTTGGTTAACTAAGTTGGTTAACTTAGATGAAGTTTATCCTCTGTTCAGGCAGGGAAGATTAGCATTACGTGCTAATATTGGTATCCTCTGTTCAGGCAGGGAAGATTGGCATCACGTGCTAATATTGGTTTATCCTCTGTAAAGTTAGGGAAGTTTTATCCTCTGCTTTATAAGGGAAGGTTGTTTATCCTCTGTTTAATCAGGGAAGGTGGTGTGTTAACAGAATAGTCATCCTCTACTTTGCTAGAGAAGAAGGTTCATCCTCTGTTAATTCAGGGAAGGTTACAACTGTTACAGTGTGTAAGCAAGTTGGTTCTACTCTGCTCACCAGAGAAGGTTGAATACATTACGATGTGTATTAACTAGATTAACCTCTGCTCTGTCAGGGAAGTGTTGAAGTGTATTGTTCTTTCTCAACATTACACAATGTTGAGAAAGAACGCTAGACTAATTCCAACAACTGAGAAAGGTAGACTAGCTACCTCTTTATGGACAGATAGTGAGTTCAAATCATTGTTAGGAAAGCACATGGACTCAATAGTGACTGAGTCAGTCAGACTGGATTTGACAAAGAAATTTGGGATTCATCCAGAAAAAGTTTGGTCTATTGAAGAATGCAAAAAGGTACTTGGTGCTTGTATTTGGAAGAAAAATATGAAGGGCATTATCTGCTGCCACAGAGAATTTACTCTATCCATTGTGTAATGGGTTGAGAAAATGTAATTTATAAGTGTGTGAATCGACAGGGGTGATACAAAGAGTTTGAGCAAGTTTGGAAGTGTATCTAATCTAAAAAAAGTGTTTTGGAAGCGTTTTAGAATTACGTTTCTGAGTGTATGTTGTATTCTCGTTTCTATCGCCATTTTGAGTGTTCAGCACGTGTATTTTTTTCAGTTGTGTGCATGTGCATGAGTTAAGAAGAATAAGAGATGAATTCTATCAAACTAATATATCAAGTGTAATGAAATCTAAAGTATTTTATTCTGAAATCTGGTCTTGAAGACCTTTTGGTATCTTGATTAATGTTTTGTTGTGCATTTTTGACACTCTTTGGTACTGTCATTGTAAAGTATCTGATTATTATCATAAATCTATGTAAGATTCTAAATGCATATAATGCATACCGGCATATAAACTTATATGTATGTTTTCATATATAAATATATACAATATCATGTACAAAGGTATATTTTGCATACACTTATCTAGTGTTTTAATGGATTTGTTGTTTGTTTAATTGTTTTCCACCAAATGCACTTTGAGAGTGTTGTAGTTTTGAAACGTTTAATCTTTTTCAGAAGTTAAAGGATTTAAAGAGAAATTATTGCAGTAATAAACTGACTGCCGCTGTGGAAAGACGTAACTTCTGTTCTCTCGTGTTTTTAACAGAGTTTATTCACCGATCCACAGTGCACACTGCCTGTGTATCATTTGCTGCCGGCACAGATATCCCCTAGGTCTGAGGCCGGTAACAATTGCACAAGAACAAATCCAACGTATTGCTAAGTTAGAAAAGCAGAACAAACAGTTGCACGCTCGAGTGTCTCGTCTCACTCAGAAGTTGGGCCTTAACAAAGCCTCAACCAAATGTGACTCAAAAGACCAACAGTCAGATGAAAGCTATCCTGACTTACAGTCTTTCTGTAGACTAGAGGGCAATAGCAATACTGGATTCATGGATAAAGATGTAAATGCAGTTGAAGTGTGTGGAGCGAGACAAAAGGCTCAGAGTAGGGTAAAAGGGGTTGACACAGTTACATCTGTAACCCCCATACTGCAGTTACAAGCAGTCAGTACTACTCTAGGTCCTGAAGACATAGAAAGACTTGCTGAGAGTTTGCCATCAGTGCAGAGAAATTTTTCTGAGTTTAGGACAGAGTTGTCCAGGAAAATGAAGCTCTATGATATGTCCCTAGCTGAAGTCACCCAGCTAATGTCACAAATCCTGAAAGAGTCAGAATTCAGTGATTTTGAAAGTGCTGTAAATAATTCTGAGTTTCAGCATTCCAGCAAAGGTGAACTGAGAGAAGGAGTTCTGAGAGTGTTACAGACCCTTGTTGGACCAAAGGTGGACTGGTCAAAGATCACTAGTTGTGTACAGAAGAAGGATGAAACTGTAAGTGAGTACACTGAAAGATTTTGTCAGTCAGCTGCAGCATACAGTGGAATAGCTGACACTCCAGAGAAGGTGTTAGAGGATAATGGACCACTGGTCCGCATGTGGACTTGCTCATTTTGCCACAGCGTTGGACTATTTGTTTTTATTTTCTTTAAGTGCAAAGGAGCAACTGTCTTAAGTGCTGGAAAAGAGAGAGTCAATAGTTTCTGTTGCAACATCAAGTTCTTCTAAGCTATCTGGTATGCTGAGGAGATGAAACTGATCAGGAAGATTATTTATAAAGCAATCTATAATGGTAGCAGTGATAGTTCTACTATATTTGTAAGAGGGACTCAGATTTGCAGCCTTGGCTAAATGTAGTATACACAAGACTAGATAATTATCTGAGATGTCATCGATCTGCTGTAGAATTTGGCATCAATACTGATTCCACGTGACAATATTAGATCTAAAGTATGATTATGACAATGAGTGGGTCCTGACACGTGTTGTCTAACTCCAATAGAGTTTAGAATGTCTGAAAATGCCAATCCCAGTGAATGTTTTTCATTATCTACATGAATATTAAAATCACCAACAATTACAACTTTATCTGCAGCCAGTACTAACTCCGATAGAAAATCAGCAAATCCTTTGATAAAGTCTGCATGGTGTCCTGATGGCCTGTCTACAGTAGCAAGCACAAATGTTAAATGGGACTTATCACTTACACTAGATAGTGTTACATAAAGCAGTGGTTCCCAACCACGTTCCTGGAGGCCCCTCAACAGTGCACATTTTGCAAGTCTCCTTTGTCTGACACACCCATTTCAGGTCTTGAAGTCGCTATAATGAGCTGATGACCTGAATCAGGTGTGTTTAATTGAGGAAACATGCAAAATGTGCAGTACTGAGGGGTCTCTGGGAATGTGGTTGGGAACCACTGACATAAAGCACCATCAATTCAAAAGAATTATATTTGAAACTAGACTTTTGAGTAATACTGAAGATATTACTATAAATTACAGCAATGCCTCCCCCTTTGCCTTTCAGATGAGGCTCGTGATCTTGGGGTTTGGACTCATTTAAAGTAATGTAAGTCTGGTTTTAGCCAGGTTTCTGCCAAACACAGCACATCTAGGTTATAATCTATAATCATATAATTTACAATAAGTGCTTCTGATGAAAGGGATCTTATATTCAGCAACCCGAGCTTTATCATTTGTTCCTCTGTATTACAGTGCATGCACAATAATTATGCAAGTTGATATTTTTACAAGCACATTTTACCAATTCCAAACCACATTAATCTTAATAACTACTATTAATTTTGTATTTAATCATTTATAAGTAAAACAAAATAAAAATGCCTTATTTTCAGGTGTGCATAATTATTAAGTAGGTTTAATTTTACAGTTAAAATGGGCCATAAAAAGAGATTCAACTCACACTTAAAAAAAGTCAAAAATTATTAAATGCTCATGAGAAGGACGCAATACCAATGCAATACTAGAAATTGCTAAATTAAGGTGTGACCAATGGACAGCAACAGTGAATCTGTTACAGGTCGCTTATCTTTATTCCAGCTGCTCTCTTTCTGCTGGTTGTGTAAAGCTGTTGTGAAATGAGTAATCATTTCAGTTTATTTAGTAAAGATTGTGTGTTGTTTAAAGTTTATAGTCATTGCTCTGACTTCATGAAGATCATCAAACTGACTAGAACAAACTCTTTGACATGTATATATGATACTGGATATCAAGGGTGAAACTGTTAATAATGTTGACAGACAGTAATTTCATTCATTCGTCAGTCATGTGTGGGGTGACCTATTATTTATTAAACAAATGTTAGTCAGCCAGTAAAACAAAATGTTAATTTTTAAATTCTGTGAGTTTGTGGCTTTCTGTTTAAGACAAGAGAAAGCGAGGGCACATGAAGCACAGTTCATGAAGATAGAAACAAACCCAAGAATTTATCATTTCTGTGAGTTTCACATTAACATTATAATGTGCTTTTTTTAAATCTAATTTCTACATTTTATTAAATGCTGCATGAACTAAACTAATTTCAGAGATCTGTATAGGTCATTATGCAAAAACATCTGCAACATTTTAATTGAAAGGTTAGTTTACATGGTTATAAAAACAATAACCTAAAAATAACCATTAGGGAACATTCTGTATGAGCTATGTTCATGTTATTTAAAAATAACTACCCTGCAACATTCTGGGAATTTTATTTTATGGTTGCAAAAATAAAATTTAAAAATAACTATTAGGGAACGTTATATTTAGGCTATTCAAACACCTTCCTCCAACATTCTGGGAACATTATTTTATTTAATAAACAATATAATTATAAAATTATTCCTGATGCAATAAGAATCAGCAGAAAATAAAATTAGACAATAGCAATAAGCTGTTGATAAAATGAGTAATGAGTTTAATCAATTATTTCTTAAAGCACAAAAATTAGTAAAAGTGATTCATGTTCAGGGCTTCATTCAGATTCATGTCTCTGTTAGAAGTGTTCTGGTCTCTTCTTCATCTCCCTGAACGATTGAAAGGTTTTTCATCAGTGTGAGTTTTCTGGTCTCTTCTTCAGAATGAGAAGACAGATGTGATTTCAGAACAGAGAAACTCTTCCCACATTGATCACAGGTGTAAGGTTTCTCTCCGCGGTGGATCCTCGTGTGAATCTTCAGCCTTGATTTACATGTGAAATGTTTTTTAGCTTCTGTTTTTCTTTTCTTGTTCATGTCCATCAGGTCTAAAAGAAACATTAAATCATTAAATTTCCATGACCTATAATGAAAAGGCCGCTGTTATGCTGAGCACTGAGAAGACAAAAATCAGCCACAGACAGTATTTTAAATCCATCCATTTGCAAGCTTTATTTACTTGTGCACAGACGTTTTTAGTACAAAACTAAGTTAAATACACTACTTTTTTGTGCTTTTACCCGTTAAATGCACATTGATATTATTCTGTTTATGGTTTCAGGGGTTAAACGCTCTAGAGGATTTTCTGTTTGTCATCAAGTTCACCATTCAGTCTTTTAATTTCTTCACATTTAGTTTTTGCTGACCGTGCTACACACGACCAATTTGAAAATTCTGTGCGACTGCCACTAGGGGGTGAAATGCAACAATCGTATCCTAATGTCCTGTGCAGTGAAAAGAAGGCTTACAGTGTGCTTTTTTTTTTTTTTTTTTTTTACCGTGTCCTAAACTATGGAGCCCGGCACGTCACCTATAGGAGAAAAAAAAACAATCCGTGCCGACGGTTTTGCAATCCGTTCCCTCGGTTTAACAAACCGTGCCCAAGGATTAATAAACCGTACCCACGAAATTCAAACCCGTGCGCTCAGATTTTGCAAACCGTACCCTCGGTTTTTAAATCCGTTCCCACAAATTCATAATCCGTGCGCACGCTTTCGCAAATCCGTTCCCACGGGTTTGTAAAAACTGTACTCACGGATTTATTTTAGAAGAAGAACAGCAAACTCCCCCAGGTGAAAAAATACTATAGTAAATACTATAGTGTTTTTGAACCATACTATAGTAAATTGTAGTATACTGTATAATATAGTATTTACAACACTTCATTAATGAATGCTACAGCATATTGTAGTTAGTATTAACTATTGAACTGATAAACTGTTATAAATACTGTAGTATACTTTAGTTTTTACTACAGTAAACTGTAGTGTATATTGTAGTATAATATAGCTACCCTAAAGTTGTAGAAAACGTAGTAGTACAATATTGGGTAAATTAATTTGTTTATATGACTATTGTTATATTATCACAGCAACTATAGAATTACCACAATAAATTAATTAAAGTATTTTATGGTTCAAAAACACTATACTATAATACTATAGTATTTTTTTCACCTGGGCCAGGTACGTGTTAACGAATCTTATTGTTTTATTGTGTATTATTCATCAAATTATAGTAACTGCAGTGATTCTCTATCAACAGGAAGCGGAATACAACGATTTAATAAGAAGTCAAAATCTTGTTTATTTGTGATAATCTTAGCACTTTATTATTATTGCCTAATAAACCTGGCATTGTGTATTATGACTGACTTTTAATTTCTTTGTTCCTCTTTTCTTCTTCTAAATGCATGTAGCCTAAACGCAACAATAGGCCTAGACTAATAAAAATAATAACAACAACTATTATTACTATTTTGTATTTATTTTTTAAATGTATTTTTTATCAATTATTTTTAATTGATGACTATAAATGAGTGCACTTAAGACAGTATGTTTATCATAAAATGATTAATGAATGCTTTATAAAAATAAAAAAAACCACTTTTTACAGTTTTAGAAATGTTTGTGTAGGCTATTCATTCTTAACATGAAGGCTTGTTTTGGTGATTTTATTATAAGCTTTTTGCCCAAAATGGACTTTACAAGATAAAAATAATGGAAATTCTCAAATGAATTCTGAATGGAAGTTCAGGAAATTCTCCATTTTGTAAAATAAAGTTTATTTATTTACAATATGCATCCCGCACCTAAATAGGTGGCTGGTTGAATGCCGGCAAAGATTGGAGGCGGGGCCACAAATCCGTGAGTACAGTTTTTACAAACCCGTGGGAACGGATTTGCGAAAGCGTGCGCACGGATTATGAATTTGTGGGAACGGATTTAAAAACCGAGGGTACGATTTGCAAAATCTGAGCGCACGGATTGGAAATTCGTGGGCACGGTTTGTTAAACCGAGGGAACAGTTTAAGTATTCGTCAGCACGGTTTATAAACTGAGGGAACGGACTGCAAAACCGTCGGCACGGATTGTTTTTTTTTTCTCCTATAGGTGACGTGCCGGGCTTCGTACTAACCAGATGTGACAAAGCTACAAGACGACAAAATCAATCACATAAATCACTGTCAATGATAACAGTGTGTGTTTGAACCTTTTTTAATTGTTGTGTTTGAGTCCATCAGTTGTACTCAGTGTGAAAAGATGGATCTCAAAATCATTCGGTCACTGCTGGAAAGGGTTCAAATACGCAAAAAATGCTTGAAAACCGAAGAACCTGCAGGACATGGAGGATTTTTCTGAAGAACAGAGCTCAGTTTAACTGATCAGGACAAACAAGAGACTCATGAACAACCATCACAAAAAAAAAAACAGTGGTGGATCATCCAGGTAACCACACACAGTATTAAGAACCAAGGGTTCCCAAACTTTTGAACAGAGATATTTTAATAAATTCAGCTACTTTTTTGTCTTGTGGATTATATGTAAACATCTATGTAAAATATCTTACTCAGGACAGTCCTAAATAAAAAATAACATGCATTTTGTATGATCTCTCTTATTTTGTTAAAATTATTCACATTTTCACAGATTCTGCAAGGGGTTCCCAAACTTTCGCATACCACTGTATATAACATTGATATAAGTGATTACGCGGATTTAAACCTACCTATATTGTAGTTATATAAAGCAGATTTGCTTTATGTATTTTCCCGGCGTCGAAATCAAGCACATATAAATGTCAGGAAACACGATTCCTGGCTGCATGTCAATATCCATGGATTAGGTTTATTTGACAAGTTTTAAGAAACACTTTCGAGTCCAAACTTTAGTGTAATCGTTTTTTTTAACTCTCGTTTTCGCAGTTTCCCCTATTAAATCCAGTCAGGTTCTTTTGCCACTCAGTCCAGCTGAGGGAGCGCGTTCCGGCGGGGAAGTGAGGTCGATGCATACCCTCTAAAGGGAAGGTGTAGGACATTCAGCGTAAGCGTTTTGAAGAATGCTTAAAGCGGAAGTACGTTCAAGGCGATCATTTGCGTTTATAAAGCATATACAGTTGTATTTTTTTAGAAAATGACCGATCTTTTCACTAGATAAGACCCTTATTCCTCGTCTGGTATCGTTTAAAGCCCTTTGAAGCTGCACTGAAACTGTAATTTTGACCTTCAAGGAAGGGAAGGGAATAAAATGCCACTGAAAAATAGCCTAATATGTAAAACGCTTGAAACAACTCAATAAAAAAATGGTAGAAAAATTACATTTTGATAAGGAAACTCAAATTTAAAGTGACAAACAAAATTCCCTGATATTCCATGACTTGGACAAAAAAGTATATAAAATTCCCTGACTTTCAATGGACCTTTTAAAATTCCATGAAATTCCAGAAATTCCATGACCCGTGGGAACCCTGAGTTTCTTTCTGCAGGTTCTGGATCACTGGATCTCTCTGTCCTCTCCTTCCAGATGCTTTCTGGTAGTTCTGACAAAAACAAACAAGACATGATGTGAGATGAATAATAAATATTTCAGACCCTGCACCAAGTACAAAGACTAATCGCATGTAAAATAAATAAATAAATAAAATGAATGACACTGATCATGTAAATCAAGATCTTCAAATCACGCTAGATAACAGATCATCAGGTTTTGTCGAAGCCTCAGCAACACAACTTTTCTTAAATTATTTCTGATGATCAAAACAAACTGAAATTAACTAGAGCTACAACAACTACTTGATGAAATAGATTATGAAAATAATCAACAACCAAACAGATTAAAGATTAATCATGTACAGTAGTGGCCAAAAGTGGAGTATTTGCACAATATTTGATATTAATGACACTTCAGGTTTTATTAAACAATCAAAATATGAATGTATTATGTCATATTGGGAAGAAGAAAATGTTAAGTCATTATAAGGAGAATTCATCTTATTATTAAGAAACTATCCTATTGTTGCAAGTAAATACCTCATTATTACGTGAAAAGTATCTAATTGTTATGAGATTTATTTTCTTAATAGTATAGCAAAACTCAATTATGAAAAAACTTATGGTTATTATGACATACTGATTTACTGTGGCAGAAACAGGCTTCCATAGCTAAATAATGGCAGATAAACAAAAACACATGAAAAGAGATGCTAAGAAAATAATCTTACAATTTGATCTATATCAGGTTTATATTTAATCTTAGATCCATCTCTGTACACGCTATATACAGAGATGGATTTCGGATTGAACGTTAGATTTTGTCAGGTCTGTGCTAACTTGAGATCTGTATAATGATACGGATCAAATCCATTGATGAACACTTTTTTCTGCATCTCTGTTCATGTGTTTTTGTATTGACCTCCATTGCTTTGCTCTGATGGTCACAAACATGGCCGTGACATCTGTTCTGCTTTTCCATGAGCGCCACCTACTGTCAGAGAGTGAATTTGCATTTTCATTCAGCCGCTCTGCCACTGTTATTTATTTATTTATTTATTTTTTGCATTGGTCTGAAACTATAGACTGTAAACAAAGATGGACGATGCATCTCCAATTCCTGTAGAAAGTCACTATAGAAAATTTTATCCAAACTATCCCTGAAATGGCTGCTGACATCTCGCTCTGAAGAAAACCAATTCTGTGCAGTGATCATGAGATTGATCCACAGCATCAAAATCTCAATCACACAAAGATGAACTACTTACAGTGATTTCAGACTGTTGTGATGTGGTTTCTCCACTGTATGGATCTTCATGTGTATCTTCAGGTGACTTTACTCTTTCCACACTGATCACACGTGTGCAGCTTCTCTCTGCTGTGGATCCTCTCATGTGTTTTCAGTGTTCCTGACTGACTGAATCTCTTGTCACAGTGTGAACACTTGTAAGGTTTTTCTCCAGTGTGAATTCTCTGGTGCACTTTTAAACTGTTCGATGAAATAAAAGTCTTCTCACACTCAAAGCACATGTGAGCTCTCACACCTGTATGTGTTTTCTGATGTACTTTTAAATTACACAGCACTGAAAAACTCTTTCCACACACAGAACATGAATGTGGCTTCTCCTTCGTATGAACTCTCAGGTGTGTCTTCAGGTTTGATGCCACAAGAAATGTTTTTCCACATTGATCACATGTGAACGGCTTCTCTCCGGTGTGAACTCTCATGTGAATCTCAAGATTACCTTTGCATGAGAATCTCTTTTCACACTGTTCACACATGTACGGCTTTTCTCCAGTGTGGATTTTCATGTGTTGAATAACAAGTGTTTTTCGTATGAAGCTCTTCCCGCACTGATCACATGCGTACGGCTTCTCTCCAGTATGAATTCTCATGTGAGTCTCCAGATAATTTTTGCTTGAGAATCTCTTTTCACAATGATCGCATGCATACGGCTTCTCTCCGGTGTGGCTCTTCGTGTGGAATTTAAGCTGTGATAATTGTGTGAATCTCCTTCCACACTGATCACATGTGAACGGCTTCTCTCCTGTGTGAACTCTCATGTGTACTTTAAGGTGTTCTGATCGCGTGAAACTATTCCCACACTGATCGCATGCGTGCGGCTTCCATCCAGTGTGGATCGTCATGTGTTCTTTAAGGTATATTTTTCGTGTGAAGCTCATCCCACACTGATCACACATGAAGGACTTCTCTCCAGAATGAACTCTCATGTGACGCTTAAAATGACATTCGCATAAGAATCTCTTCCCACACTGATCACATGCGTGTGGCTTCTCTCCAGTGTGGATCTTCATGTGTAACTTAAGGTGTTCTGATCTTGTGAAACTCTTCCCGCACTGATCACATGTGAACGGCTTCTCTCCAGTATGAACTCTCATGTGACGCTCAAGATTTTGTTTGCATGTGAAACTCTTTCCACACTGAGTGCAGGTTGCAGATTTCTTGGCTCTTCTTTTCTTTAAAAATGTCTTTTTAGTCTTTGAGCGACTCAAAGGTTTTTCTCCAGGTTTGACATGATGTTCCTCCTCCACTTCACTCAGTTTTTCACTCTCCTCCATCAGGTCTGAAATGAAAGAAAAAAAATAATTTAAATTTCAATACATCAAAATAATTCAAAGTAGGGGTGCGCAATATATACCATCTGTGATAATATGTAATTGTTATTTTAACTATGTTCAATCTGACAGTATCAAGTATGTCTCTTACTTTGTAAAAACCAAACAAAAACACACCCAGAGAGTCCACGCATACACTGTGTGATGTAGCCTTTTCACTTTACGTTAAATTGCATTAAGAGCATCTGCTCTCGCTGCGTGATTAACTATTAAAATCCAGTAAAAATGCCCCTGTATTTAGTATTTGTCTTTTAGGCTAAATTTATATCATATGATATAGTTAGGCAATCACACAAAGAGAGTCATGTTTTCCCCAAATTTCAGCATGATTGCGAATGCACTAATGCTTTAATACAACAAGGCATTAATATTAAGTCACTTACATTTTAGACACAAAATTGCCTGTTTTGCTCCATTTCGGTTGAATGAATGATTCAATGACTCACTCATTAATAAAGTCAAATGCTTCGTTCCTGAAATGATCAGCCATTTGAACCTATCGGTTGAATTAATGACTCAATAATTCGCTCATTAACAGTGACTTGACGCCACCTACTGGTGGTTTTAGTTTCACACTTGAAGTATTGTTTCAAATTTTAAATCATTTCATATATCATCAACGTTTTATTTTTTAAAACATCAAAACAGTTGTAACTGCTGGTTAAATGCATTCATGTCCCTCTGAGCTGCATTAAACAGTCTGAGTAAATACATCTAAATGCCACTTCAGATGCAGCTTCTGTGTTTCTCTGCAGTGCAAAGACGGGTTTTGTTGAAACTGATTTCATTTGATTGGTAACAACCCTATAGTATCTTATTCTAATTGAATTTACTGATTAAATGTAACATCAATAGTGGAAGGAGCTTCACTAACAGTGTGATTGATGTGGGAGGAGTTTCACTGACAGTGTGATTGATGTGGGAGGAGCTTCACTGATGGTCTGGTTGATATGGGAGGAGCTTGACTGACATTAGGCTTGTTCGAGATGCATCAGCGCTGTGCAGACCGATTGGCGTATGACAAAGTACCACGAGAGCGTTTCAAAAGCATAAGGAGTTGTTCACTCTCACGGTACATTAATGTCATACGCCGATTGATCTGCGCAGCGCCGACACATCTCGAACAAGCCTCTTGTGATTGCAGTGGGAGGAGCTTCACTGACAGTGGGATTAATGTGGGAGGAGCTTCACTAACAGTGGGATTAATGTGGGAGGAGCTTCACTGATGGTGTGATTAGTGTGGGAGTGTACTGTATCGATCAACAGCCTTATTCACATAAAATTTTGCATTAGTCCTAACAGATGCATTTTA
Organism: Ctenopharyngodon idella; assembly: GCF_019924925.1. Taxonomy (NCBI): domain Eukaryota; kingdom Metazoa; phylum Chordata; class Actinopteri; order Cypriniformes; family Xenocyprididae; genus Ctenopharyngodon; species Ctenopharyngodon idella. The sequence continues at coordinate 13,288,321 of NC_067222.1, read as the reverse complement.
GGCTAGGCCCACATGATTTTCTCTGAGCCCACTTACATTGTGATTCTTGGCCACACCAGTGACTTATAGTAACATTTAATTTACAGGAGATCTGAACACATCAGCATAAGAAATGCAAAAAGTATCACTCTCTCACACAACTCAAATGACCTAACAGAAGAGGAGACTTTAAACCACATAAAGGCAAGCATTAAAACACTTTAATGATTTGAATTAACTCGCAGGCTACCTGTCCTAAAGATCCAACCGAATTCACATGCGAACCCCGGTGTCAATTTATTTCCGCCAGCCAGAAACAAAAGGCGCTTTTCCACCGCGTTGTGCACGGCTCGGCTCCGCAGTCCGCTCGCTTTACTTTCGGTTTGCTTTTCCACTGCAGTTCAAGTAGGGCTCTTCTTCTTCTTCTTCTTGGTTTTTTAACTGCGGCTGGCAATAGGTGCATTACCGCCACCTTCTGCTCCGGATTGTGGAACAGAGATTTATATTCTAATCAAATATAAAATCAAAGAAAGCTTTACCATTTATTTCACTTGACCATTTTATTAAAACTTTAAAATGTCATTCTTGAATTCCATTCCATCATATTGTTCCTTTCTTGTTCATACTTTAATGCATTCAAGAATCACATTATACGGTTTCTTCAACATGACATTGTTCACATAATCCGTTTGGATGTTTCCCTATAGTGTGCAATTTAAATTTGAATGACCTAACATTATTCTATTATAAATAACATCTTCTTTCCTTGATTTACCAATACATTTTATCTTATGATTTACTTTATTAATTATAAGCTGTAAATAAATATACCCTTTTCCCTATTATTATAGGGCTACTTTGCCATTCTTCAATCACTCCAAATAAAACTTAATCTCTGACTATTACAACTTGAATCTCTTGGTTTCTCTCTGTTATGCTTGTTTTGCTAAATTTATTTTGCTTCTTCATTTCCCTTTATTTATATGTGTGCAGGAACCCATATAAAACTGACTGAGATATTATTTTCAACAATTCTTGAATATAAGATACTAAAGAGAATATCTTCGTGGCTAGATTTACAAAAACAAACACTGATGACTGCCATCTTCATGAACGTGTACGTTGTCATTTAAGAAAACTTTTTTTAGTTTATTTTTATTTTGAATTTGAAAGATCTCAAACTGTTTAACACCATAACTACACCAGAAGGGAATCCGTTTACTGTTGGGAATTTGTTGTGTCGCGTCGCACCCAATGTAGACAATATCGCTGATTATAAAGGGTTCTATTGTCTTTTGACGCGTTGCGCCATTCGCGTCTGGTGTAGACACGGTGTAACACCAAGCACCACATGAGCACCAAGACTGATATAACCACTGAGAATAACAGATCCATACATAATATCCCACTGACAATAACATGCACTGCTTTTTACGATATTAAATCACTTAGTTTTGTTTCTAGATTTACTTACATTTAATCATTTAGCACACACTTTTATCCATATAATAAACACTAGAGAAACTACCAGGCCGTTCAAAAGAAAAAACTATTAGATGAAAAGAATAAATTGGTGTAATAATCAGTGAATTCACATTTAAACTTAAAAAAAAATCCTTTAAAAGCTGACAAACATTGATCTCATCATGGCTGAAATGAGAAGAAAAATAAACTGACCACGCGGTGGAAAAAATAAATGTGAACAAATCATTTCTTCAGTTTATATTCCACTCTGCTCTTAGTTTGATCTTTATCTCTCATCACATATACTTGAGCACATTTGTTCACACATGTCGGTTGAATCCACAGATGTTTGGCCTGATCAAGTGTCACTACATTCATCTTTCTGCTGTTAAACTCAGATTCAGTTGGTCGTTTGGTTGAGATCTGTCCACACAAACCACACTCAACCAAACCACAGACGTCAGGTGTGTCGGTCAACAACTCACAGCAAAACAACCACAGATGAGTTCAGTGCAGCGATCTGAATGATTTACATTGACTAAACATGCATTTTTGTGCAAATATAGTAGCAAGTGATCAATTCAACAAGACACTCAGATCATCAGCAGATCATCTCACTTTATTCAGAGTGTTTGCTGTTAGAAACCAATTATCTGAGCCACGATATATGAGAAAAGACTACAAAACTGATCTACTGAAATACAGCTATTTCTCACAATATCACATAGATAAAATAATATAAAAACTTAATACAAAATTAAGTTACTAATTTATACAACTGTATATGTTTTTATATAAACAAACGATTATATAAAACGTGCCTCCGCCAAAACCGCATTTCCGCATTCTCCAAAATGCTTACGCTGTATGTCCTACACCTTCCCCATTTTACTTACGGAAAAAATGTAACTGGCACTGCGTTCGTTCCGTAAGTTGAATAGGGAAGGCGTAGGACATACAGCGTAAGCTTTTTGAAGAATACAGAAATGCGGTTTTGGCGGAGGCACTTAGAAGGCGAACGTTTGTTTATATAAAGCATATACAGTTGTATTTTTTTTCTCTACATAAGACTCTTATTCCTCATCTGGTATCGTTTAAAGCCCTTTGAAGCTGCACTGAAACTGTAATTTTGACCTTTTAACCGTTTGGAGGTTTTCGAAAAAAGTGGAGTGTTTTTTTAAATGAAATAAACAGAAGTTCGGAGTTCACAAGCAGGCCAATTAACACACTCTTCATCTTATTGTCACAAATAACACATATTTGTAATTTGTAATGTATTTCGTTAGATTACACAAGTTTTGTAACTTAATCTCAATACTTTAGAATACTTTGGAATACTAATTGGTATGTAACACAAAAAAAGGTAATCGCAAGTTTTTATTTCACAATTCTGACATTTTTCTCAGAATTGTGTGATATAAAGTTGCAATTTCGAGTTATAAAGTCAGAATATAAAAGTCAGAAATCTGAGATATAAACTACAAAAAATTCAGAATTGTGGAGATAAACTTTAAAAAACTTTATAACTTGCAATTGTGAGTTTATATCTGCCAATTCTGACTTTATAAAACTCAATTGTAAGTTTAAATCTCGCAATTCTGAGAAAAAAAAAATCAGAATTGTGAGATGCGTCACAGTTTACATTGATGTTTAAATGAAATAAATGACATTAAAATTCCAAGTAATCACTATGGTAATCTAAAATACTTTTCAGATGATTACCATTTTAAAATGTAACTGTAATGAAATACAGTTACTCAAATTTTGTATTTTAAATACGTAACTAAGTTACATTTATTTCATTACTCCCCAACCCTGCATATAATAGTGTCAGTGCAGTCAGAAATATTATTTCAATGTTAAGTCTTTCTTTCTAATCCATAAAAGCAATCAACAAATTCATTAACGGTTCTTAGCTTGTTTTGTCTGTTATTGTTTTTCCTTATGCAGTATAAATACATGTACATGAGCAGCATTAAACAGTATGTGTAAATAAACAGAAATGCCATGTCAGATGCAGCTTCTGTTCTGGTACTAACCTCCCTGAAACAGATACTAACACACAAACATAAAGATCACTCTTATGAGCAGCTAGGCTCTCACTTCTATCAGGTACTTTTCCCACAACAGAGAGATAATGAGTGCAGTTTCACAGAGGAAGCAATATTCAACCTTATTCTTTAATGTTTAAAGATGAAAAATAACTATAAATTTGTCCTGAAGATGAGAGGCCCTACTGACCTTTGCGACCTAAGCTGTCATAATCAGCTAGAAGATTAATTATATGTTGGGTGCTTTCCTCAAAACCAAGGAGAGAGCACATTCATGTGAAAAGATAATGCAATTCTATTAAGCTTCACAAATTTGGAGATGTCATTAAAATGATTTAATGTTTAGAAGAATAAATTAACAACTTGATAAACCACTCGAAATTATATATATATATTTTGAAGTGGCAGTGGATTCCAGGATCCACCGCTTCTATATATATGTTGATATATAAAGCTGCTCTGTGGAGTTTTATTATGGATTGTGGAAAGCAGAAAAACACTGACTAACCCAAGAAATGATTTTAGCTGAAAGACAAACATCAGTGGATCAGTATGTGTCAGGAACCTGATGGGTTTAGCAGCTATGAATGCAACAGTGTGCTAAAATAATCTTAAAGTTTAAATATGAATTCACTGAATATTACACCAATTTATTCTTTTCATTGTGGTAGATTTTCCCCTACGCACCTGACTTAAGTTTACCTGTTTACCTGGGGCGTCTCCTAATCGACACCCAATAATATTTCGGTCAACGTCTTGACCCTTTTAACCCTAGTGCTCCCTAACTTGCTGCGCAGCAATAACCAGACTCCAGACTATGCCTTAGAATATGCTTTATTCACGGCCGGAGGACCTCGTGTCAATCACAGAGAATCCCACTAGCAAGAAGAATACTACAGTTTATATAGGATAGGAGCATGGTAAAGCATTCTACAATATGATTGGTTCTTCATATGTCAAACCCTCATGTTACTAGGTAAAGCAAGATCTGCCCAAATCATGTGTTTATTAGTTCGTTGGTTACTCAATATCATGGGGCTATTATATTTAGATGGTTGTCTAGCTGTCCCTAAGTGTCATTTCCACTTTTCTTATTTTTGGACATGATTCAGACACACACTGACTTAGGCCCAAGGTTTGAGGACATTTAGTTTTCAAAAGCATATAAATGTTATTCCTGCAAAGAAAAAGAAATGTTAGTTATGATTAATTAAAAAATTCCATCACATCATCTAATAGTTTTTCTTTTGAATGGTCTGGTAGTTTCTCTAGTGTTTATTATATGGATAAAAGTGTCTGCTAAATGATTAAATGTAAGTAAATCCAGAAACAAAACGAAGTGGTTTAATATCTTGAAAAGCAGTGCATGTTATTGTCAGTGGGATATTGTGTATGGATCTGTTATTCTCAGTGGTTATATCAGTCTTGGTGCTCATGTGAAGCTAAATCAAGACACCTGAAATAGTTTTAACTGTGTTTACATGTATTTATTTTTCAAGATTAACAGAATAATTTTGTAAAATTCAAATAAACAGTGAGTAGAAATGCATATGAAAAGGACAAGAAGGAGGCTGTTAGTGAAATAACACATTAGTTGGCGCTTCAACAGAGACAAACAAGACTGACAAATCTATTGAAAACATGTTTTGTTCACGCCATGTCGTGATTACCGTTATTACGAGATGAGAAACACATGATTTTATTTGTTCATGTCATCAGATTCAGAATTATGCGTTTCTGTCACAACATTATTAATCCCAAAATGAATCTCCAGCAGTCAGGAAGAAGTTGGAGCTCTCAGAAAATTACAAATATAATTTACGGTAATTACAGTAATTACGATGTTAAAGACCTTCTGAAGCGAAGCGATGCATTTGTGTAAAAAAATATCCATATTTAACAAGTTATGAAGTAAAATATGTAGCTTCCACACAAGCCGCTTCCCTTTTTAACATATGAAGAAAGTGTAAAACTCTTGCAGTTCACAAAGCTTACGCTACGTCCTACGCCTTCCCTATTCAACTTACGGAAAAAGTGTAACTGACGCGACACCAATTTACACTTTCTGCATAACTTGAATACGGAAGGCGGTCTGGGGGATGCTCGATATTTTACTTCGTAACTTGCTAAATATGGATATTTTTCTTACACAAACGCATCACTTCCCTTCAGAAGGCCTTTATTAACCCCCGGAGCCGTGTGGAGTACGTTCATGATGGATGGATGTGGATGGAGACACTTTCTTCAGCTCATACTCATTGATCCCGTTCACTACCATTATAAAGCTCGGATGCATCAGGATATTTATTAATATTTCTGCGAACATGTTCATCAGAAGGAGAAAGTCATACACACCTAGGATGTCTTGAGGGTGAGTAAAGCTTGGGCTAATTTTCATTTTATAGTGAACTAATCCTTTAACTGACAAAAATCCTTCAAAAAAACTTTAAACAAAACACAAATAAAAGCACAGCAACGTTTTTTTTTTTTTTCGTTTGGCCAAAGCGATTTCATTAATTACTTAACCCTGCGTCTTTAAAAAATTATCACTTAAAAAATGCAGGCCGGTATTTATGTACAAACTTATTGGGAAATCTTTCAAATGATCAAGATCTGATCAACGTCTTGAGACTCCTGTCCTGTGTACACCCATAGACTGTAAAAAAAGATGGACGACACACTTCCACTCTCTTACGTTGTAGTAACTGAAGCCGCCAGTGTGTCTATATGGCGCTGACATCTGGAGTCTCGAGTCTGCGCAGTGGTGAGCGCGAAGTGGAGCCGCGATATCAATGTGTTATCAACCCATTATTTTGGTGTGAAATAAACAGTTATGGAAATGTAGAAATTAAAGTTAAAGCTCCAGTCACCTCGCGAAGATCCAGAAAAAGTCAGTTGGCGTCTCAATGACTGCTTCACTCAGAGAAGCTGTCAATCTCAGCTGTCAATCATGACGTCTCACCCCCGTTTTTATAGCACCAAATAACTAACTAAAAATAAACTGATTTAAAGAACGAGCACTTGAACTAATACCAGTGTGATAAAAACTGCCTAATATGACAGAAAATGTCTTTGGAAAAAAAATATTTGAAGTGTAATTTAAATGTTTAGTTTGTCTCGCGTCCCACTGGAATACATGGAGAGGGCGGAGTTTATGACCTATACTGCTTCCAGCCACCTGGGGGCGATCGAGACGCTTTGGCTTCACTTTTCAGGACTCGTGTGGCACGCTTGTGTACTCCACATTATCCTCCTCTGTAGCTCTCTGAAAGAAAACACAAAAGCACCGTTAATCAATGTATTCATCACATTATTGGCACATCTATCAATCCTCTTGCCACAAGCACAGAAAATACAGCAGAAATACTTTTGTCAGCAATTTCCTCACAACGGGTCCCTAGTGTTTCGGAGAATGCAGGATATCCTTACGAAAAAGAAGTTTATTCATGTGTGCTATTAGTATACTTCTTTTAAACTTTGTCTACTTTGTATGTACTTCTCAGAAATAAACTTAAAATCACATTAAAGTTTACTTGACTTAAACTGACAGAAAAAGTATATTAGTATTTATCTTGGCACTGCAGTGGGTAGAGGAACATAAACCTGGGAATGTTTTAATTTGTTCTGACTCAGGATCTTAAAGAGTCTTAAAGAGTTTGAGATCTTTTGAATCCAGACACCAAGATATTCTCTTTAGTATCTTACAAATACAAGAAGTGTTCAAAATAATATCTCAGTTTTATATGGGTTCCTGCACACATATGAATAAAGGGAAATGAAGAAGAGGATAAATTAGCAAAACAAGCGTTACAGAGAGAAACCAGAGATTCAAGTTCTGTTAAAGTCAGAGATTAAGTTTTATTTTATAGTGATTGAAGAATGGCAAGTAAAGTATAATAATGGGGGAAAGGGTAGATTTCTTTACAGCTTATAATTAATGAAGTTAATCAAAAGATAAAATGTATAGATAAATCAAGGAAAGAAGATGTTATTTATAATAGAATAATGTTAAATGTCCAAACGGATTATGTGAACAATGTCATGTTGAAAAAACACATCATGTGATTCTTGAATTTATGAAGTATGAGCAAAAAATGATATGATATGATAGAAGAAATAAAGAAAAAGTACAACAAGATAAACTGCTGGCTGGCAACTATTTAAAAAAATGCTGGCGGGGAAAAGTTCAAGTACAGTTAAAGGTATATTTCATGTATAAAATGTAATCCTTAAATATTATATATTAAATATATAATATATTAAATAAACACGGAAAAGTCTAGAGAAAACTATAATGTAAAATTAATTAATTAAAAAATAAATAAATAAATAAATAAAACATTAAACATTAAATTAACATGATAAAAAAAATGTTAAAAAACAATAAATACATACATTAATTTAAAAAAGTAAATAAAGTGATAAATGTTAAAATAATATATGATAAAAATGTAAAAATCAAATAAAATTAAAACAATCTAAAATAAATTAAAATTAATTAGATATAAGTGGCAATAAACAAATTGTATTAAAGTAAATAAATAAAAAGTTATTAAATGTTAAATTAACATGAATAAAATGTAAGAATTCAGAGAAAAACTAAAAGAATTAAAAGCAACAAATAAGATTAAAATCTAGAGAAAACTGTAAAAAAAAATAAGTCAATAAATTAGATTAAAATAAAGAACGAAAAAAATGTTATTACAATAAAATTATTAGTTATTAGTTTATTAAATTAATGATTAATATAAATAACATTTATTTTTAAATAAATAAATAAATCATTTGTCAGTATTATAGTGAGAAGAAAATAATGTAACTTCAAAGATATTTTAAGATTTATAATATTACATATTCCAGTATATTAAATGGGCAGATGCATTTTAAATTTCAGGATGGTGGTCCTTATTTCCTCATATTTCAGGATCCACTTCTGTAAGTGTGAAAAGCCTGATTTAGAGGATTCACTGCTGTATTTTAAAGTTGTGTGTCAGCGGACTAATGTTTGTGTGTCTCTAAATGATGGTCTACAGTGTAAATCCACAAACACATCTACTGCTTTATAAATGTATGTTGAGCTGCTGCTGTGTGTGTAAATCATTAAACACACACACACACACACACACACAGTAAAATCAGACTGAAACAACACAGAGACACACCATACACTGAAATCAAAGATCTTACCGATTTATTTCTGTTTCTTGTGTTGAATGTGGGATCAGCGTAAGTGATCTCTTCTGCTCGAGTCTCTGTTTCAACAATAATGACAGAAACAAACACTCAGTGAAATGATGTTTGAGAATTATACACACACATATACATACAGGTAATACTTGCCTTCTCTGTGTGTGTTTCTGTGTTTCCTGCAGATGCAGAAGATCCCGACAGCAGCAACAATCAACAGAGATCCAGCAGCAGCAGCAGCAGCAGCAGAGATCAGCACTGTCAGAGAGACTGGAGGACCTGAAAGAGACAGTCATTAGCCCAGATCAATGTGTGCAGAAACACCAGATATCATCAGTGAAGTACCTGCAGCACATGTGTGACAGAGTTGAGTGTTGTTGAGGTGTTGAGTCTGGTTTCTGATGGGATTGTTCAGCACACAGCTGTAGGAATCATCCACACACTCCAGATGGAGAAGAAGATCAGACCGGCTGCTGAGATCAGACACTCTGATGCTGGAGAATACACTGTTTCCTTTGAACCAGGAGAGAGTCACATGACTCACATTCACAGCTGAACACAACAATGAACATGATGATGATGATGATGAAGAATTTTGTGAAGAGTTACTGCTGATGACAGGAACAGGCAGACGAGCTGAAAACATGACAGAATAAATCAGATTCAGTAGAAATCACTGTAAAAAGCACAAATGATCAGCATCATCACAGAATTCTCTATCATTTTATAATATTCTCAGTAACATTATCTGGTGAATTTAGTCAACAGACAGTAATCCTCTCCTCACCATAGACAGTGAGATTGATCGTGTTGATCGTGTCTCTGCTGCTGCTGGAGACTGTATAAAGTCCAGAGTCTGTGGTTCTGCTGTTGATGATGGTCAGAGATCCAGTCTGATCCAGTTTCAGTCTGTCTCTGAATCTCCCAGCAGCAGTAGTATTATAAAACTTGCTCTCTTTGTTTTTGTTTACTTTAGCTATGAGAAATTCACCAAACCTCCACTCGATCTCTTCATGTGTCTGTATTTGAGTGAGACTAGAGTTCAGAGAGACTGATTCTCCCTCAGTCACTGACTCTGACTTCACTGCATCAGCAACAAACACACCTGAACACAAACACAAACACCACATTTGGAGATTTTCAAGTATTTCTGAAAGTTTAGTCTGATAAAACTTGACAATATTAGAGGAAAAATGAATGATGGAGACAATAAAGATCAGATTGTATGTGGGGAAGTGATAATATAAAGAGAAGTGTAGCCATAAAAATACTCACCAGACTCCAGGAGAACAACCAGAAGAAACTTAACTGTCCATGTCATATGTATATTTTTTGGCATTTCGGTGAACGGTTTCAAATTACAACAGTTCCTCATTTCCCAAGTTTCTAAATGCTACATTGAAACACAACAAAAAGCCATAAATGTGATCATAAACGCTGAAGATTTGGTAATAAAGCGACAGAAGAGCTGAAGGAACAGCCAGTGATGGCCGATTTCGAAACACTGCTTCATTAGGCTCCGTCTCCGAAGCTTTATGAATCTTTTGTGTCGAATCAGTGATTCGGAGCGTGTATCAAACTGCCAAAGTCACGTGATTTCAGAAAACGAGGCTTCATTACGTCATCACTGTTTCTAAACGTTTTTAAAACAGTTTTCAATTTCAATGGTTCACCGGTAGAGGGCGATGATAAAGTGAACCCATGAATCATGCAGATTCACTGAGAACTGTTGAACAAGTGTCTATGGGCTTTACCCTATGGTTTTATACATTTGTAGATGTTTTAATTAGACATTAGAATAATTAAAATGAATAATGGTAGTTATTAATCTCTTATTGGCCTGTTTAGCTTGAGCCATGGAACAGAGAAACAAGCCTTGAAAATTGATAAAAGAACACATATTATACAGACACTCTATATTTAATCTTATTAGATGATTAGTTAATTGCATTTGATAGATTTTACTTTCAATAAAACTTTTGCAATACATTTGTAAAAGGTGTTTTTATGCATGTTTGGCCTGAGTTTTGTTGCATTTACACTGTTCTGACCACTAGGGGTCACTGTGGAGACGGTGTCAGATTGTTTCGAAGTCTCGACACATTACGGCACATTTGCTTCAACTGCTTCAGTGTTTCACGAAGCCTCCTCACATCATGCCCAGCTTTGAACTGTGCTTTAAAAATGTTTTATTTGTTTTTTTCTCCTATAACAAACGTTATCATAAGGAATATTATTTAATTAATCTGCTGCTTCTTTTAGCTAAATTTAGCATTCATAAATCTAAATTTGGGGGAAATAAGCCTTTGTTTTTAATTTTAATTCAAACAAGAATTCAAACAATACCTAAATACAATGTTTTGTTTAAAAAATAAGAAAGGGCCGGCCCAGGCTCTGTTGGTGCCCTAGGCGAGATTTTAGATTTCCGCCCCCCAAACACTAAATAATTCTGAAAATGCAGATTTTTCAAAACTTTATAACATAACATAACATAACATAAATAAGTAGTAAATAAATTGTGACAATAAATAAACAAATTTGACTTACAGTCACCTGAATAATAACACAAAAAATAAATGAGAAATTAAAGTGCAAATCAACAAAAACGTGCAAATATTATTATATTTTCAGAACTGAACACACCTGGATTTCTTTGCAGCAAAGTCACCAACGCCTGCATCAGATGACAACTTCTGAGAAACATCATTATTGATGACAGCAAGTCCACTGAGACGCTCTTGGCCATGCAGACCTCAAGTAGGGTTTTTACTTATTACAACACAGAGAAATATGAGAAATATGGAATGCCTCAAATAGTCTAACAGACAACAAAGGCAACAAAATAAATATTGTAATTTATTTGCAGATGTTAGCCAGCAAGCTAGTTCATCTAATTAATATACCCATTTAATTTCCATTTTGTGCATACAGTGGAAAAAACATACTTAAATTATTTTAGTTCATGAACGCTAGATTATAGTCCTAGTCGTGGTCTTTTCAAAAGACATTTAGGGCTGTTTGGTGAATTAAAAGCAAGCAGTAACTGAAATTAAAACAACATTACAGAAGCTTACATTGATTTTAGAGAAAACAAAGTAAAATTAAATAAGCAGTGAACTCAAGTAAAATCGTTCCAGTGTTTCCAGTTGAGGCTATTTGACAATACTGCACAAACATCACGGGCAACATGTTCTCGAATCTTATGATTTTCTGTTGATGTCAATTTTATTTTATTTTAACATTATTTTAATTCATTGGTTTTATTCATTTTATTGGTTTAAACAACCGTGATGTATTGATCTCTTTTAAAATGTTTGATTTTAAAACTCTAATATCATGATTTTATGTGTATAAATTATGTGTGAATATTCCCAAACTCTCTAACAGTGCGATCTCTCTGTGGGTTATGTGATTGTTGTCATATTTATAAAAATATATAAAAACATGTCTGTAATTAAAATAAAAATGATTGACACACACATCTTCCAAATGGAAATAAATAACAAGTACACTCTCAAAAAGGATGTGTTAATTAATAACACATTTTTTGTGTTATGGCTATTTTAACACATTTTGTGTCAGTTTAAGTTGATCATGTGTAGAGAGAGAGAGAGAGAGAGAGAGAGAGAGAGAAACAACACTGTGTCCAACACAACATGTGTTAACTATCATCCAATCACATTGCTGCTGCGTCATTCCGGCCATTAAGCAAGTTTGTGCCTCTTTCTTCATCGGTGGATGACTTTATTTTCAAATAAAAGCAACAGAACTTAAATTACATCCAGTTTATCAACAACACAGCGCACGAGTGTGAATCCCGCGATATCCGCAGAGAACTGTCCGTCATACTCGCGTTTTGGCGATTCCCAAGTTGCTGGTTTTTTTTGTTTGGTATTATTTTAATCAGGTCCTTCCGGTCGGGAAAGTAAAGTTCGAGCCCTGACATGTTAAATCCTGCTTTATAATCGAGTTGTCTGACAAAATCACCATACACATAAGATAAAGACATTTGCTGTGATTTTGGCTGTATGAACACGTAAAATGATCACTCAGGTTAGAAGCAATAGTATCTATTTTATTTGTTCTCTGACAGAGCGCACATCCTCAACTGCGCAGGAAAGCAAGACCTCGCGCTCGTGCGGTAGTGGATCTCGGAAGCTAGATCAGGTTAACAAGTAGATATTCGTCACAACGCGCTTTCTTAGAAAAAAGGCGCTAAGTTTGCAACAATAATGCAGCCTTCTACCTCCAGGTCCCAGTGCGCCGCTGTCCAAACCGGCGTTACGGCAATTTTGCACCGGCCGGAGGCAATTACCAAACTGGTTCCGTGTGTGTATCACACCAATGTACATATTTTGCGAGAGCAAATCAAAGTTATTAATTATTTAGGCTATATTCAAAATAAACTGATAGTATTTTCTTCAAAACTATCTAAAAAATGCCATTTAAGGCCTTAATTTTCGCAAAATCCATTTAATGACTTTTAATGCCCTGCGGATGATATATATTGAAGTGGCAGTGGATTCCAGGATCCACCCCTTCTATATACAGTGGGTACGGAAAGTATTCAGACCCCCTTAAATTTTTCACTCTTTGTTATATTTCAGCCATTTGCTAAAATCATGTAAGTTCATTTTTTTCCTCATTAATGTACACACAGCACCCCATATTGACAGAAAAACACAGAATTGTTGACATTTTTTGCAGATTTATTAAAAAGGAAAAACTGAAATATCACAGAGAGGTTCGTTGTAAACACTGCATTACAATGTGACCCGCTATAGACCCTGTTACTGTTTGTACACAATGATGACGTAGCAACGTATGCGCGCGCATTTTGGCAACGAAACTATGGCGAGAATCAGCAGCGTGAAGCTACGCGAGCGGATTGAGCAACACAGACAGAGAAAGTTATTTTGAAAGTTGACTTTATCAAATGGTATCCGGCTACCAGATCCGTGTACTATAGTGGAGTGGATAGAAGACGTTAGCAGATGGCCAAATATACAGTGGCCAAAATATATATACGTATTTAGTTGAGAAACCGAGCGTGTACACCCGAGAGAAATTACGAGCATAAAAGGGTCTATTAGAACTATACTATTATATACAGTTACGATACAACTGGCATAATTAACTTTTATGATTTTCTGTTGAGAAACCATGTAAAAAAAGGTGAATAAAGACTGAAAGGAAGAACCTAAACATCTAGAAAATATTATTTCAAGAAATATTCAGCATTTGTACTGGCTCGTCTATTTATCTCGTTTTCTGTGAGAGCTGTGATGGAGGGAGAGGAGTGTTTTTGTTCAACTCTGTGTTTTTCTGAATGTCTGGATGTGTTTCTTCATCTGTTTGCCTGTATTGTTTTGACCAGTCCTGTGCAGCTGTGTTTTGCAGAGTGTTCATTGTCAAACTACAAAATTATTTAAATTTGAATTTCTAAAAAAAATGCTGTTATTTTATATGAAAAAAATAATTATTGTCTTTTATTGACAAAATATTTTAGTTTGTCATTGTGATATATAAAACAGTTTAAATGTTGTTATACGTAATATGTCCCTTATCCATTAGGTGGCGACCAAGTGCTTGCTAAGAGTTTAGTTGCAGTGTTAAAGGGGGGGTATCACACACAGTTTCTGCCAATCTCATGTTAATCTTGAGTACATATAGAGTAACAATGCATCCTTCATATCTCCGAAAAGTCTTTAGTTTTGTCATATTTATAAAAGATAGATACGCTAAACCGAGTCTTTCCGGAAAAAGCCGAGCTCCTGGAGGCGTGTCTGCCGTCAGTGCAGCGGGCAGAGCTAAAGAGCTTCTGCGATGTCTGCTAAATCCCTGGAACAAACAAACATGTGCACAACTCCGCTGCTGCCCCGGAAAAACAAACTTCATCCTCTGTTCCCTTGACGCTGGGTTCTTTGGGAAGCTGAAAAAGGTAATCTTTCCCTCACAACTAAAAACACACTCCTTTGGTGACAGGAGCTGTATCATTTCGGAGGCTTCGTCCTTCGGAGGTCGCATTTGAAGGCTGAATACTTAATCAAGGATGTCATATTTAAGTTGACTGATATTCATTGTGAGGTGTAAAACACTGTAATTTCTTTCTTGTGTTGCAATCTAACGGTTATTTTGATGTATGCAGCCTTCAAAGGGTGCAGCCCCTGAATTGGGACACAGCCATTGTTGAAAAATCTCTCGGCTTCCGTATCCCGTTCGAAACGCGTTGATGGGCGTGCTCTTGCTCTTGCTCTGGGTGATGTGTGTGCGCACGCTTATCAGGGAGAAGTGTCTATACAAGGAATTCCGGTCTCTTTTGATGTCAGGACTCACTTGAAAAAAACCCTCCGAAACCTGTACCAAAACCGGAAGTAGTCATTTGGCACAGAAATACTCAATCATACGTCCAACTCGTGTTTTGAAACTTTGGCCATGTTTAGCATGAGAACCCAACTCTTCAACAGTGTAAGTCAAAATGCATGAAATTGCATTACCCCCCCCCTAAAGAAATTGAAGCAAGGCAGTCTGCCAGTGTTCATGATGAGTAGTCACTTTTGCTCGTGATGAAAGCTCTGATGTTAATGAAGCACACACGTTAAAGAACAATGTCGCTTGAAACATTACAGTCATGTATATTTTTTTAATTAAGTCAGATAAAATTTTTAGCTGTCATATGATCATGTTACAACGTGCCCCATCACATGTTACAATGTGCCTCACCTATGGGGCATGTTGTCACATTTCCCTTCCCTTCTTTCGGGGTAAATAAAGAAAAAAGTATACACTGTATTAATGAAACAAAGCCACATATTTGTACCAGACATGTGTGAAATTAATGTGGAACAAAATAAATTCTCTGAACCCTAAGTAGATTTACACAAACTGAGAAAGTCAAAAAGCGTTAGGTTGTGCCCCGCTCTCCCCTATTCCCATGGTCGGTTTCTAGGCATGGGCAGGGGTGGGCTGAGCCCACCCAAACGTCTGCCTTGCCCAACCAATTAGAATTTAGGAACAGATTTGATCTGTTTTTACGATTTGTGCATTGATTAAAAGCAATCTGAGGTGGGTTCTGTGTTGAAAGATTTGATGAAGGGCTGCAGAATACCCCAAACAATCACAAAAATAACAGACAATTTGAAGTATCTTACCTTTATTAACTGCATGTTAGTTACAGTGAGAGTGCTGAAATAAAGTCATTTCGTGTTCAGACACAAGGGGGAGATAAAGCACTGTATCTGGGTCTTCTGGAGGAAAAACTGGCTGATGACACCACAGTCATTTCATCATTTGTGTTATGATCCACACATGCAGGTACTTCTCTAAGATGTCTGCTAAAGATCTAGAAATCTGGAAAAAACATCTGCTGTGTGAAAACATCTGATAAACGTATTAGAAAAAGCAGTTAGTCTTAGAGCAGTCTTAGGCTTAGAGAGACGTATTGCAGATGAAAACACACAGATGTAAATGGACGTCTCTGAGATGAAGGTGTGCTATCAGGGGGTGTAATTTTTTTCTCAGATCTTAATTTTTGAGGCCATGAATGTTTAAGCATGATACATGTGTTAAATATGGAGGTAAGCTATAACAAAAATAAAGACCATCATAATAATAATATTGGTCTATTAGAACAGTTAACCATCTGCAGACCCCTTTATATTCGTACTTTCCATATCCATTTCAAAACTTGAAATTTACTGACTGGAACACAGACCCATCTCCAAACACGCACACTAACTTCTATTCACTGTAGTTCTCAGTGCTTTAGAAATGATAAACATAATTTCAGATGTCTGACACTGCCAGGGCGCCATCTAGTGGCTGCCAAAACCTCACTAAACACACGCACTGACCCCAATGTAACTCTGCTGGAGCTGAACAGGATTGCTAGAGTCTGGAGGATCAGATGAGGCTGCTGCCTTCCAGACTGCTCATAGCTGGTCTAGCAGGCTGGTTTTGAGTCAAGTCAAGTCACCTTTATTTATATAGCGCTTTTTACAATGCAGATTGTGTCAAAGCAGCTTTACAGTGATAACTGGCGTATAATTTTGGCTGCACAGCACTGTTGAATATCAAATGTCAAGTGTCCCAAACTAAGCAAGCCAAAGGCGACGGCGGCAAGGAACCCAAACTCCAACAGGTGACATTAGGTGGCAAATTGCTGTTAAAATGGAGAAAAAAACCTTGGGAGAAATCAGGCTTAGTCGGGGGGCCAGTTCTCTTCTGGCGAACAGTGCTTTATTATGATTCAGGCAGCTATCATAAGTCCAATGGGATCGCAACATTCAAAGTATTTATTCCAGTTCCATCCAGTTGAGGATCGTATTCATCACGCCGGTATAGACGGTTTGTTGAGGAGCTGTGCCACTGGTTGTTGTGTCGATGAGGCCCTCACAGTGGATGATCTAGTTGACTCAATCTCTGCTGATACTTCAGGGCTGCGTTGTGGTCGTGTCAAGGTGCAGGTCCTCAATCTCACCTAGAGACTACCTAGAGATAAACAAAGAGACTACTATTAGCATAGATGCCATTCTTCTTCTGATGTAACGAGTACATCAGGTGTTATAGGAAGTGTTTCCGGTTCCGGCTGACCTAATTTATGCAGCCTAATAATCCTTTAACGGATTTGAAAATATAAGTTGATAATGTGTTATGTGTATGCCAGGTTAAAGAGATGCGTTTTTAAGTCTAGATTTAAACTGACAGAGTGTGTCTGCTTCCTGAACAATGCTAGGAAGATTGTTCCAGAGTTTAGGTGCTAAATAGGAGAAGGATCTACCACCTGCAGTTGATTTTGATATTCTAGGTATTATCAGCTGGCCTGAATTCTGAGATCGCAATAGACGTGAAGGACTATAATGAATTAGGAGCTCGCTCAGGTACTGGGGAGCAGAACCATTTAGTGCTTTGTAAGTAATTAGCAAGATTTTAAAATCTATATGATGTTTAACAGGAAGCCAATGCAGTGTTGACAGAACTGGGCTAATATGGTCATACTTCCTAGTTCTGTTTTCAACACAGTCTTGATTGATTTTTGAAACATTACCACCAGAGACAAACAACAATTTTTTCTAAAGGGGACAGATCCGGCAAGGTAGGAGAGTGATTCTGTGCTTTATTAATAAAATTCCTAATTTGAAGATATTTTAAAAAATGAGTTTTAGGTAAATCAAACTTTTGTCTTAAATCCTGAAAACTGAGCATAGTTTTAATGTTGAATAAATCTACCACCTTATTCAAACCTTTTAATGCCGAAATTTTAAACCAGCATCATCCTGGTGTAAAATAAGTGTTTCCACAAATAGGGGTAAACTGTGATAATTGTGGAATCTCTCCAAGATGTTTAAAAACTTCATACCATACCACAATAGTATTTTCAACAAAAGGATTATAAGTGGCTTTTTTCAATTTGGGCAGGGGAGCAGAGTACAAATACAAATTTAGTGGTAAAGGAGCAGTTGTATTCGCCTCAATCCGCAACCAAGAGGTAGTATTTTCATTTGTACACCAAAACATTGCTGCTCTAAGTTGAGCTGCCCAGTAATACCACTTAAGATTAGGCAACTGCAACCCTCCCCTTTCATATGGTAAATACGAAAGAGAGTCTCAGCCTAGGATGCCGATTCACCCAGATGAAGTTTGTGAAAATCTTCCTCATATTACTGAAAAATTATGTGGAGGGGGTAGGGGAATTGATTGAAATAAGTATAAAAATTTCGGGAGAACATTCATTTTTAATTACGGTCTCCGTGGATAACCAGAAGCTTGGCGGGGAAAATCATCCCGTACTTAATCTTCCTCATTCGGCACTCTTGCTTCACCTCCTCAAATCGCCTTCGTTGTTTCAGCACCTCGGACGATAGATCAGGGAAAAACATAATGTGGTGGTTCTGGAACATAACTTTACCCCTTTCCCAAGCTTCCACCAGACTGCCTTCCGTATTCAACTTACGAAAAAAGTGTGATGCCTCTCAACCTACGAAAAAGTAACTTTAATACGGAAGGCGATCTGGCGGAAGCTCGATATTTTACTTCATAACTTGATAAATATGGATTTTTTTTTTACACAAACGCATCACTTCGCTTCAGAAGGCCTTTATTAACCCCCGGAGCCATGTTGTTTATGATGGATGGATGTGGATGGATGCTCTTTCTTCAGCTCATACTCATTGATCCCATTCACTGCCATTACGAAGTTCGGATGCGTCAGGATATTTATTAATATTTCTCGGATTTTGTTCATCAGAAAGAAGAAAGTCATATAAACCTAGGATGGCTTGAGGGTGAGTAAAGCTTGGGCTAATTTTCATTTTATAGTGAACTAATCCTTTAAGTATAAAGAAATGTGTTCAGTGCTTATAGTTCAAGGACACGGTTTTGACGTAAGTGAAAGACACCTGAACTGGATCAGTTTAGTAAAGTTGGCAAAATATTCACAGATTCAAATTTCCTGGATCAATAACTTGTGAGCTAAACATTGTTATTAACGTTCCTATTGGAGTCTATTTGACCCCATTCAATGCTAAAGGATTGACATAATTTTTTATTATTCATATTTAATGGCTTTTCCTAGGGTGGGATGGATGAGATTGAGGATGTTATAAATAATATATAGTAATAATAATAATAATAATAATAATAATATAACTTGCTAATCATGCTAGCAACACCCTAGTAATTGAACTGAGTACCTTAGTGACTGCATAGCAACACCTTAGCAACCACTCTGAGTACCTTAGATACCCTAGCAACCTCATAGCAACACCCAAGCAAACAACCTGAGTACCCTAGCAACCGCATAGCAACACCTTAACAACCACCCTAAGTTCCTTAGCATCTGCAAAACAAGACCCTAGCAACCACTCAGAATACCTTAGCAACACCGTAGCAACCAACCCAGGTACCCTAGCAAGCACATAGCAACACCCTAGCAACCACCCAGAGTACCTTAGAAACTGCATAACACCCTAGCAATCGCATAGCAACACCTTAGCAACCACCGTGAGTACCTTAACACCCGCACAGCAACTTCTTAGCAACCACCCCAAATATCTCAGCAACTGTAAAGCAACACCCTAGCAACCACCCATATCCTGGCAACTGCATAGGAACACCCTAGCAACCAATCTGAGTACCCTGGCAACCGCATAGCAACAGCCTAGCAACCACCCTGAGTACCTTAGCACCCGCATAGTAACATGCCAGGAATCACTCAGAATACCATAGCTATACACTAGCAATTGCACCATAGCAACCACCCCGAGTACCCTAGCAACCACATAACAACACTCTAACATGCTACCAACATGTTAAATCATCCTAACCTGTTAATCATGCTAACGCCATTTTAAATCAAGTTAACAACGTGCTATTCATGTTACCTACATGTTAAATTATGCTAACAGCTGCTAATCAATATAGCAATGTGTTAAATTATGTTAGCAACATGGGGGAGTGAAGGGGCTGTTTTTTTTTTTTTATTTACAGGGCTATTCACATCCCTGCAAACACACCCCTGTGGGGCCCATACTGGCTTTTTGCGGGCACAGTGGTCTAGGGCCGGCCCACACCAAACCTAAACAGGCCCAGTGCAGGATTGCCCAGGCGAGGCCCACAGCTTTGGGCTCACTGTGGGCTCTCTGTGATCAGCCCACACTAGTGAACTGCCCACATTAAGCCCATGATGGCCCAGTGTGGGCCAGCCCGTTCGGGCCCAGAGCAACTTTAAAAATTACAAAAATAATCTGTAATTAATACAATAACAAAACAGTTAGATGATAAAACGGTCAAATGACTGGCAGTGAAGTAAAATCTCCTTATTTAAATAAGCTGAAAACACTGTCACATGATCAGCAGCAGAACATTAAACACTAACAGATCTGTCGGGATCTCAGCATCTTCACTTATTACAATACAGTTTGACTATTTGTTTCATACAAAACTTTTAAATGTTGATGTTTTATTGAAAATAGTACATTTTGAAGTCGCCGTAATGGAGGTCAGTGTTTGCTTTAGTTGGGCTCTTGACCCTTGACTTCCTAACTTTAATGTTTCTCTGGCTGCTGTAACTGTGTGTTTCTGAAGCACTTTTGATTAAACAAAAACTGCAAGAGAAACTCTGGTTAGATGAAGTTGATTACTTTATTGATACTTTATTCATCATGCAGTGGTCAAAATCAGAGAGATTTACATTTTGATGATTTGATTCAGTATGATTTAGGGAATGTTGGAGTGGCAGATGCCCCTGCCAGTCATTGACTATTTCTTTTTTTAATGATCATTAATCGTTATTTTCATTAATGGTAAATGTTTGGCACCCTTTGCTGCCAGATTTATTGTTGTAGATTAATATTGAGGGCCCTGTGTGGGCCCAGTGAGGGCTTCCTGGGGGTTAAGGGAGGGTAGCCTGCTGGGGACCCTTACGCTAGCCCTAAGCATAATATTATGACCACCTTCCTAATATT
Source organism: Ctenopharyngodon idella (assembly GCF_019924925.1). Taxonomy (NCBI): domain Eukaryota; kingdom Metazoa; phylum Chordata; class Actinopteri; order Cypriniformes; family Xenocyprididae; genus Ctenopharyngodon; species Ctenopharyngodon idella. The sequence continues at coordinate 13,267,176 of NC_067222.1, read as the reverse complement.
GTGTTGGTCCCCCTTTTGCTGCCAAAGCAGCCCTGACCCCTCGAGCCATGGACTCCACTAGACCCCTGAAGGTGTGCTGTGGATTGGACTAGTCCATGGATCAGACTTGTTTGTTCAGCACATCCCACAGATGCTCAATTGGACTGAGATCTGGGGAAGCTGGAGGCCAATTCAACACCTCAAACTCATTGTTGTGCTCCTCAAACCATTCCTGAACCATTTTGGCTTTGTGGCAGAGCGCATTATCCTGCTGAAAGAGGCCACAGCCACCAGAGAGTACCTCACGTGTCCACTGTTGGCTCTTTCGGCGGTGGACAGGGGTCAGCATGGGAACCCTGACTGGTCTGTGTCTATGCAGCTCCATACGCAACAAACTGCGACGCACTGTGTATTCTGACACCTTTCTATCAGAACCAGCATTAACTTCTTGAGCAATTTCAGCTACAGTAGCTCGTCTGTTGGATCAGACCACATGGGCCAGCCTTTGCTCCCCACGTGCATCAATGGGCCTTGTCCGCCCATGACCCTGTCACCGGTTCACCGCTGTTCCTTCCTTGGACCACTTTTGATAGATACTGACCACCGCAGACCGGGAACACCCCACAAGAGCTGCAGTTTTGGAGATGCTCTGACCCAGTCGTCTAGCCATCACAATTTGGCCCTTGTCAAACTCGCTCAAATCCTTACGCTTGCCCATTTTTCCTGCTTCTAACACATCAACTTTGAGGACAAAATGTTCACTTGCTGCCTAATATATCCACCCACTAACAGGTGCCGTGATGAAGAGATAATCAGTGTTATTCACTTATTCACATATATATATACACACACACACACACATATATATATATATATATATATATATATATTCTGGAGGTTTAAGTTGTAGGGGTCTAATTGAATTTCATTCCTCAATATTAAAAATAAATTTCCAGTGCACTGCATTTCTGCTGGTTTTCACACTTCATCTCTCTCTCACACACATTCACATGCAAATACACACAAACATCACCTCCTTTTTGAAACTTGTGGCTCTTGAAGGCATCTGTGACGTCTGAAACTGTTTATGAATGTCTGTTTTAGCAGAAGCGTATTAAACCACAGTGTGTTTAAAGGTTAAAGTGTCTCTACACTTCAGTTCTTCTCTCTCATCAGCTCTCAATTGATCACTTGCTACTATATTTGCACAAAAATGCATGTTTAGACGATGTAAATCATTCAGATCGCTGCACTGAACTCATCTGTGGTTGTTTTGCTGTGAGTTGTTGACCGACACACCTGACGTCTGTGGTTTGGTTGAGTGTGGTTTGTGTGGACAGATCTCAACCAAACGACCAACTGAATCTGAGTTTAACAGCAGAAAGATGAATGTAGTGACACTTGATCAGGCCAAACATCTGTGGATTCAACCGACATGTGTGAACAAATGTGCTCAAGTATATGTGATGAGAGATAAAGATCAAACTAAGAGCAGAGTGGAATATAAACTGAAGAAATGACTCAAGTTCACACATTTATTTTTGTGACCACGTGATCAGTTTATTTTTCGTCTCATTTCACACTCATCATTGTTTCCACTCCAGTGGTCAGCGTCTTCTTCGAACTGTTTAACAGTGTGTTTTCACAGCCGTGATGAGATCAGTGTTTGTCAGCTTTTAAAAGATATTTTTAAAGTTTAAATGTGAATTCACTAAATATTACACCAATTTATTCTTTTCATCTAATAGTTTTTCTTTTGAATGGCCTGGTAGTTTCTCTAGTGTTTATTATATGGATAAAAGTGTGTGCTAAATGATTAAATGTAAGTAAATCCAGAAATAAAACGAAGTGGTTTAATATCTTAAAAAGCAGTGCATGTTATTGTCAGTGGGATATTGTGTATGGATCTGTTATTCTCAGTGGTTATATCAGTCTTGGTGCTCATGTGAAGCTAAATCAAGACACCTGAAATAGTTTTAACTGTGTTTACATGTATTTATTTTTCAAGACTAACAGCATAATTGTGTAAAATCAAATAAACAGTGAGTAGAATTGCATATGAAAAGGACAAGAAGGAGGCTGAAAAATTAAAAAAATTATATAAAAGCATATTTATTTAAAATTGCACAAAAGGAGGCATGTAGAAATGTGGAAAAATGTGAAATATAGATATATCTTGCATATACACTTTTAAGAACTTTCTCTCTGTGACATTTTACAGTGTAGAGAGAGAGAGAGAGAGAGAGAGAGAGAGCTGTTAACACATTAGTTGGCGCTTCAACAGAGACAATCAAGACTGACAAATCTATTGAAAACATGTTTTGTTCACGCCATGTCGTGATTACTGTTATTACGAGATGAGAAACACATGATTTTATTTGTTCATGTCATCAGATTCAGAATTATGTGCTTCTGTCAAACACTATTAATCCCAAAATGAATCTCCAGCAGTCAGGAAGAAGTTGGAGCTCTCAGAAAATTACAAATTACAAATTATAATATACGGTAATTACAGTAATTATGATGTGGCGTGAACACAACAAGCATAAATAAAATAAAACAAAAACACTGTTAAAATCTCCTCAATTAAAATCCATTAATATGACATTATTAATGTATAATATTTGACCTTTTGACATGGACTGTGAACACCACAGCCATTAACTGACAAAAATCCTTCACAGAAACTTTATATTAAACAAAACACAAATAAAAGCACATTTGGAACAACAGTGTGTTTTGGTTTGTTTTGTTTTGTTTTGTTTTTTTGGTCAAATGATTTCATTTAATACTTAACCCTGCGTCTTAAATTATGACTTTAAAAAAAAAAAAAAAAAAAATTATATAATTATATATAGTTTTTCCATAATATTTGTAATTTAATGTAATTATTTAATGTAATTTAATAATATCTGTAACAGAAAACATCTGGCTCAAGTCAAGTCAAGTCAAGTCACCTTTATTTATATAGCGCTTTTTACAATGTAGATTGTGTCAAAGCAGCTTTACATTGATAACTGGTACATTGTTTGGCTGCACAGCAGCTCTTAAAAGAATAGTGTCAATGCAGATCAAAGCACTGTTGAATATCAAATACAATACAAAACAAGTGCTGGATGTCATTCAGCTAATATGATGCAGGCCGGTATTTATATATAACTTTAATTATTGGGAAATCTTTCAAATGATCAAGATCCGATCAACATCTCGAGACTCCTGCGTACACCACATTATCCTCCTCTGTAGCTCTCTGAAAGAAAACACAAAAACACCGTTAATCAATGTATTCATCACATTATTGGCACATCTATCCATCCTCTTTCCACAAGCACAGAAAATACAGCAGAAATACTTTTGTCAGCAATTTCCTCACAACGGGTCCCAAGTGTTTTGGAGAATGCAGGATATCCTTATAAAAAAAAAGTTTATTCATGTGTGCTATTAGTATACTTCTTTAAAGTAAAAATAAGAGTGTATACTTTCAGTCTACTTTGTATGAAATATAATAAATATCGCATTAAAGTATACTTGACATATACTGACAGAAAAACTATATTTGGCCTATACTTCTACTCCAGCAATCCATGTTTTGTTGTTATATGCTAGGGGGCGCTATTACGAATCTTCTGAATGAGAGATTGTTGGAGAGGTTGAAGGTTTTTAAATTGTTAGATATTTGTTTTGATACGAAACTTACATGGGCTGAACATATAAACAAAATAGATGAGAAATGTCAGAAAGTGTTAAACATCATGAGATGTGTAAGTGGAGTTTTTCTTCATTAAAAACTATTTATGTGGCACTGATCCGGTCTGTATCCGGTCCGTGTGGTATATGAATCAGCTTCAAAACACAGCTTTACAAGTCTTGTTAGGAGAGATGCCACTAGAAATTAGAAGGAAACAATTAATGATCAACTACTGGGCTAACCTATAGGGGCATAAAGACAAACAATCTAAGTGCTGGGAGCAAAAATAAATTTGTAGAATACGTTTTGGGTGGAGTAGTAAAATATATGCAGAAGAAAAATAGTATCAAGATGAGAGCAACAGCTGTAATTCTGGAATATGAACCATGGGTTTATGTAACACCAAGCAGATTTGCATCTGTCTGCAGAAAGAAACGTAAACTTGTCATCTGCATTTTCAGTATATGTCAGAACCCAATATTCCCAGTATATACACGAGTATATACAGATGGATCAAAAGATCCAGAGCGTCAGATAACTGGGGCTGCTTTTTTAGTTCCAGACAGTGAAATCAGTGGAATAAAGTGAACTTCAAATAGTTTGGCAGTCTATACTGTAGAAATGATAGAAATACTGCAGTAGGTAATATCTTAGTCAGTTTTATGAGTTCATGCACACATAGGAATAAAGAAAAAATTAAGAAAAAAATAAATATTAAGATAAATAAATTATACTTAAATAAATAAATCAAACATGATTTAACATTAAATTAACATGATAAAAACATAACAAATAAATACATTAGATTAAAATAATAAGTAAATAAATAAAACATGATTAAATGTTAAATTAACATGATGAAAATGTACAAAATTGAATAAAATTAAAATAAATCAATTAGATATAAATAAATAAATGGTATTAACTCCATAAACTCCTTAAAAAGTCTGAGAAAAACTGTAAAAATGTGTACTATATATATATATTATTGCCATCTGATTTGTCACAGTGTATATTTTAAGACAAATTATTTGAAAATCTGCTTTAAAATGATTTATATTGTGAAAAGTGACAAACAAGCACAACTGATGTGAAAATTAGAAAAGGAGTAAACTAAAAATGAGAGGTTAGATCATCAAAATGATAATGATTTTTAAAATGATAAAATTATAATTCTTAAAATGATATTTCTTGTAATATCACATCTACAGTTGTTCAAGAACATCTCTACCTTCCTGAGTATCTGATTAATCAGAGTCTGATGGTTATTTCTGGACGCTCTTCTTCTGTTGAAGTCTTCTGGATCAGGGGTCGTATTCACAAAACATTTTATCTTACCACTAAGAGTTCTCCTAAATGGCAGTAAAAGTTTTTAGCTAAGAGTTTTCTCTTAAAACCTGTTCACAAAGCTGCTGAGACCAACTTTTACTAAAGAACAGAGAGAAGTCTTAAGATAAGAGTAAAGGCGGGGTTCACCTTGTTGCTATGGAGTAAACACAGTGATTGGCTGATGGGGGAGGAGTCAGCGATTTAATCATAGAAATATGGTAGAATGAGGTGTCATGTTTCCATATTAAATAAAGATTTTAAAATACAAATGTTGCCCTAGTCAAATAAATATTTTTTAATAAAGGTTTTAAAATGTAGGCTGAGTGTCATTAATTAATTAAACTAGTATATGTTCAGCTAATTGTCAGCCTCTCACATGTCTTCATCTCAAGAGAATGCAGAATTCAAGCGACAAATGATGTTTTACAAACAAAGTTTGGGAGGAGCATGTTCAAACGGTCTGTCTAATCGGCTCGAGTGGAGGTATACTGTATATACACAGACGAGAGATTCACCTATAGTTTCCTTGACAGTTTTCTGCATCCCTCCACCACCCCGTTCCTCACTCTCGGCTTGGGATACGGGAAGAACTTGTGCTAAATTTCAAGCTCGGAGCCCTCGATCCTCTTGGACAGCACGCCAAATACGCTTATTATAATTTTTTATTCTATTCGATCATTTGTTGTAAGTGTGAACTAGTTAAAACAACTGCCACAGGTAATCGGACAATATTTATTTATTTATTAAATATTTATTTTTGCCGTTTTATGGTAGATTGAAATCTATAAATCAAAATATGTATTGCATTTATGAAGAAGGTTCAGCACCTAAGGCTTTATCGCTATTGCCTCAATAGTGTCAATGGTGTACAGTGTCTTTGGGTGGATTGCTGAGGCGGATTGGCAGCAACGGCCATTAGGATTAGGATTGTTTGTGATTTCGTCTTAGTGATTTAGGAGTTCTCTTGACTACTCCTAGTGTTTCACAGATTTAGGAGCTAGTTTTAGCCTTAAGATGTTTTGTGAATATGGTCCCTGATGTCATAAACCAGAACAACCACAGTAGCCACGCCCACCAGAGCAGAGAGAGCCAATCAGATCACAGCTTCAGTAAAGCCACAACAGTGGATACTGTGTTCTGAGAAAAGAAATGAGCAACATAAATATATATTGTTCATTTAGTTTTTGGAAATATACATACAGTGGGTACAGAAAGTATTCAGACCCCCTTAAATTTTTCACTCTTTGTTATATTGCAGCCATTTGCTAAAATCATTTAAGTTCATATTTTTTCCTCATTAATGTACACACAGCACCCCATATTGACAGAAAAACACAGAATTGTTGACATTTTTGCAGATTTATTAAAAAAGAAAAACTGAAATATCACATGGTCCTAAGTATTCAGACCCTTTGCTGTGACACTCATATATTTAACTCAGGTGCTGTCCATTTCTTCTGATCATCCTTGAGATGGTTCGACACCTTCATTTGAGTCCATTTTTAGAGATCTAAAAATGGCTGTCCACCAACGTTTACCATCCAACCTGACAGAACTGGAGAGGATCTGTAACAGGATATCAATTCTCTTCTCACCATATAAGATATTTTGAAGAAAGTTTGTAACTAGGCTGCTTTGGGGCACCATTGACTTCCATAGTAGAAAAAACAATACTATGGAAGTGAATGGTGCCCCTAAACAGTTCAGTTTCCCACATTCTTCAAAATATCTTCCTTTGTGTTTAGCAGAACAAAGAAATTTGTACAGGTTTGGAACAACCTGAGGGTGAGTAAATGATGACAGAATTTTCATTTTTGGGTAAACTATCCCTTTAAATAATGGCACAAATACCAGTAAATTGACTAGAAGAAACCAGTAAATGCCTGGCATTGCGTGATTCATTTAAAAACTCTCCTCCCATAAATGTTGCGTCTGAATGGGAAACTCCTAACATTGTTGTCATATGCATTGTGCAGTGTCGTGTGAACATACCCTAAAACAGCAATATGAAGTTTTTGTATAACATGAAGCAGATGTCTTTTTCAAATTGATATAATGGCATCTGCATGATGTTTGTAGCTAATGTTCAAATTCACACACTTGATTTAATGGTAACTCTTGTTTTTCTCATTTTCTATGTTGTGCTGTCACAAATAAAGCGAGGATGACTTTGGGGAAGGAGGGAAAGAATGTGACTCTAAACCCTGATACTGAAGTACAGAAAGATGATCTGATCCTGTGGATGTTTGGAGATCAAGATCTCCTCATTGCGCAAATGACTGAAGGGACCAAAGAGATGACATACGCTGAAGCCGACGAGAGATTCACAGACAAACTGCAGCTGGACAAGAAATTCAGTGTTTTCATGTGTTGTGAGTTGTCTTTCAGTTTCTTTTGATGTAGATGAGGTCTTTGCAAATAATGCAGTAAGATGTTCCCCTTACTGCTCTTACAACTAGGGCTTCCATGTTCAGTGAAATAACTACTCGAATACTGTTAAATTTGCTGATAATCGGGTGACCAGATCGCAAAACAGAATTCAAAGCTGACAAAGCTTAAATTTATGGGCTCACGTACCTTTCATTTGTCATGAATCCAAATGTTTTCACGGCTGCGATGTAACATTTACTTGCCAGCCTATTATTTCATTTGTAAAAATAGTTTTGTGCTTCACTTGTGTCATAATATTCAGGTAAAAGAGCATTCAAATACAAAAAAAGTTTTGACGTATCACCTCCGGTGCTCTTTCACGTGAGTATTAAGACAGTATTAAGTATTATACAGTATTAAGACTGTATCTGGGTGTTCTGAAGGGGAAAAACTGGCTGATGACACCACAGTCATTTCATCATTTGTGTTTTGATCCACACATGCAGGTACTTCTCTAAGATGTCTGCTAAAGATCTAGAAATCTGGAAAACATCTGCTGTGTGAAAACATCTGATAAACATATTAGAAAAAGCAGTTAGTCTTAGGCTTAGGGAGACGTATTGCAGATGAACAAACACAGATGTAAATGGTCGTCTCTGAGATGAACGTGTGCTATCAGGGGGTGTGATTTTTTTCCCTCAGACCTTAAGTTTTGAGGCCATGAATGTTAATGCATGATGTGTTAAATGTGAAGGTAAGATAACAAAAATATAGATCATAATAACAATATTGGTCTATTAGAACAGTTAACCATCTGCAGACCCCTTTATATACGTACTTTCCATATTCATTTTAAAACTTGAAATTTACTGACTGGAACACGGACCCATCTCCAAACACGCACACTAACTTCTATTCACTGTAGTTCTCAGTGCTTTAGATAATTTCAGATGTCTGACACTGCCAGGGCGCCATCTAGTGGCTGCCAAAACCTCACTGAACACACGCACTGACCCCAATGTAACTCTGCTGGAGCTGAACAGGATTGCTAGAGTCTGGAGGATCAGATGAGTTGCTGTCTTCCAGGCTGCTCATAGCTGGTCTAGCAGGCTGGTTTTTGAGGGGTTTTGAACACTCTTTTTAACTGGTCAGGCTGTGACTGTAACCCTTCCCAATGTGCAGTGCATAAAATCACAAGGGTGGTTGCACATTTAAAGTGAATTTATTCTGTAAAACAGAAATTAAAGGTTTTAGTTGCGGCACAAACCATCACAGACCATCACTCACGAGGTAATCTCGCTTTCAAACTCACGCGAGACTCACCACACGTGCCAAACATTGCTTTTTTAACCATGCAAATATCCTCATTTCAGCGTGAAATAATTGTAACAATCTCTGTTCTAGTCGCTCTAAATAACATTTGTTATCATGAACATTTAAACAGTGCAAACTCAAATCAACACATAGCACGGTCAATAGAACACAGCAAATTTTAAAGTGTTGAATTCACACTCAGTGTTAATTTAACACTTGTATGGAGTTAAAACACTAAGTGTTCATAATTACCACAATTATTGGTGTTTTTTCCCCCTCATTTACACTGCTAGTGTTAAAACTACACCAGATGTGTCAACACCAAGAGTACACTAATACGGTGTTCATACAAACCCTGATTTGTCATTAAATGTAATCTGTATTCAGTTAAACTAAAAACACAATGTGTGCATTAAATAACAGCCAATACATTGTATCAGTTTGAACCTTTTTCAACAATGACACGTCACATAAGTTGAAATATTCATCAAATTCACCCATGTGAAGACCTGTAGAACTTCAAAATGTTAGCGGTTAAACATACTCTCTACTTCCAATATCTGTACTTTAAATACATGATGCTCCGAAAAGATGTTGTCAAAAGATTGTCAATGCTTTGCATGCAATTCCTTTACTTTGGGAGACTCACTGGTAAGACCAACATCAGTTTTGTAGAGTGTAGCAGGAAGATAAAGATAAAGGACCTACATACACAGCAGGTAGAAACAGTAGACTTAAAGTTCGATAGCACTCAAGGAGCTGGTTCCTTCAGAAGAGTTGAGGTGCTTCTTCAACCACAAAGAATGTCGATCCTGCCCTTGATCCTTCTCAATACCAGTAGGAATGGCTGGTGGTCCTCCCTCCGACTGAGATGGCCTTCAGTACTGGTGCAGGTGCAGGACTGTAAACAGCGAAAACAAAAATTACATTAAACGAGACGGGAAAAAATAAAATAAACTACTTGAAAAGATGAATGCACAAAACTCAGTACTGGTAATGTTTGATGAGAATTGTGCTTTAAAGGGATAGTTTACCCAAAATAATGTCGTTCCACTCCTGTAAGACTTTTGTTCATCTTTGAAAAACAAGTGAAAATACTGAAAGATTTGTCCACGCAGCTACCACTTTGATTCTTCAAAAAGTTCATAAAGGGATTGTAAAACTAATCCATACGAAGTTTAGCACTTATTCCAAGTTTTCTGACGAGACACGGCCACCTTATATGATGAAGAGATTGATTTTAGGCTTTTATTCACATTAATCAGCACAAATAGTTCTTGTGGAAGCTCAAACGATGCTGCATAACACTGAGAATGAACTTGTGCGTGAATTCCCGTTTACCATATCTGATCCGTTTGTGTTTATAAGGGTTTATATGTAAATAAAAAGAAAGTTAAGTGTTCATATAATGCAAGTCTCTTCAGAAAATACAGAACAACTTAATGCATTTGGATTAGTTTTACGACCTCTTTATAAACTTTTTTTAAGCATCACAGTGGTATTTGTATACGGTCAATGAATTTGTGTTTTGAAGATGATCAAAAATCTTAAGGGTTAGGAATGTCATGACGGCGAGTACAAATTAGATTTCAGTAAATTAACCCCTTAATGAAAATAAAAGCTGCACTCCACACATTTTCATGTCCTTATTTAACACCTGATTCAGATCATCAGCTCATTTGCAGGGAGTTCCATGAATTGAACTGTGGGTCCTCAGGACCACGACTGAAAACCACTGCGTTATGGTATTTACAACCATAACCATAATTTCAAAGTTCACAATGACATTGCAACAGTATTGCAAGTTTCACCTTATGAAAATGCACAAGTCTGTCTCATCGTAGTCTTCTTTCTCGTCACTGGATTATTTTTTCAGGGCATCATGGACAATCTGATTAAACACAACAACATTAAAAACTACAACTTTAGACTAGTAAAATGACAGAAGGTAATTATTACATAGACAAGTTAATTGTGAAAAACAACATGCATGCATACCTTTTTGCCATAACATCTATGCTAAATCTGTTGCTGGCCTTTGTTTGCTGGTTTGGCGCTGCTGTCACTTTATGGTCAGACAAAGAATGAGTACATGTGCTGGAGGTTGAGGATCTTGTGTGTGACTAAGAGAGAAAAACAAAATTTAATGTTTCATGTCTATAAAAGTCTTAATTCATACAGGGCTAAAGATAAAACATTTACACCATCATATTATGAAGACCTTAAAAGAATGCCTTAAGTGTTAATACATTAAAGTATTAATATTTACCATTCAATTCACATTTATTTGTATAGCGCTTTCCCCCATCAGGATTACCACCAGACATCTTAATTTTAAATTTTGATGACTTCAATTTGTGTCCTTTTCCACATCAGTGTCTGTCTTTTAAATGAAACAATTTTAACAATTGCATAAATACAGATTTTTTTTTTTTCTCCCGCTCCCCAAACTCAAATAGCAAAGCTGGAAACAAGCCCTGTGGACTTTAAGCACGGTTGCTATATGACTGGCTTTAATTAGTTATTGTCAAAGCCACAGCACTTACCTTCATTCAGAAAATCTTGGAATGCACCATGATATTGAACTTTCACCGGCATGACGGCAGCTGCTGGTCAAGAAAAATGCAAATAGTTGTTAATTTTAAATAAAGTCCAGCGAACAGATGCAGTCAGAAGCTCCATTTGTCATCTCATAAATTACATATTAAAGTGAGATTGCAAAATACTAAAGTAACAAACGACTGCAAATGAAGCGCGCACGTTAGACATCTCTGGTTCTTTTTATACGTGGCCAGAAATATAACGTTAGTTCAGCAAATGTCTTCCTGCTGGATTAGATGAAAGTTCTCTGTACTGTAGATTGGAGAAGAGTGAAACCGCGACGCGTTTCACTAGAATTCGAGGGCGGGGTGCAGATTCGCGCCTAACAATGCTGCACTTACACGGCCGAGACTGTGGAAAATAACGCACGGCTGTCCTAAACTATGAGACAAAGTGCATATCAAATTTGCCAGCACAAACAACTAACGTTAGAGCCCCAGGAAGTGGGAAATATATTAAATTATATATATATATATATATATTTACACGCACACATACAGGTGCTGGTCATATAATTAGAATATCATCAAAAAGTTGAAATTATATTCATTTATTACACACAGACTGATATATTTCAAATGTTTATTTCTTTTAATTTTGATGATTATAACTGACATTTAAGGAAAATCCCAAATTCAGTATCTCAGAAAATTAGAATATTACTTAAGACCAATACAAAGAAAGGATTTTTAGAAATCTTGGCCAACTGAAAAGTATGAACATGAAAAGTATGAGCATGTACAGCACTCAATACTTAGTTGGGGCTCCTTTTGCCTGAATTACTGCAGCAATGCGGCGTGGCATGGAGTCGATCAGTCTGTGGCACTGCTCAGGTGTTATAAGAGCCCAGGTTGCTCTGATAGTGGCCTTCAGCTCTTCTGCATTGTTGGGTCTGGCATATCGCATCTTCCTCTTCACAATACCCCATAGATTTTCTATAAGGTTAAGGTCAGGCGAGTTTGCTGGCCAATTAAGAACAGGGATACCATGGTCCTTAAACCAGGTACTGGTAGCTTTGGCACTGTGTGCAGGTGCAAAGTCCTGTTGGAAAATGAAATCTGCATCTCCATAAAGTTGGTCAGCAGCAGGAAGCATGAAGTGCTCTAAAACTTCCTCTTTTGTGTCTTGCCCTCCTTGTGCAAGGTGTCAATGGTCGTCTTTTGGACAACTGTCAAGTCAGCAGTCTTCCCCATGATTGTGTAGCCTACAGAACTAGACTGAGAGACCATTTAAAGGCCTTTGCAGGTGTTTTGAGTTAATTAGCCGATTAGAGTGTGGCACCAGGTGTCTTCAGTATTGAACCTTTTCACAATATTCTAATTTTCTGAGATACTGAATTTGGGATTTTCCTTAGTTGTCAGTTATAATCATCAAAATTAAAAGAAATAAACATTTGAAATATATCAGTCTGTGTGTAATGAATGAATATAATATACAAGTTTCACTTTTTGAATGGAATTAGTGTAATAAATCAACTTTTTGATGATATTCTAATTATATGACCAGCACCTGTATATGCTGCGTTATTTACGTTCATTTGTTTCAAGGCACATGAATCACAGAAAATATAGTCTATTTTTCAGTCCAAAGTCTAAAATACCCGCGTCAAATGTGCAAATTAATCAGCATTTAATAGTCTTACCTTAGTTTGCAAACTGGCCTCGTGGCTCGTGTCGGCGCGGTCTGCCATGCAATCAAATCAGAAATAACGTTAGCACTCCAACTATATGACTTGGGTAAAGTTGGTTTTATATTCGCACATTCAGACTTCCGCGTTTAAGAACATTCTAATAATGTGCAATAAAGTTAATGTTTGCAAATTCTAAACAGCGACACGATATTTACAACCAACGATTGTAAACCTACAACATTTTTCACAATCGATCGAAATGGGCAAGTATTATTTTAATGGCATACTTACTTGCGAACGTCCACTGAATGTCCAATGTAGTGTACAAAGTTATTGTAGCCTATGCAGAAGTCCGAATGTGCGAATATAAAACCAAATTTATCCAAGTCAACAATGTTGTAGAACTTAGAAATGTTAAGAAATGTAAAACAAACATGAAAATGTATAGAATTAAGTGATAAAAGAATATATTACCTGTTTGGGCACTGTCCGCTCCTCGTGCTCGTCCGCCATTAATCCAAACGGAAATAATGTGCAACGACCGGAAATAGGATCAACTCATCTCCAGTGTCAATTAGTCAACTCGCTGAAATAACACTGACTCTGAACACTGGTTTACACTGTAAGTGTTGATGTCCTTCAAATCAACACCAGAATCAACACACTTCAACACTGGAAAATTAACACCATAAAAACAACACTGGAAATTTTGCTGTGCATACACACTTCACGCTCTATACCAGGGATGGGGACCGTTGATCCTGGAGGGCCATTGTCCTGCAGAGTTTAGCTCCAACCCTGAAAAAAAAAACACTCACCTGTCTGTAACTTTAGTAGCTAATCCTGAAGACCTTGATTAGCTCCAGGTGTGTTTAATTAGGGTTGGAGCTAGGGCTGGGCGATATGGCAAAAAAAATAAAATCTCGATTTTTTTTTTCAGAACGATTGACCGATTCACGATTTCAATTTTGACTAGTCAACTTAAAAACTTAACTACAATATGATTTAAGTAACATTCTCTTTATTAACAATCTGGTTAAAAAAAGTTCTATTCCAAGTGCAGTACACATGAAGTGATCAACATGGTGTATGTGTAAAACAAATTGTTAAATCTTTGCAGAAAATATGCCTGAAATATGAAGGTAAATGTTGTACAAACTTATCTTAAACACATCCTATATACTCAGAAATAATATAAAATAAGAAAATGCTAAATATTTCTTAGCCAAAAAGTAATAGCAATAAATAACACCAGTAATAGGCTATTATTAACAGCAAATGCTTTGTAAAAACAGAAAACAGCAGCAGCTTTCAGCCTGTCACCATCATGCAAACGTGAAATATCAAACAGGTTTACAGGTTTTTGCATCCCATTGCGCTATTTGTCCAATTGTTTTTATGTTTGGCGGACATGTTTAGGTGTTGCACTCGTGTCTCGCGTCTTTTGCAGCGTCTCACCCATGAAACGGCATTGTAAAAACACGACGGTCAAGTTAAAAAAAAGTTAACTTTGCCCTTTTTTCTCATTCCACTGCCTGCGTCTCATTTTTATAACGCAATAACGCATTTCTGAGTGTTCATGGAGCGTCACATGAGAGCGGTTAATCAGGCGCGCCGGAGTCATCATGAGGTCGGATCATTTTCTTCTCCTAATACAATTATCATTGCTGTATTGTCAACATGCCTAATTGTAACGCTTGCTAACATTTTTATTCAAAATCGCAATTTCTCGATTTAAAAAATAATAAAATCGAGGCAAAACATTAAATTCGAGTTAATCGAAAAAATCGCCCAGCCCTAGTTGGAGCTAAACTCTGCAGGACAATGGCCCTCCCGGATCAACGTTCCCCACCCCTGCTCTATGCAAACACTTCAGGAACATACACAAATCTCACACATTTCACATCAGCTTACCTGTAAAACAGAAATTAAAGGTTTTAGTTGCGGCCTTAACCGTCACACACCATCACGAGGAAATCTCGCTTTCAAACTCACGCGAGAGCACAGTGTCATAACCACTCCATGCAACATTGCCGTCAGCTGCTGGCGTTCTGTGAGACTAACATTTTAACACTATCGTTAAAATTATACAAATCTATACAAATCTATGGTCTTTTAAGGCTCACATTACTGGAGTGCAATATTCAATTATTGCGCTACATGACCACTGACCAGATGACCAACCAGCTGAACACCAGCTAGGCCAGATCAAAAACAAACCAAGACCTGCTAACCGGCTCAGGCTGGTTTTAGCGTGTTTTTCTCACATAATCACAAGACAATGATACAGTTATTTCACTCAACTCTCACGAAGAAATAAAACACATCCTTTGAAATATTTGTGTTTGCTAAAAAATACGATTGCTTTAGGTAGGCATAACTTTCTTCTTTCTGATGAACACAATCGCAGAAATATTAATAAATATCCTGACGCATCCGAGCTTTATAATGGCAGTGAACAGGACCAATAAGTATGAGCTAAAGAAAGTGCTTCCATCGACATCCATCCATCATAAACAACACGGCTCCGGGGGGTTAAAGGGTTAGTTCACCCAAAAATAAAAATTATGTCATTTATTACTCACGCTCATGTCGTTTCACACCCGTAAGACCTTCGTTCATCTTCAAAACGCAAATTAAGATATTTTTGTTTAAATCCGATGACTCAGTGAGGCCTGCATAGCCAGCAATGACATTTCCTCTCTCAAGATCCATTAATGTACTAAAAACAAACGTTATGCGTTATGAATCTTTTATGTCGAATCATGATTCGGATCGCGTGTCAAACCGCCAAACTGCTGAAATCACGTGACTTTGGTGCTCAGAACCGCTGATTCGACACAAAAGATTCATAACGCTCCGAATATAAGTCGTTATTTTGTTTTTTTGGTGCACCAAAAATATTCTCGTGGCTTTATAATATTAATATTGAACCACTGTACTCACATGAACTGATTTAAATATGTTTTTAATACCTTTATGGATCTTGAGAGAGGAAATGTCATTGCTGGCTATGTAGGCCTCACTGAGCCATCGGATTTCAACAAAAATATCTTAATTTGTGTTCTGAAGAATAACAAAGGTCTTATGGGTGTGGAATGGCATGAGGGTGAGTAATAAATTACATTGTTTTCATTTCTGGGTGAACTACCCCTTTAAAGGCTTTTCCTAATTTAACTGTCTGACAACTGGGTAAACATAAAATTACCATGATTATATGTTTGGATGAGATTGAGGATGTTATAAATAATATATAGTAATAATAATAATATAACTTGCTAATCATGCTAGCAACACCCTACTAATTGAGCTGAGTACCTTAGTGACTGCATAGCAACACCTTAGCAACCACTCTGAGTACCTTAGATACCCTAGCAACCACATAACAACATACTGACCACTGCAGACCGGGAACACCCCACAAGAGCTGCAGTTTTGGAGATGCTCTGACCCAGTCATCTAGCCATCACAATTTGGACCTTGTCAAACTCGCTCAAATTCTTAAGCTTGTCCATTTTTCCTGTTTCTAACACATCAACTTTGAGGACAAAATGTTCACTAGCTGCCTAATATATCCTACCCACTAACAGGTGCCGTGATGAAGAGATAATCAGTGTTATTCACTTCACCTATGTGCGTGTACATATATATATATATATGTATTCTGGAGGTTTAAGTTGTAGGGGTCTAATTGAGTTTCCTTGCTCAATATTAAAAACAAATTTTCCAGTGCACTATATTTCTGCTGGTTTTCACACTTCATCTCTCTCTCACACACATTCACATGCAAATACACACAAACATCACCTCCTTTTTGACACTTGTGGCTCTTGAAGGCATCTGTGACGTCTGAAACTGTTTATGAATGTCTGTTTTAGCAGAAACGTATTAAACCACAGTGTGTTTAAAGGTTAAAGTGTCTCTACACTTACAGTTCTTCTCTCTCATCGACTCAATTGATCACTTGCTATTATATTTGCACAAAAATGCATGTTTAGTCGATGTAAATCATTCAGATCGCTGCACTGAACTCATCTGTGGTTGTTTTGCTGTGAGTTGTTGACCGACACACCTGACGTCTGTGGTTTGGTTGAGTGTGGTTTGTGTGGACAGATCTCAACCAAACGACCAACTGAATCTGAGTTTAACAGCAGAAAGATGAATGTAGTGACACTTGATCAGGCCAAACATCTGTGGATTCAACCGACATGTGTGAACAAATGTGCTCAAGTATATGTGATGAGAGATAAAGATCAAACTAAGAGCAGAGTGGAATATAAACTGAAGCAATGACTCAAGTTCACACATTTATTTTTGCGACCGTGTGATCAGTTTATTTTTCGTCTCATTTCACACTCATCGTTTTTTCCACTCCAGTGGTCAGCGTCTTCTTCGAACTGTTTAACAGTGTTTTCACAGCCGTGATGAGATCAATGTTTGTCAGCTTTTAAAAGATATTTTTAAAGTTTAAATGTGAATTCACTGAATATTACACCAATTTATTCTTTTCATCTAATAGTTTTTCTTTTGAATGGCCTGGTAGTTTCTCTAGTATTTATTATATGGATAAAAGTGTCTGCTAAATGATTAAATGTAAGTAAATCCAGAAACAAAACGAAGTGGTTTAATATCTTGAAAAGCAGTGCATGTTATTGTCAGTGGGATATTGTGTATGGATCTGTTATTCTCAGTGGTTATATCAGTCTTGGTGCTCATGTGAAGCTAAATCAGGACACCTGAAATAGTTTTAACTGTGTTTACATGTATTTATTTTTCAAGACTAACAGAATAATTCTGTAAAATCAAATAAACAGTGAGTAGAATTGCATATGAAAAAGACATATTATATTAAAGCATATTTATTTAAAATTGCACAAAAGGAGGCATGTAGAAATGTGGAAAAATGTGAAATATAGATATACATCTTGCATATAAACTTTTAAGAACTATATAAAATGTCATAGAGAGAGAGTGAGAGAGAGAGAGCTGTTAAAACATTAGTTGGCGCTTCAACAGAGACAATCAAGACTGACAAATCTATTGAAAACATGATTTGTTCACGCCATGTCGTGATTACCGTTATTACGAGATGAGAAACACATGATTTTATTTGTTCATGTCATCAGATTCAGAATTATGTGCTTCTGTCAAACACTATTAATCCCAAAATGAATCTCCAGCAGTCAGCAAGAAGTTGGAGCTCTCAGAAAATTACAAATGACAAATTATAATATACGGTAATTACAGTAATTACGATTTGGCGTGAACACAACAAGCATAAATAAAAAAACAAAAACTGCTAAAATCTCCTCAATTAAAATCCATTAATATGACATTATTAATGTATAATATTTGACCTTTTGACATGGACTGTGAACACCACAGCCATTAACTGACAAAAATCCTTCATAGAAACTTTATATTAAACAAAACACAAATAAAAGCACATTTGGAACAACAATTTTTTTTTTTGTTTGTTTGTTTTTTTGCCAAATGATTTCATTTAATACTTAACCCTGCGTCTTAAATTATGACTTAAAAAAAAAAAAGGCTTAATATCAAATAATTTGGTTACAATTAAAAAATGAGAAAAAAATATTAAAATATATAAAATATATAATTATATATAGTTTTTCCTTAATATTTGTAATTTAATGTAATTTAATTATTTAATGTAATTTAATAATATCTGTAACAGAAGACATCTGACTCAATACAAAACAAGTGCTGGATGTCATTCAGCTAATATGATGCAGGGGCGGTATTTATGTATAACTTTAAAATTATTGGGAAATCTTTCAAATGATCAAGATCTGATCAACGTCTCGAGACTCCTGCGTACACCACATTATCCTCCTCTGTAGCTCTCTGAAAGAAAACACAAAAACACCGTTCATCAGTGTATTCATCACATTATTGGCACATCTATCAATCCTCTTTCCACAAGCACAGAAAATACAGCAGAAATACTTTT
Organism: Ctenopharyngodon idella; assembly: GCF_019924925.1. Classification (NCBI taxonomy): domain Eukaryota; kingdom Metazoa; phylum Chordata; class Actinopteri; order Cypriniformes; family Xenocyprididae; genus Ctenopharyngodon; species Ctenopharyngodon idella. The sequence goes on along the minus strand of NC_067222.1, from coordinate 13,248,291 downwards.
GTCAGCAATTAAAAAAAGAGTTTTGGAGAATGCAGGATATCCTTACGAAAAAGAAGTTTATTCAAGTGTGCTATTAGTATACTTCTTTTAAACTAAAAATAAGAATCAGTCTACTTTGTAAGTACTTTTCAGAAATATAATTAAAATCACATTAAAGTATACTTGACTTATACTGACAGAAAAACTATATTTGGCCTATACTTCTACTCCAGCAATCCATGTTTTGTTGTTATATGCTAGGGGGCGCTATTACGAATCTTCTGAATGAGAGATTGTTGGAGAGGGTGAAGGTTTTTAAATTGTTTTTAAATTGAGTTTTTCTTCATTAAAAACTATTTATGTGACACTGATCCGGTCTGTATTTGATTATGGTAGTGTGGTATATGAATCAGCTTCAAAAAACTTGTTAGAAAAACTCAATAAAATACAAGCTCAAGCTATAAGACAGTGTTGTAAAGCAGTAAAGACGACACCCATTCCAGCTTTACAAGTCTTGTTAGGATTGATGCCACTAGAAATTAGAGGGAAACAATTAATGATCAACTACTGGGCTAACCTATAGGGGCATAAAGACGAACAATCTAAGTGCTGGGAGCAAAATAAAAGATCTAAGACTTTTTCTATGTACACAAAAGGCCTATTTCTCTCAAATATTGTTCACAAATCTGTCTAAATCTGTGTTAGTGAGCACTTCTCCTTTGCCGAGATAATCCATCCACCTCACAGGTGTTTCATATCAAGATGCTGATTAGACAGCATGATTATTGCACAGGTGTGCCTTAGTCTGGCCACAATAAAAGGCCACTCTAAAATGTGCAGTTTATTGTGTAGCACTCTATACGTCCCTGTGTTTAGAGTGCCCTGGGTTTGTTTACTGTTTTTTTTTTTAATAAACTTAAACAATACAGTAAACTCACAACATGTCAACTTAGAAGAATAAATAAATACAGAATCAAATGTTCAAATAATCATTTTCCTTTTACTTGAATTTTCACTTAATTTGAGAAATCAAATATTCAAACAATGTATTATTCATGCTATATAACTTAACAGGACTCACTTATATATTGTTTGTGTATATTTCACACTTTTACACCACTTTACATGACTTTTCTGTCAGTTAGTGAACTTCACTGGGCCCAGACTCTTGTAAATGTATTAAACTCAAAATAGTCCCAAAATAAATAAATAAAATACAGTGCAGGCCTGAACGACGCTCGTGTGCGTTGGGGCATAAAAAACAATATTGCCGCTTCACTCTTGATACAGCCAACAGTGATGGGAAACAATGTTATTACTCACGATTGTAGCTCGTATCTAAGTCCAGCGAATGGATCCATGTGGAGAGTCAAGGACGGAGAAAAACGGCATTGCATCAAGTACAGACATAACATCACTGTCTTAAAACCAGTCAGTATCTGGTGTGACCACCATTTGCCTCACGCAGTGCAACACATCTCCTTCGCATAGAGTTGATCAGGTTGTTGATTGTGGCCTGTGGGATGTTGGTCCACTCCTCTTCAATGGCTGTGCGAAGTTTCTGGTGTAACATCTGCATCCGCCATCCATTCCTCCAGCCGCCAGAGGGAGCCGTCTCCCGAATACTGAGCGCTGCCGGTTCTTCTCTCCTCTCTTCCTGTCTACACCAGTTATAAGCCATGTTGTTTGTGCATCATGTTGCGAAGTATTGCCAGTTTACCCTGTCTCTACCAAGCATTTCCATTACTCCTGTTTGTTTGCACGTGCATGTCTCTTAGCCTGTTTCTGACCTCGACTTTTGGATTGCTGTTTTGGATTTGTTTGCTGTCTGGACTACCGCTATTGTTATCGACACTTTGCTTGTTTTTTGACCATGATCCCTGCTCTACATCTTACTTTGTTTGTGCTGTTGTGCTTAATAAATCTCTGCGCATGGATTTAAACACTCAACTGAATCAGTCATCGTTACAGCTGGATATTGGCAGGAACTGGAACACGCTGTCGTATACGCCGATCCAGAGCATCCCAAACATCCTCAATGGGTGACATGTCCGGCGAAAATGCTGGCCATGCAAAAACTGGGATGTTTTCAGCTTCCAGGAATTGTGTACAGATCCTTGCAACATGGGGCCGTGCATTATCATGCTGCAACATGAGGTGATGGTCGTGCCTTTTATGTGGCCAGCCTAAGGCACACCTGTGCAATAATCATGCTGTCTAATCAGCATCTTGATATGCCACACCTGTGAGGTGGATGGATTATCTCGGCAAAGGAGAAGTGCTCACTAACACAGATTTAGACAGATTTGTGAACGATATTTGAGAGAAATAGACCTTTTGTGTACAAAAACAAAAGTGTTGCATTTATAATTTTGTTCAGTGTATATGCAGAAGAAGTAGTATCAAGATGAGCCCAACAGTTGCAATTCTGGAATATGAACCATGGGTTTATGTAACACCAAGCAGATTTGCATCTGTCAGCAGAAAGGAAAGTAAACTTGTCATCTGCATTTTCATTATATGTGTCACGGTTCCAGTCATTCCCGGACTCCATTTCCCACAATCCTCCCTGGTTATCACCTGCAGTCACTCTACCAATCAGTAATCACCACACCCAGCTGCAGCACATTACCTGGACTATTTAAGCCACTCACATCCACATACACTTTGCGAGGTCTTGTATACCCTGGTTGCAATTCTGAGTGTGTTATCCTGTTTGTCTGCCTGTTTCTGTTCCTGTCTGTTCCCCGTGTACGATTCTCTGCTGCCTGCCTTTGGACTGTTTATTGTTTCCTGGTTTTGTGATTGATATCTGCCTGCCCTGATTCTACTGCCTGTTCCATGACCACGATTCTGCCTTGTCCCTGCTGTACCTGTTTGCCACTGTTTGACCCTTGCCTGTTTGATTACGAACTCTGCTTTAATAAAAGTTTGCAAATGGATCTTACCCTGAGTCCCGCCTCGTTACAGAAGACCTCGCCAACACATGGATCCAGCGGCTTTCCTGAAGAACAATGGCCCGGTAGGAATATCGCACAATTGTTATTAGGATTCACACAGGGCACACGATCGATTGAGGATTATATCACTGAATATTTGGACATTGCTTATTGGTCAGATCTGCCGAACTGTGTGCTCATAGACTTTTTCTGTGAGGGCATCAATCAGCCACTTAAAAAACAACTGATTCATGAGGGACCCCGCTTCTCCCTTAGTCATTTTCTGGAATTTACATTATTGACTGTTGGCTCTCCATTTACTGTGGGTGTCGCGGAGGAATGCAACACTTCATCCATTCACGTAATGGCTGCCGCACCAGAGGACGCTCACAAGATGGCGGCTACAACAACAACACCAAGTCAAGCCACCGTTGATCTTCGTGAACCAAGTCAAGCCACCGTTGATCTTTGTGAGCCAAGTCAAGTCACGGTTGATCTTCGTGAGCCAAGTCAAGTCACGGTTGATCTTCGTGAGCCAAGTCAAGCCACGGTTGATCTTCGTGAGCCAAGTCAAGTAACAGTTGAACTTCCTGAATCAAGTCAATTCACAGTTGATCGCCTAGAGTCACGTCACGTCTCTGCTGAGCGCCCAGAGTCACGTCACGTCTCCGCTGAGCGCCCAGAGTCACGTCACGTCTCCGCTGAGCGCCCAGAGTCACGTCACGTCTCCGCTGAGCGCCCAGAGTCACGTCACGTCTCCGCTGATCGCCCAGAGTCACGTCACGTCTCCGCTGATCGCCCAGAGTCACGTCACGTCTCCGCTGATCGCCCAGAGTCACGTCACGTCTCCGCTGATCGCCCAGAGTCACGTCACGTCTCCGCTGATCGCCCAGAGTCACGTCACGTCTCCGCTGATCGCCCAGAGTCACGTCACGTCTCCGCTGATCGCCCAGAGTCACGTCACTTCTCCGCTGATCGCCCAGAGTCACGTCACTTCTCCGCTGATCGCCCAGAGTCAAGTCACGTCTCCGCTGATCGCTCAGAGTTACGTCACGTCTCCGCTGATCGCCCAGAGTCACGTCACATCTCTGGATCCGTCCGAGAGCGGAGAGGATTGTTGTCCAGTGTGGACGATCCACCGCTGACGTCTGCACGAGCAGCTGGAATTCCAAAGCCTCCGCCGGCCGCTTCGCACTCAAGCCCGCCGGCCGCTACACACTCAAGCCTCCGCCGGCCGCTTCGCACTCAAGCCCGCCAGTCGCTACGCTCTCAAGTTCGCCGGTTGCTACGCACTCAAGTTCGCCAGTGTCTAAGGACAAGATGGCCGCTCCGCCAGTGTCTACGGACAAGATGGCCGCTCCGCCAGTGTCTACGGACAAGATGGCCGCTCCTCCTGAGCCCTCAGCCGAGATGGCTGCCACGCCTGAGCCCTCAGAGACTACAGCGCTGACCATTATGGCCACAGCCATTTGGTGAGTGTGGGTTGCGCACACATCGGCCCCAGCCCATGAATCAGCTCCAGAGCCTCGTCTCATCAGATCTTCCAGACCCTCGTCTCATCACATCAGATCCTCTAGAGTCTTGTCTCATCAAATCTTCCAGAGCCTCGTCTCTTCAGATCTTCCAGAGCCTTGTCTCGTCTCTTCAGATCTTCCAGAGCCTTGTCTCGTCTCATCAGATCTTCCAGAGTCTCATCTCGTCTCATCAGATCTTCTAGAGCCTTGTCTCGACTAATCAGGCCTTCCAGAGTCTCATCTCGTCTCATCAGATCTTCTAGAGCCTCATCTCGACTCATCAGATCTTCCAGAGTCTCGTCTCATCTCATCAGATCTTCCAGAGTCTCGTCTCGTCCCATCAGATCTTCCAGAGTCTCATCTTGTCTCATCAGGTCTTCTAGAGCCTCGTCTCAAATCACTAGATCTTCTAGAGCCTTGTCTCGACTCATCAGATCTTCCAGAGCTTCGTCTCGTCTCATCAGATCTCCCAGAGCCTCGTCTCGTCTCATCAGATCTTCCAGAGTCTCGCCTCGCCTCATCAGATCTTCCAGAGCGTCGTCTCGCCTCATCAGATCTTCCAGAACCCGTTCCAGCCCGTGAGTCTGCCCCAGAGCTCGCTGTAGGCCCGGAGGCTGCCCCAGAGCCCCAGAGTGCTCCCCTGCTGGCGCCACCCAAGCTCCTTGCCCTGCCGGCGCCAACCAAGTTCCTTGCCCCCGAGCCAGCTCCAGACTCCGACCAGAGGCCGAGCCAGCTCCAGACTCCACACCAGAGGCCAAGCCAGCTCCAGACTCCGCACCAGAGGCCGAGCCAGCCCCAGACTCCGCACCAGAGCCCGAGCCAGCCCCAGACTCCGCACCAGAGCCCGAGCCAGCCCCAGACTCCGCACCAGAGCCCGAGCCAGCCCCAGACTCCGCACCAGAACCCGAGCCAGCCCCAGACTCCGCACCAGAGCCCGAGTCAGCTCCAGACTCCGCACCAGAGCCCGAGTCAGCTCCAGACTCCGTACCAGAGCCCGAGTCAGCTCCAGACTCCACTCCAGCAACCCATGAGCCAGCTCCGGCCTTCGATGAGCCAGCTCCAGCCCACCACGAGCCAGCTTCTTACCCGCCATGGCCAACCACGAACTCTGACCCGCCATGGCCGCCCACGAACTCTGACCCGCCATGGCCGCCCACGAACTCTGACCCGTCATGGCCGCCCACGAACTCTGACCCGTCATGGCCGCCCACGAACTCTGACCCGCCATGGCCGCCCACGGCTCCCGACCCGCCATGGCTGCCCGACACTCCGGACCCACCTTGGCATCCCAAGGTTCCCGAACCGCCGTGGCTGCCCGAGGCACCTGACCCGCCGTGGCTGCCCGAGGCACCTGACCTGCCATGGCACCTAGAGTCCCTTGACCTGCCCTGGAGACCTCCCTACCCATCTGTACATCCACCCTCAACTGCCAGTAGGTCTCCAGGGCACCCACCCCCCCTTCCCGGTTGTGCCATCCACGGCGCGAGGACGCGCCTTCCGGGAGGGGGACATTATGTCACGGTTCCAGTCATTCCCGGACTTCATTTCCCACAGTCCTCCCTGGTTATCACCTGCACTCACTCTACCAATCAGTAATCACCACACCCAGCTGCAGCACATTACCTGAACTATTTAAGCCACTCACATCCACATACACTTTGCGAGGTCTTGTATACCCTGGTTGCAATTCTGAGCGTGTTATCCTGTTTGTCTGCCTGTTTCTGTTCCTGTCTGTTCCCCGTGTACGATTCTCTGCTGCCTGCCTTTGGACAGTTTATTGTTTCCTGGTTTTGTGATTGATATCTGCCTGCCCTGATTCTACTGCCTGTTCCACGACCACGATTCTGCCTTGTCTCTGCTGTACCTGTTTGCCACTGTTTGCGTTGCGTTGCGTTGCGTTCCTGCCTGTTCCTGTTGGATTTCCTAAGTAAAGACTTATTTGAACCTAATCTCCTTCGTTGTGTGTTCCTGTGTAAGCAACGCTTTACAAAAGGAACAATATGATAAAAGAAATAAAGAAAAAGTACAACAAGATATACTGTTGGCTGGCAACTACTTAAAAAAATGCTGACAGGGAAAAGTTCAAGTACAGTTAAAAGTATATTTCAGGTATAAAATGTAATACTTAAATTTTAGATATTTTAGATATATATATATATATATATATATATATATATATATTAAATAAACATGGAAAAGTCTAGAGAAAATAATTATTTTTATTTTATTTTATGGTTATTTAAACATTAACATTATTAAACATTAACATGATAAAAATGTAAGAAAACAATAAATAAATACATTAGATTAAAATAAGTAAATAAAGTGATAAATGTTAAATTAATATATCATAAAAATGTAAAAATTGAATAAAATTAAAATAATCTAAAATAAATTAAAAGTAATTAGATATAAATAAATATATGGTGGTATAAATTAAATAAATTATATTGAAGTAAATAAATAAAAAGTTATTAAATGTTAAATTAACATGAATAAAATGTAAGAATTCAGAGAAAAACTAAAAGAATTAAAGCAACAAATAAGATTAAAATCTAGAGAAAACTGTAAAAAAATAAGTAAATAAATTAGATTAAAATAAAGAAAGAAAAATGTTATTACAATAAAATTATTAGTTATTAGTCTATTAAATTAATGATTAATATTAATAACATTTATTTTTAAATATAATAATAATACAGTTAACAGTATTTCAGTATAGTGAGTAGAAAATAATGTAACTTCAGAGATATTTTAAGATTTATAATATTACATATTCCAGTATATTAAATGGGCAGATGCATTTTAAATTTCAGGATGGTGGTCCTTATTTCCTCATATTTCAGGATCCACTTCTGAAAGTGTGAAAAGCCTGATTTAGAGGATTCACTGCTGTATTTTAAAGTTGTGTGTCAGCGGACTAATGTTTGTGTGTCTCTAAATGATGGTCTACAGTGTAAATCCACAAACACATCTACTGCTTTATAAATATATGTTGAGCTGTTGCTGTGTGTGTAAATCATTAAACACACACACACACACACACACACACACACACACACACACACAGTAAAATCAGACTGAAACAACGCAGAGACACACCATACACAGAAATCAAAGATCTTACCGATTTATTTCTGTTTCTTCTGTTGAATGTGGGATCAGCGTAAGTGATCTCTTCTGCTTGAGTCTCTGTTTCAACAATAATGACAGAAACAAACACTCAGAGAGATGATGTTTGAGAATTATACACACACACATATACATACAGGTAATACTTGCCTTCTCTGTGTGTGTTTCTGTGTTTCCTGCAGATGCAGAAGATCCCGACAGCAGCAACAATCAACAGAGATCCAGCAGCAGCAGCAGAGATCAGCACTGTCAGAGAGACTGGAGGACCTGAAAGAGACAGTCATTAGCCCAGATCAATGTGTGCAGAAACACCAGATATCATCAGTGAAGTACCTGCAGCACATGTGTGACAGAGTTGAGTGTTGTTGAGGTGTTGAGTCTGGTTTCTGATGGGATTGTTCAGCACACAGCTGTAGGAATCATCCACACACTCCAGATGGAGAAGAAGATCAGACCGGCTGCTGAGATCAGACACTCTGATGCTGGAGAATACACTGTTTCCTTTGAACCAGGAGAGAGTCACATGACTCACATTCACAGCTGAACACACCAATGAACATGATGATGATGATGAAGAATTTTGTGAAGAGTTACTGCTGATGACAGGAACAGGCAGACGAGCTGAAAACATGACAGAATAAATCAGATTCAATAGAAATTACTGTGATCTTTTCCAGTTTATTGATATTAAAAAAACTGAATTAATCAAGCAGATAAACAAACATTATACAATGTTACTTATTAAAATATTTAATTATAAGAATGGAAACAATGATCAGTATCATCACAGAATTCTCTATCATTTTATAATATTCTCAGTAACATTATCTGGTGAATTTAGTCAACAGACAGTAATTCTCTCCTCACCATAGACAGTGAGATTGATCGTGTTGATCGTGTCTCTGCTGCTGGAGACTGTATAAAGTCCAGAGTCTGTGGTTCTGCTGTTGATGATGGTCAGAGATCCAGTCTGATCCAGTTTCAGTCTGCCTCTGAATCTCCCAGCAGCAGTAGTATTATAAAACACACTCTCTTTGTTTTTGTTTACTTTAGCTATGAGAATGTCACCAAACTTCCACTCGATGTCTTCATGTGTCTGTATTTGAGTGAGACTAGAGTTCAGAGAGACTGATTCTCCCTCAGTCACTGACTCTGACTTCACTGCATCAGCAACAAACACACCTGAACACAAACACACATAATAACTCAAATTAATTCTTCACTCATTTCAATATAGTCAATGAAAGGGACAGCAGCATCAACAAAAATATTTGGCTATATTAATCTTATACAACTGTAAAATATTAGAAGCAAAATGAATGATGGATTAATGTGTTTGTAGGCAAATGATAAAATAAACTGAAGTGAGGCCATTAAAATACTCACCAGCCTGACACAAGCACAAACTGATGAAAATAAACATTTTCTTCAGCATTTATGAAATAGTTTGACAACAGAACTGTGATAATAGTCGTATCCTGACACTCGTCTAAACGTTGAATGTTTCTTAAAGCGGATGAATCTGCGGGTCTGTTGGAAAGTGGTTCAGTGAAACTAAACTCCTCCCTTCAGATACTGCCATGCCTTCTCAAAATGAGTTACAGAAAGGAGAGAATGGGAACTATTTCTAATAATATGATCAAAATATTATCCTTTATTAAAATGAATGATCAGTGACTCTTAAAAAAGATTCATGAACTGAACTGACTGTGTAAGACTCGAGATGTTCAGACATTCAGAGGCTCTCCAGGAACAACATCACATCAAATTTAGACATTTTTGCCCCAAACCTCTATTTCTTACAGATGCTGGGATGTGTCCGTCAAGATCCAAAAGGAATGAAATGAAAGACTAATTCTGTTTTGAGAAAGAAAAAGTTCTTAAACTTAAAAGAATTACTGAAAAGGTCTGTCTGTGTGGGAGGAGCTACTGGACGAGTTTAACTGCTGGATTTCTATAAAAACCTTCATTACACACTGGCAGAACAATCAACATTTTCAAGAGTGCAGGACTTGCTTATTATAACATTTCTGAAACTGTTAAAAAAATGTTTGATATGTTAATTTTCTTCTGGTTGTTCTCCTGGAGTCTGACTGGTGAGTATTTTTATGGCTACACTTCTCTTTATATTATCATTTCTCCACATACAAGCCATTCTGATTTTTATTGTCTCCATCATTCATTTTCCTCTAATATTGTCAGGTTTTATCAGACTAAACCTTCAGAAAGACTTCTGTGAAAAATGAAGAGGATAGTTTTAAATTAACAAAAACTCCAAATGTGGTGTTTGTGTTTGTGTTCAGGTGTGTTTGTTGCTGATGCAGTGAAGTCAGAGTCAGTGACTGAGGGAGAATCAGTCTCTCTGAACTCTAGTCTCACTCAAATACAGACACATGAAGACATCGAGTGGAAGTTTGGTGACATTCTCATAGCTAAAGTAAACAAAAACAAAGAGAGTGTGTTTTATAATACTACTGCTGCTGGGAGATTCAGAGGCAGACTGAAACTGGATCAGACTGGATCTCTGACCATCATCAACAGCAGAACCACAGACTCTGGACTTTATACAGTCTCCAGCAGCAGAGACACGATCAACACGATCAATCTCACTGTCTATGGTGAGGAGAGAATTACTTATTTTATATACAGTCCTGGTCAAGTTTACATAAACCTTGCAGAAACAAAATGTTATTTTTGTTAGCCTATTATACAAACACACACAAAAAAAAAAAAAAAAAAAAACCCTGGATCAATGATTCGTTGGCTCAACATCCATTACTTATAAAGATAAATAGATTAAACTCGAAAAAAATATACATTCATAACATTTCAATCTGCACTTAACTTATTCTAGTGTGCAACACAAAAATGTAAACTAAAAGGTGAGCATAAGTGTATGTGTAAAGTAAATTAAAAAAACGTAAGTAACATCAACTAGCATTACAACTCGGCTAGAATTAAGTAAACTCGTATTTGTGAGCTGCATGATATGCAAATATTCTATGAGCAAATGAGTGAAGCTGGAGCCATTTTGAAGTGATGTGGTCAAGACAACTGTTAGGTAAGCTGTCTTTTAAAAAGTAAAAATATTATAAAAATATATAAGTAAAATATTAGAGCTTGACCTTTTTAAACATTCATAAACACTTATTTATTGTGTTAGTGGGTGTATTCCTAAACCGGAAGCACAATACAACATTTTCTGAGGCGTGATGTGGTGAAGATGATGAAAGGAGGTAAGCTAAAGTTTAGCTTTATATTAACAAAGTAAAACATTAGATTTTGACTTTTTAAACATTAATTAACAAACATTTGATTGTTAGAGGGGTGTATTCCTAAACTGGAAGCACGCAACGTTTTCTGAACAGCGCGATGTGGTGACGATGGTGGAAGCTAAAGTTTAGCTTTATATTAACAAAATAAAATATGAGTGTGTCATCTAACGTTCAGTCGTTTATTTCAGTTGTAGTCACATGGGGTTTTGTTTAAGTCATATTTTGAACTGCTACGATTTCTTCAACAATTGCGTGTTATTTATGAATACTTTGCAACTAGTTTTATATTTAGATCGAGTTTGTACATGTAAGTTTATTGCACATAAATCAAGAAACCAGTTTGCACACAAGTATATTTTATAAATGTGCGCCATCGAACGGATTGTTGAGTGCTTGCTTTTAATGCATATATTTAATGTGTTTGCATGTATTCATGAAGATTGCATTAGATAAAAATACCGAGTTTGCACTAACGTGGTAGCCTATGTGCATTTTTCACTCCGCTCCAAAAAGGCTGTGAATCTTTGGGTAGACAGTGAATCGATTTGATTCACGATTCATAGGTGTTCAATTCGATTCAAGAACGATTTTTGCTAATTCAGAACGATTCGATTCGAGACGATTCACAGTAAAATTCGGCATTTTTATACGCATTCATTAGGGTTATTGAAATGCTTCCCCCAATGTGTCTTAGTCAGGGTGCAAATTACACAGCGACCTTCAGGAGGTCAGAGAGTAAGGGCAACAAAAAAAAAAACCTATTGTTATTGTTGGTTCATGTTAGTTCTTAATGATGCTACATAACTTTATTTTAATTGCCTAAAAATTGGCATTTGTAGAAATTTACATAAGCCACAATTTTAAAAGGCTTTAAAAGTGTTGTTAGTTCATGTTAACTATAGTACAGAGTTAATAGCTACACAACCTTATTAAAGTGTTCCAGATACATTAAACATTCTAATGCTTATGTGGAGAGACTACCCTAGAATATCATGCGCTTTCCCAACTAATCCTAAACGAACTTTTCTTCACAGAATAGTAAGAAAAGCCCTCTTTGTCCTCTTTATACGGAACTTTTTTTTTTACGATGATTCTGAAAGGAAACGCGCTGGGTGCCTACTGTCGCTATAGTAACGAACGCAACTTTAATGCGCATCTGATTGATGGATAAATCTTGCGCTCTTATTTGTTAATGTTGTAGTTACTTCAGCAGTTTCCTTCGCACATTCAGTTTAAAAACATTAAGTTAAATTTAATTTATCATTCGTTGGAACTGTGCGTATGCATTTAGACTCTTACATTATGTAAGAGTGCAGCGCGTATCTGTGGAGGAGAGCTGTGAGGGCTCGAGTGGCGCGCACAACGTCTCCATTAATTCGCGCATGTAGTAATTTAATGTTTATATATTTTAAAGCACTGAATCGCTATAGAATCGCGATTAATCCGATTCTTAGCATTTTACATCGATTATCGACCGAAATTAACAATTCACTATTCAAAAAACATGTTTCAAGATCGATGCATATGCATTGTCAGGATTTGTAATCGATGCATCGAGAAAACGAGTGAATCGTTACACCCCTATATAATAAAAATAGAAAAAGCTATAGCTTAATCATATTTTGTGTAGTTTAATACTGTTGTTTTTCTCTACATCCATCTTTCCAGTGCGAACAGTTATGGTGCAATATTAAGATTAATATTGTAAGATCAATTTCTGGAGGTACCACTTAATTTCACACTTTACTATTAATTGTTTTTGACAAATTGGCATTGCCAAATAAAAATAAAAAAAGGTGAACCTGGCATATTTTCTGCATTTTGGGTGATTTGTCTGCTTTAAAGACATATTTTTCTCAGTCAGTTTAGATATAAAAGCTTGTGTGTATCCACCATAAAAATCAACTTTTTGTTTCATGTACTTCTCAGACCAAACCTGTTCAAATACACAGAGAAGTTGATTCAGTGTTTAATGTTGTACCTCTCTGACAACACTAATGATCTCATCAGGCATCACCAGGTGAGTGTCTGAACACATCTAACACTATATATGGCAGTGGTTTTTAATCCTGGTCTTGGGGACCCCTGTTCTGCACATTTTTGCATCTCTACCTTATTTAACACTTATTGATTCAGATCATCAGCTCGTCCGGAGAGAGCTCCATGAACTCAGCTGAGTGTGTCAGATAGACATAAGTCCTATTCAACAGTAACTGTTTCTCATGGGGACGTAAGGCATTTTCAGCATTTACAGGGGCTAGCTAGTGATTTTTTTGCTGCCCGAATCCAGAATATCAGTGTTTTTCTCTCACCACCCACATAAAAAATGCCTGGCTGAACTGCCTACTGTTTTTTGACAATTACCAAGGTTGCGTGGTAATTTTGCACTGTATAAGTGTTGAGCTTTGCTGTAATTTGCATGCATTTAAAAGATACATTTAATACAGAAATGTTGGAAAGTATTTAAAAAAGCAATATTTCATCACCGCTCAATCACAGCGGAGGGAAGATGTTAAGAACAAAAGGAGAAAGAGAAATAAAGCACATAACATTTAAAATGGGCCATTATTAAATACCATTTTAAAATATGTATTATGTAGAATTGCATGCAATAAAATATAAACCAAGCAGCTTTATGCTTAGATCATGTAAATAAAAGGCTGCATTAACTTATTCCCACTAATTTCCCCATTTTTAAAATGACATACATCATTTTAAGATAAAATGAGATAAAAGAAAACCATTTCAGCTATAGTGCATCTCTTATTTTTTTTTTAAAACAGGAGATTTAAATAATCAAATAATAAATAGGATATTGTTATACTACATATGATACTATTCTCATTATTCCAAGCATATGTCATTTCATTTACAGCAGACAATCATGCGACTGACCGCGTGAGCAGCGCATATTCCCACAAAACTCGCTCCTCCACCATGAATAAATTGCCTCCTGAATGCATGAGTTTCATCACTGAAGTGCCATGCAAATTTATTTTTACAGACGTCCACATGAGAAACAATTACCGTCCGAATAGGGCTATGCAAAATGTTCATTTGTTCTATGGTATTTGTTTGATTTTCACCACCTTCAAAGTTGAGCTTCAAAGTAGTGACACTAATGATTAATCAATGATAGAATGTTTGATCGATTGATCATTAATAATTTAATCGATAAAACTTGTCAGTGACTGATTAAGCAAGGTCATCATTAGGGTGAGTGGTTATACTGCCATACATGAGCAGCAGACGCAGGGAATAATGAAGCAAGCACGCCATAGATTGGGATAATTTTACTTCAAATAAAGGTAAATAAGGCTGTAGTGTTATGGCGCATGCAGACGGCAGGAAGATTGTCAAATAGTAAAAATATACTTTTTTCGTATTCTCCAAATTTTCTGTAATATGTAATATCCTAATTTGTGATGAAAAGAACACTTTTAATAGCAAAACAATCTATTTGCAAATTAGCATAAATCATATTGATTATTAGGATATAATCAGCATATCAGCTTCTAAGCTCTGGAACAAACTACCACAAGACCTTTGTGATGTCTCTTCTCTTCAGACCTTTAAAACTGCTCTCAAAACTCACTTATTCACATTATGTTTTGTTAATTGATTGTCTGTCTCAATTTTCCAGCACTATGCTTGTTTTTGTAAGTTTAATGTAGATTAACTTTCTTTGTCTGTTCCATCTGGTCAATCACATGTTGTATACTGACTGTATACTTGTATATGTATTCATGTTATCTAGCAACTTCATGTAAAGTGTCCTTGGGTTCTTCAAAGGCACTAAATAAATAAAACATTATTATTATTATCATTATTATCATTATTATTATTAATTTTACAATCCTACTAGCCTGTTATTTAGAGTAAAAAGAAAAAAACTTCTGGTAAGGGAGCTGGTGTTTTGAGGCACTCCCTGTCATGCCGGTCCATATATGCCACTGCAGTAGACACATCCTGCAGTTTCAAGGTTAATGATTAATTGATTATTAATTTAAATGACGGTGGATCATGGGAATTTGTGTAAATTAACGTCCCTACTTCAAACCTCAATAATCAACTTAATAATGGCAGCGAATCAATTTCACCCAAATAAATCAGAAATGAAACAACATTTATTTATTAAATATAAAGGTGTTTTCTTGTTATTTCAAAACATTCTATCTCATTTTGTGTTATATAAAGTCCTTATATTTTTCCCATTTTAAAACAATCTGAAACTACAAAGTAATGCAAGTAAATACACATTTACTATGCTTTCCTTTAGGATATTTATGGTGACCTTGAGGAACTGGAACAGCACACACACTGATCATGATGGTGGATTCATGGATGATGGGAATTTTCTTTTTGTCAAATTGTCACATTTTTTTATTCAGACGTACCACAGTCATGATTTTTGGTTTCAGACTATAAGTTGTTGTTGTTTCCTGAGTAGTATTGCAATCTCTGTCAAAAAACCTAAAATGCTTTATTTCTGTACTAATTGTGTGAAAACCTTTTGTTGAAATGCTGTCCAAAAATGAAGTAAATTGCTTTGTTTTTTGCTAATTTTATGTTTTGTGTTTATTCTAAGACATTTAATGTCATTTCACTTTAATGGCAATGGAAAGGAAATTGCCATTAAAGTGAAATAACTGAACCTAAACACAGGAGCCTGATAAAAATTGCTCATTTTAGGAGTAAATTTCAGATGGCACTGAGAGGCTTTTGCATCTGAAGCCTTTATTTTATCAATCTGAATTCTTTAAATCAAGAAATATCAATTCCCTGACAAATATCACAGCTATTTTACATTCTGAATTAAATTTATTCTCCAATATTTCCAGCTCGTCTGCCTGTTCCTGTCATCAGCAGAGACTGTTCTTCACCATCATCATCATCATGTTCATTGGTGTGTTCAGCTGTGAATGTGGGTCATGTGACTCTCTCCTGGTTCAAAGGAAACAGTTCATTGTCCAGCATCAGTGCATCTAATCTCAGCATCAGTCTCTCTCTACCTCTGGAGGTGGAATATCAGGATAACAACACCTACAGCTGTGTGATCAACAATCCCATCAGCCATCAGACAAAACATCTCAACATCACTGAACTCTGTCACACATGTGCTGCAGGTATATCAGCAGAACTATATATATATATAATATATATATATATATAATATATTCTTTTCACACACTAAACAATATTTCTATTTTAACATTACTCATTTCTTGTCTCATTAGACCGTATCCACTGTTGTGGCTTTACTGAAGCTGTGATCCGATTGGCTCTCTCTGCTCTGGTGGGCGTGGCTACTGTGGTTGTTCTGGTTTATGACATCAGATCCAGAAGTCTTCAACAGAAGAAGAGCGTCCAGAAATAACCATCTCTGATTAATCTCTCAGGAAGACGGAGATGGTTCTGAATGACTGGAGATATTATATTACAAGAAATCCTTTGAGTAAATAGCATTCATGTATATATATTAGAGATGTAATGATACTATCAATATCGTGGCGATAGCAAAATTGTCTCCATATTATCGTGGTCACATGACTATGAAACAATACGTCTTCCGGGCAAAAAGTGTCATTTTTTTTTTCAGCCCGGTTCCAAAAACGGTTCTGGTGTGATGGGTGAAATGCGAAGAGAGTATCCTTTAATAGAGCCGTCTCACATCATGAATATTATAACAATGAATGCACTGAAAAGCCCTCGCGCTACTCATATACGCCAGATATCAATGCAGAGAGAGAGAGAGAGAGGTGCACAAAGTCAAGCTGCATGATTAATCTTTAAAATATCGTGTTCTCGATTTCATCACCCACATGATCTAATTGACAACGATTCGCCCGTGTATATTAAACCTTTGACAAAAATAAAATCGCGACATTCAAATCTGCGTTCGCGCTGCCGTTGATCTAGAGAGGCGTCATAATCTGAAAACCACGCCCACCGGGGAGGAAAACAATCCAAAAAATGCTTGTTTTTTGGGTCGACAGCTTATAAAAACTTCTGGGTTTTTGGTTCTGGGGTTTTTTTTAGCTTGTTTTCTGTACACCTTGTCACACAGCAGCTTTAAGGCATTGTTCTGTTTTTTGTTATAAGTCAGAAATGACAAGAAGGCAGCCTCACGCAATGGAGTCGTTTGGATTCTCTGAATCTTACAAAAATATTCTGTTTTGCCTGTCGGGATCTTACATGTGTATTCAAGCATCTTATTTGTGTTAAATTTGTGGTATCACTTTACAATAAGGTTCATTTGTTAACATTTATTTAAAGTATTAACTAACATGAACTCACCAAGGTCCAGCTGGTGCAAGTATTTTATTTTATAAAAGGGAGTTTTAGGTCATTTAACTCATCTCATTCTATACCTCAGACCTCTAAACAACAGTTATGATGAGGATAAAGAAAAGAGGACAGGATATGACATGATTAATTTGTACATCATTGTAATGTTCAATCATTGTTTAACACTTATGGCACTTTTTTGTCTTCATTTCTTTTCTTTTTTTTAAATATCACAATAAATATCGTATCATAGACTTTATACCGAGGTATTATCATATCGTGAGATTTATCGATGAGGTGGCGATAGGTCTCCTGGGGTGTCTGGTTCCATAATGTCAACAGCAGGTCCTCCAGTTCCCGTACATTATGACAGGGGTGTCCAATCCTGTTCCTGGAGATCTACCTACCTGCAAAGTTTAGCTCCAATCTTGATAAAACACACCTGAATCAGCTAATTAAGATCTCCAGGAGCACTTGATAGTTACAGACAGGTATGTTGAGCAGGGCTGGAGCTGAACTCTGCAGGAAGGTAGATCTCCAGGAACAGGGTTGGACACCCCTGCATTATAGGGTGGTGGTGATGTAGCATGAACCCGCTTTTTAAGTCGAACCACAGATATTGTCAGGCCAAAGCATTAACAGAAATTCACCATCATGTTCCTCGAACCACTCCTTGATAGTTCTGGCATTGTGGCATGGCGCATTATCCTGCTGGTAATGGCCATCACCAGCCATTGAATGGGTGCACTTTGTCCACAATGATGTTCAGATACCTGATAGCTGTCAGGGATTGTGCTATTAGGATAGTGGGGCCTAAAGTGTCCCAAGAAAACTGCCACCGGCCTGTGTCTGCCCAACAGACCATCCAGGTGCCATGGCTTCTGTTGGTAATCAGCGTAATCACACTTGGCCTTCGACGTGATGCACCAGGAATCTTGATTCATCAGCCCAGGCCATTTTCTTCCAATCATCCACAGTCCAATCTCGATGATCTTAGGCCCATTTCATGCGTTGCTGGCGATGGTGTGTGTGGTTAGCATGGGGACCCGGGTGGGTCATGGGCTACACAGGCCCATACGCAGAAGGCCGTGACGATCTGTGTGCTGTGACACATTGCCCTGGTCCCCACTGTTGTAGCTGCTGGTGATTTGTCTCACTGTGGCCCTGCAGTCGCTGTGAACAATGTGTGACAGTCTCTGCTCCCCTGTGGCATCAGTGAGCTGTGGACGGCACACGGCTGGATGACGGTTCATCGTTTGACCATCCGTGCACCACTTTTGATATGTACTCACATGAACAACCACATGCCATTTCCAAGATCAAAGTTCTTGAAGCAGCTTTTCCCATTCTTAAACCAAAAGCTCCACTGACTGAAAGCTGGTCCTCAGGTGTTATATACTGCTCTGTGAACTACACTCTATATATATATAGAGAGAGAGAGAGAGAGAGAGATCAGTAGATAATTTACATCATATGTTAATTCATTTTACCAAATCTAAATGCTCCTTTAAAAGAAATTAAATATACAGTATACACATTTTAGAACACAGTGACATACAACATCATCCTGAAAACATCCAAAAAATTATCAGTCGCTGGTAATACATGTAATATAGATTGAAGAATTTCATCTGAATACACAATTGTTTTAAATGGTCTTCAGAAAAGAAGGATGTTTTGTGTTTCCAGACCTGTAGTTACAACATATAATTTAAAAGTCCATGAAAGAAAAAAAACAACAATCATTTCTTCTGGAAAAATCCCATAATGGATGACTGCTTTGTAGGTTTGTTAGCAGCAGAGGTCTTCTTCTGACTCTTTTCTTTTTTCTCTTCCTCCCTTTTTCCAAATGACTGCTTGAGTGAACTTGAGTCCTTGGCTTGACTGTTGGGTTCAGGCTACTGCCTACTGTGAAAATTCTCAAAATTTTAAATAGTTTTAAAAGCAAAATATTAATTTAATTTTGAATTTTAATTTTAAAAGCAAAATATTAGGAGGAAACCATTCCATGAATACACATAACCTTCACTCTGATGAATATTAAAAACATTTAATCACAATTTTACCTGCTGGGACAGAAAATAAAGTTGTTGATATCAAGACTAGGATCTGGGGCCTGTACCATGAAGCCAGTTTAGCTGGTTAGCTAGGCAAGTTTCAGTTTAGTTTGCACCAAATCTGGGTTTTAGGTACCATGAAAGTTTTGTTCTGGGTTAAAGATCTCAAACTGAAATTGGACCAATCAGATGTGAGCAAAGTGACACATATCTGATGCAATGAAGTCACTCCCCCAGTTTCTCTTGCTCGAAAGTAAAGGTCACTACATAGTAAAAAAAAAAATTTAGTTTAATAAAATTGTCTGGCTAAGCTTTAATGATAATCACTTATAATTATTTTAAATGATTTATATTTGATTTCTATAATTATTATACCCATAATCCATTACACACAAGCAATTTTAGTTTAACAATTATTATTAAGCATTTACTTAAAATGAATATTAATATATACAGATAATGTGTAATAAGCTGTAGAAACAATCGATAACGCTTTAAAAATGACTATGTGACCTTACATGTTTGAATGTCTGTATATTATTACTATAACAACTAACTTAACCAATTTTACTTGCACTGTTAGGACAAATAAAAGAAAATATCTTGCTCTATTTCTTGTTTTCTTCAGTGTGAATGTGTGTAAATTCATCATATACTTCAATCTCTTGATCTTTGGCAAAAGACTTTTGAATCGTTACAAGGCGTGTGATTGGCTGTTCGCTACTGATGTCACACATTCATGTGCACACGCTCCATGAACTCAGGATCAAAGCCTGAGCTGACTGAAAGTTGATGATCAGCGTCATAGTACCAACAAACAAGAAAATAATCAACAAGAAAATAATCCTGTAACCCTGAGTTTGCTCAGCTACCATCATGGTACAGGTCTCAGGCTGTGAACACATAAAATAATGTGTTGTTTTCTATGTTCAGTCACTAGTAGGCGCTACATCAGGGTCTGTATGAGAGACTCACTGTCTGAGAGAGTCATGTTGATTCATCACATTTTTGGCAGAACACCACAAGCACAGATGATGGTTTAGACCCTGTCACACTCATATTTCATAGTTCTATAATCTTCAAAAATGTTTAAAAGAAGCAAATTTAAATGTAATTGTTCAGTATTAAAAACAAAATTTCCCATGCACTGGTCAGTTTCTGCTCTGGTTTTCACACTTCATCTCTCTCTCTCACACATTCACATGCATAAAAGCAGAAGTAACTGCAGCTTTTGACACTTTTAGCTCCTGAGAGTTTCGGTGTGGTGAAAGAATGATTATCAATGTTTATTTGATCAGAAGAGCATTAAACTGTAGCGTGTAAATCATTAAAGTGTCTCTAAACAAGGGGTGTCCAAACTTGTTGCTGGAGGGCCACTGTTCAAATCCAGTTCAGATTAAAACTGGACCAGCTAATCAAGTATTTCAGACACTAGAAACCTCTAGGCAAGTGTTTGAGCTGGTTGGAACTAAACTCTGCAGAAAAGCCAGTGGCGGTTCTAGACCATGTCACTGAGAGGAGATGACGGTGGTACAGCGGGACTGATGGGGGACAGCTCGGGCAGGACAGCAGACGTGGCTGGGGTCTGGGAGGAAGACTGGGATGACCAAAACATTTAGAAGAGGAGGTGGGAGAAGGAGGCTGGGTGGGACCGGTGAATCCAGAATAGAACAGGTAGGCAGATGAAGGGTTGCATCAGTGTTGTAGTCCAGAAACTCACTCTCAGTGACGGACGGGTGGGCGGGGCTTCTGACCAACCTCTCGACTCCCTCGGCACAGGATGGGACAGCCTGACCTCAGCACTCAGACCTCTCCTCAGGCTCCGGTGTGATGTCATGCTCGGTCGCTCCTCCAAGCGCGGGCTCTAACATCGCGGTAGAGTCATTCACTCCATCTGCGGTGGGTTGTGCTGTCTTTCCTCGCCGTCCGTGGGTTTCTGGCTGGGCACTGGGCTAGGCGGGGTTCTGGATTGGGGCCGCATGCTCTCCAGACACATCAGCACGGCTTCCCTCCAGTTCAGTCCGGTGGTGTCTGGGAGATTGTTAGGGTGGTGAAAGTTCGCCCCGATCCAGAACAGGGTCTTGAGGGCTTCATCCTCCAGCTGGCTGGTGACGGCAAGACGGGAGAACCCCAATGTAAAAAAAAAAAAAAAAAAAAGGCTCTCCTGAGCCACTGCGATGAATTTTACCCATTCATCCATTGGAGGGTCCGGTCTTCTGTAATGCATTGCTCGTGCAGGAATACACAATGAAGAAGATAGAGATCAAAATAAGTCTTTACTAGGAAATCCAACAGGTACAGGCAGGAACGCAACACAACACAAAGGCATACGAGACCAGGCAATTAACATAGGGAAGACAGGAACTTAAATACACAGATGATGAACTAAAATGACATACAGCTGTGAATGATCTTGTTAA
The DNA here is from genome assembly GCF_019924925.1 of Ctenopharyngodon idella. Lineage (NCBI taxonomy): Eukaryota > Metazoa > Chordata > Actinopteri > Cypriniformes > Xenocyprididae > Ctenopharyngodon > Ctenopharyngodon idella. Next base: position 13,226,687 of record NC_067222.1, on the reverse strand, counting down.
TGTCCATGGTGATAGATTGTGGTGGGAAAAACGGAACAAAGGAGCACATGTGACAGATGAAAACCAAAACAAACTGAATGTGACTGAGACCGTGACAACAACAAGACAATGTTGAATTATATATACATTTGTCCACATTTATTGTGATTAAAAAACAGATATTTCAAAGATTTCACATTTGAGAGGAATCAAAAATAAATCACTAAACACTGCACAGTCTGTGTCATTTAATATTTAGGACAGGTATGACAACAATATCTTTTATAAATTCTGTGCTTTCCCAGGTGAAAAAAAAGTGCTGTAAAATACACTTTATTTTAGTACACTTATACACTTCCATAATGTACTCAAAGTGCTCTATTTTCGTGCACTTATTTTGTACTTAATATACTATGGCCCGGTTTCACAGACAGGGCTTAGCCTAAACCAGGATTAAGCCTTAGTTCAATTAGGACATTTAGGCTTTTATAAATGTACCCCAGAGTAAAACATTACATGTGTGCATCTTGAGACAAAACAATGACTCTGACATATTTTAAGGAATGTCAGCGCAAGTTGCTTTCAGTTAAAACATCTCAAACATGCATTTTAGTCTAGGACTAGCTTAAGCCTTGCCTGTGAAACCGGGGGAATAACATAACCACAACTAATATAGTAATCCACGTCCTTTCCCATTGTTGGATCTTTGGGTTTTAGAAAGCTGGCAGCCCTTCAACAGAAGCACATTTCTATCAGTGTCGCATGACGACTCCTGCGTACACCACATCCTCCTCCTCTTGAGCTCTCTGTAAGAAAACACACCACAGATGTAGTTATCATTTATTTTTAACTTATACATATAAATACACATCTAAATCAGATCAGACGTATTGCTCAAATAATACACACACATACACAGAAATACAGTTCATACCGATTTCTGTGCTCTTCGTTTGTAGAATGTGGGATCAGCGTATGTGATTTCTTCACCGCTCTGAACTGCTTCAACAAAAATGACAAATAAAGAATTATTGTTGCTTTTTCTGCAGCACTGATTTTCATTATTTTAATATTATAATACAGGGCTGTGGGATGCTTGATTCTGATTGGTTGAAGTGTAAGGTATGAACCATGGTTTTAATAATGAAGAAAACAAACATGAATCATGTAGTTAAATGAAGTTTAACTATGTTTTTTTTTTTTTATACAAATGTGCCAAAAAAACAAAACAAAACATGGTTTTACTATGATAAGGGTCTATAATAACCAAATTAGTCTGCATTACTAGCGCATTACAAGCACATTAAAGGAATAGTTTAGCCAACAAAATAAATTCTGTCAGTATTTGCTCACCCTCAAGTTGTTCCGAACTTGTATGAATTTCCTTCTTCTGATGAACACAGTAGAAGATACGTATTTTAAAGATTGTGGGTAACCAAACATTTGACTGTAGTCATTGATTTCTACAGTATTTTTTTCTATGGAAGTCAACAGCTACTGCCAACTGTTTGGTTTCCAACATTTTTCAAAATATCTTCTTTTGTGTTCATTAGATGACAGACATTCATATGATCTCATACAGTCATGACTTCTAGCAGTGAAACTTGCTGTGCCTTTAAAAACTTGTATTTGTACAGATATCTCAGCAGTAGGAATACTTGCCCTCTTGGTGTGTTTTCTTCCTGCAGATCCAGAAGATCCCGACAGCAGCTACAATCAACAGAGATCCAGCAGCAGCAGCAGAGATCAGTCCAGTGATCAACGAGGATTCGCCTTGATACAGAGTAGACACAATGAAGGGTTAAAGTGAATGAATCTGTCAGTCTAACCTTCAACAAACACTATATCTGAACTTTATAACTTCAGAGATCAGTTCAGCAAATGAACAAATATATCAGCGCTGTCGTACCTGCAGCACATGTGTGACAGAGTTCAGTGTTGTTGAGATGTCTGGTCTGGTTTCTGATGGGATTGTTCAGCACACAGCTGTAGGTGTTTCTATCCTGATATTCCACCTCCAGAGGTAGAGAGAGACTGACGCTGAGATTAGATGCACTGATGCTGGACAATGAACTGTTTCCTTTGAACCAGGAGAGAGTCACATGACTCACATTCACAGCTGAACACACCAATGAACATGATGATGATGATGATGAAGAACAGTCTCTGGTGATGACAGGAACAGGCAGATGAGCTGGAAAATGTTATAAAATATAGATAAATGAGTATTAATGAAGTAGATGAGAAAGACAGAAAAGTAGAGCATTTAAAAACAATCTGATATTGAAAGAACAACGTACTGCTTGAGATGAATTAAGAGACGTAATTTTTTGAATAAACTATGAAAATTTTAAGTTAAATATTTGAGAATATTTTTATTATGCCTCATTTACAATCAAGCTGTAACTAAATAAATTTGCAGGACTATTTGAATAAATGAATAAATGCTATAGCCTTGACAAAGGAGTCAGCAATGTTATTCCAACATTATTAATATGCTTATTTTCTTAAAGTCTATAATCAAAACTGAACATTAAAGAAACACCCATATCATCAAACAGGATAGTAATTCTCTCCTCACCATAGACAGTGAGATTGATCATGTTGATCGTGTCTCTGCTGCTGGAGACTGTATAAAGTCCAGAGTCTGTGGTTCTGCTGTTGATGATGGTCAGAGATCCAGTCTGATCCAGTTTCAGTCTGTCTCTGAAACTCTCAGCAGCAGTAGTATTATAAAACACACTCTCTTTGTTTTTGTTTACTTTAGCTATGAGAATGTCACCAAACTTCCACTCGATGTCTTCATGTGTCTGTATTTGAGTGAGACTAGAGTTCAGAGAGACTGATTCTCCCTCAGTCACTGACTCTGACTTCACTGCATCAGCAACAAACACACCTGAACACAAACACACATACTCTGAGAGTCACCGGATTTGAGTTTTTGTTAATTCGAAACAATCATTGAATAAGAAAAATAACATCATGAACAAATGTTCATATTAGTCTGAAACATGAAAACGAAAGATGGATAATAACAGAATGGTTTGTTTGTGGGCAAATAATAATAAACACAGAAATGAAGCCATAAAAATACTTACCAGTCAGAGTCCATAAGCACAAACAGACGAATATAAACATGTCAAATATTTTCTGTTTGAATTTTGATTAACGGTTTCAAATAAAAAGAGCTGCTAGATTAGAAAAGGAAATCCCAACAGAAATGATCTAATAAAGGTAGAAAGTGGCAGAAGATCAGGAGAGGACAGTGCTGTCGGTCTGTAGTGAAGCTCAGAGTGAATGATAAGCTCCTCTAGAGCACTTCCCTTCAGAGGCTCTACAGCCTGTGGCTTCTCACTTATACGGGTTTCATCTATAGACCTATTTTAGTAAATACTTTTACAAAGTAACCCTGTGTCTACAGTGCTGCAACAGCTTGAGACTGTCTACCCTGGACACGACAAAGCGACTGACCATCGCAAATTCATTTGTCCTTCATGTCTGTTAGTATGGTGAGTGTTTAGAGCACACAGAAGAAGAACGGACTTCTGAAGTCTTTGGTCACATCCAGTGTAGACACGGTGAAGTTTAAGAAGAATTACTGACTAATGTTCCCATTCCTCCCAGTTCAGTATTCTAAAAGATTGCTTTTAAAATTCTGAAGTTTGTTAAAATTTCATGTTATGAAATATTATTGAAATCCAATTCTTAGCGGATGAGTTGTGCTCAACATTATTTCAGTGGTAAGTCATCTCACACCAAGAATGTACCTTGTATAGACTCCAGGAAAAAGGGTAGAGGATGTTTTACCAACAGAAAGAAGATTTTTTTTTTTTTTTTTTTTTTGCGCACTTTAGCCTACTACTTTCATTTATTTGACACCTGGTTCTGCAACTGATTCTTCATAAGCATATAATGCTACCCTATTTTATTTAAAAAAAAAAAAAAAAAAAAACATTATAAATGCAATTAAAAAAAAAAAAGCAGAATAAATGATTTATGCTTTAACCATGCCCCACAAGTTTTGTGTTGGCTTTAACTTGTATATTAAAACCCCTAATGTATTAAAGAAAAATGCAATAGTTTACACTTGTTTGTGGAAATAATATACAGTTAAGATATACAATTCTGCTCATCTCTGTCCTGGCATCAAATCGTCCATCATTCTTCTTTCTTCTTGTCAAGTTATTGCTACATTTAAGACACATGCAGATCCTGAAAAACTTTTAAATGATTTATTGTTTTATTTCACAAGAACAAATCTTTTTTTTTGTTTTTTAAAATGTGCACTTGACCCAAAATAAGAAATTAAAAAAAAAAAAAAAAAATCTCTCCTGACTAAAAAATAAATAGTCTAACAAAGTAATGACTTGTCTATTCAAAGGAAAGAATTTCCACTTATTAAAGTCTGTCTGTTCACACTAAAAACATCATCACATGAGAGATTAAAGACTGAGAAACAGCATAAAAACAAGAAGAAGAAGAAGAAGAAAAAAAAAAGCATTACATTTACCTATATAAAAAATACAAATTTGAGCTGACCATTAATCATGGCTTACAACAAATGTTTGATCAATATCATGGTATTTTTCTGTTGTCATAAATATAACAGTGAAATGGAGACAGACATTTCACTATATTAATTCATACTCCAATAAACTAATAAACATCAAGGACTTTAAAAACATTTTGTGACCCCAACAATCTGTCAGCAAACACAAGTAATAATCTTCTTATTTAGATAACGGTTTTCAAATATTTTACTGTTTTACAAGAAAGGCAGAAAAAAAAAAAATAGTAAATTATTCAGATGTCCAGTTACAGTCCATAACAACAGAGACTGTGTAAAAGTACATGAAAACAAACCAGCAAGAACGCAAGCTGTTATCAAGGCCAGAGGAGGACATACAAAATATTACATTTTCAGGTTATTATGTGTAACTATTTTAAAGACTATTTATTGCCTAATAAATTAATAATTTTAGCAAATAAATGATTTTTTTTTTTTTTTTTAAACAAGTTTTTGAAAGAATCCTAAAATATTTGTGTTTTCTCTTTATTATGACAGGTAGTCTAATAATTTAGTCTAATATATATATTTACAGTTGAGCTCAAAAGTTTACATACCCCTTGCAGAATCTAGAAAAATGTGAATCATTTTAACAAAATAAGAAGGATCATGAAAATTGCTTGTTATTCTTTATTTAGTACTGTCCTGAATAAACTATTTCACATAACAGTTGTTTACATAAAGTCCACAAGACAAAAAAATAGCAGAAATATATAAAAATGACCCCATTCACAAGTTTACATACCCTTGATTCTTAATACTGTGTGTGGTTACCTGGATGATCTACGACTGTTAGTTTGTTTTGTGATGGTTGTTCATGAGTCTCTTGTTTGTCCTGATCAGTTAAACTGAGCTCTGTTCTTCAGAAAAATCCTCCAGATCCTGCAGATTCTTCAGTTTTCCAGCATTATTTGCATATTTGAACCCTTTCCAGCAGTGACTGAATGATTTTGAGATCCATCTTTTAACACTGAGGACAACTGAGGGACTCAAACACAACTATTAAAAAGGAAGGAAACACGATGCATTAAGATTCGGGGATGTAAACTTTTTGAATTGGACAAACAGAATAAATTGTACTTTTTTGTCTTCTGGGAAACATGTAAGTATCTTTTGTAGCATCCAAAGGGCAGTACTAAATGAAAAAATATGTTCTTTAAACAAAATAAAAAAAAACCTTGCACATTAACTTCTTGTTCAAAAGTTTTCACCCCCGTCTCTTAACGCATCATGTTTTCTTCTGGAGCATCAGTGAATGTTTGAACCTTTTTTAATAGTTGTGTTTGAGTCCCTCAGTTGTCCTCAGTGTGAAAGATGGATCTCAAAATCATTCAGTCACTGCTGGAAAGGGTTCAAATATGCAAAAGATGCTGGAAAACTGAAGAATCTGCAGGACCTGGAGGATTTTTCTGAAGAACAGAGCTCAGTTTAACTGATCAGGACAAACAAGAGACTCATGAACAACCATCACAAAACAAACTAACAGTCGTAGATCATCCAGGTAACCACACACAGTGTTAAGAATCAAGGGTATGTAAACTTTTGAATGGGGTCATTTTTATATATTTCTGCTATTTTTTTGTCTTGTGGACTTTATGTAAACAACTGTTATGTGAAATAGTTTATTCAGGACAGTACTAAATAAAGAATAACATGCAATTTTCATGATCCTTCTTATTTTGTTAAAATGATTCACATTTTTCTAGATTCTGCAAGGGGTATGTAAACTTTTGAGCTCAACTGTATGTCTCTTCATTTGTCACAGTGTATATTTTAAGGCAAATTCTTTGAAAATCTGCTTTAGAATGATTTATATTATGAAAAGTGACAAAGAAACACAACTGATGTGAAAATTAGAAAAGGAGTAAACTAAAAATGAGATTTTAGATTCTGAACAAAAATGATAATGATTTTTAAAATGATATTTCTTGTAATATCACATCTACAGTGGTTCAAGAACATCTCTACCTTCCTGAGTATCTGATTAATCAGAGTTTGTTGGATATTTCTGGACGCTCTTCTTCTGTTGAAGTCTTCTGGATCTGATGTCATAAACCAGAACAACCACAGTAGCCACGCCCACCAGAGCAGAGAGAGCCAGTCGGATCACAGCTTCAGTAAAGCCACAACAGTGGATACTGTCCTCTGAGAAAAGAAATGAGCAACATAAAATGAAATATACATAGACAAATATACATGAAATATACATAGACAAAGAGTGCCAGTGAAGTACCTGCAGCACATGTGTGACAGAGTTGAGTGTTGTTGAGGTGTTGAGTCTGGTTTCTGATGGGATTGTTCAGCACACAGCTGTAGGAATCATCCACACACTCCAGATGGAGAAGAAGATCAGACCGGCTGCTGAGATCAGACACTCTGATGCTGGAGAATACACTGTTTCCTCTGAACCAGGAGAGAGTCACATGACTCACATTCACAGCTGAACACACCAATGAACATGATGATGATGATGATGATGAAGATGATGATGAAGAATTTTGTGAAGAGTTACTGCTGATGACAGGAACAGGCAGACGAGCTGAAAACATGACAGAATAAATCAGATTCAGTACAAATCACTGTGATCTTTTCCAGTTTATTGATATTAAAAAACTGAATTAAACAAGCAGATAAACAAATATTATACAATCAAATTATAAGAATGGATAAAAAGCACAAATGATCAGCATCATCACAGAATTCTCTATCATTTTATAATATTCTCAGTAACATTATCTGGTGAATTTAGTCAACAGACAGTAATCCTCTCCTCACCATAGACAGTGAGATTGATCGTGTTGATCGTGTCTCTGCTGCTGGAGACTGTATAAAGTCCAGAGTCTGTGGTTCTGCTGTTGATGATGGTCAGAGATCCAGTCTGATCCAGTCTCAGTCTGCCTCTGAATCTCCCAGCAGCAGTAGTATTATAAAACACACTCTCTTTGTTTTTGTTTACTTTAGCTATGAGAATGTCACCAAACTTCCACTCGATGTCTTCATGTGTCTGTATTTGAGTGACACTAGAGTTCAGAGAGACTGATTCTCCCTCAGTCACTGACTCTGACTTCACTGCATCAGCAACAAACACACCTGAACACAAACACACATACTCTGAGAGTCACCAGATTTGGAGTTTTTGTTCATTTGAAAAAACGAATTTAAAAAAAATAATAATAATTTCAAAGTATAATTCAATAATGTCTAATAAATTAGACCTTTGATGTCAATGAATGAGAAAAATGGCAAAATAACATCATGAACAAAGATAATTGAGTTCAATGACAAAACGTGAAAATGACTGAAATAACATGATGGATTGTATGTGCACAAATGATAATAGCCTTTATACAGAAATGAAGCCATAAAATACTTACCATTCAGACTCCATAAGCACAAACAGATGAATATTAACATGACCATGTCATTTATATTTTTTGGCATTTCGGTGAACAGTTTCAAATTACAACAGTTCCTAATTTCCCAAGTTTCTAAATGCTACATTTAAACACAAAAAGCCATAAATGTGATCATAAAGGTTGAAGATGTGGTAAACAGCGACAGAAGAGCTGAAGGGACAGCTGGTGCTGCAGGTCTGTTGTGAAGTGGAGGAGTGAATCAACTTCTACTTTGAGAAACCACTTGATGACGACACAGCTTAATCCTCATTGGTCTAAACAGTTCAGTTCTGTTCTCTTCTAAAACATCAGAATAAGCTGTGATATCATGTTTTTATGTTTATGTGTGAATTTCCAAACAGTCTAACAGCGAGATCTTTCTAAATTATAATATCTGTGTGTTCATTTAGCCTAACTAAAATGGATGAAAAAGATGTGCATGTTCATTTTTTTAAAAGGCAAAAGAAAATTATCCACCTTTGATTTTATCGTAACCTGATACTACGCAAACTACAAAATAAAAGTCCCCATAACTAAGTAATTAAACACTACTTAAAATTAGTGTGGATGCATAACGCTTTCTTAATTATACACGGAACCTAGTATTAATGATAGGATGTATCAATAGATGTTACTTCAAATAGGGACTGATTATTGTCTTTTTTTTTTTCTTTTTTTTTTTTTTTTGTAGGCTAATTTACAAATCTTTTGTGTCTTACTATTACACACATCAGTCTGGCACACACAATGTACCACCAATGAATTAATAGACACTATACACATTACACACATTTAAAAATAAAATAGCCTAATTATAATAATAATTGTTTATATAAAACCACTCCAGACGTTTGCTAAAATTAGCTTATTAAGCAATTCATTAGAAAATCTAGTTTGTTGCGTGTTCTTATCATTGAAAGTCAACGCCTTCACTTCCTCCTGCATATTTTGTATTGTAGGCTGTTGTCGAAGAACTCAAAACAGAGTTTGAGCAAGAGAAAAAAAAAAGAGTTATCTGGTCCATTCAAACAGCAGATGGCAGTAATGCTCTATTTTAGTTTTCGTTCCGCTGCAAAGAACGAAAATTGGGTGGGTGGAGGGACAAAAGCCTTTTTTTTTTTTTTTTTCTTTCTTTCTTTTTTTTTTTTGTGATCCTTTACCTCCTGATTTTTTTTTTTTTTTTTTTTTTTTTTAATAGAACTTCAAACAAAACAAAGTCAATGTACAGCAGTGGCGTGCAGTGGTGTTCTGAAATGAGGAGGCACAATTTTTATTTATTTATGAATCAATGTAAATTCATGTGCATTACTCTTAACGTTGACACATCTTCCTTGTTAAATGAACATTACATAAGAAACCCAATACAATTATATTATATTATAATTCTATTCTATATAATATAAATGTTCTATTTATCAAAACCAAGTCAATCTCATCAAGTTAGTGTTTTAAGCATTTATACATTCATTCCAAAATAATAACTAAAGGCAATAATAATTTAAACAATATATTTTATGTGTGTATTGATGTTTTTCTTTTTAATAGTCAACTTAGGCTATTTTGGATCATCAGTCATGCTCCGTAAACACCGTCTGCCACAGACACGAAGATGTATTTTTAATTTCACCAAGCTGATTGCACTAAAAAAAAAAAAAAAAAACCTGCAGTCATCATGCTATCAGTTAATTTCAAGTTTGATTTTGATGTGACATAAAGCAGTGATATCTAACTGGGTGATCTGTTTACTTACTTTTCAATAGTCTTCCCATTGACGCCATCATTTGTTCAGTCAAACTGACGCGCGGAACGTGCAGGTAAACAAGAGGAATTTTCAAAAAAATTTCAGTGGAATTTTCACAAAAAGAGCATTTTACTTCATTATCACTTTTAAATCTTTGTATAAATTGTTTAGTAGGAAAGACTCTATGAATTATTTTGTATGAAATTTCCTTAACCTTATTTGTAAGGAGCAACTTCTGGGGCAGTGACCAAACTTGAGTCCAATTTACATTATGAAAGAGATTGTTCCAATAAAAAATAACAGGAGGAGTAGAAATATTCTTTTTAAAAAAAATAAAGATCCAATTTTATAATATCCAATTTTATATAGTTGGACTTTAACACAGAAAAGCAAATCATGCCAACTGAAGTATTTTCAGGTCTTGGAGGGCATACAGATAGTGCAGATATAAAGGTATTATTTTTAAAAAGCATTCCTACTTCAGCAGGTATTGCCTTGGTAACCACATTGAATTCTTTTAGTGTAATAGGTATTTTGTATTTTGAGATAAAGTCTGCAAACTCAAATAAAGTCCCATCATTATTGAATAATTGGCTAACTAATATCAGCCTGCTCCTAAACCAACTGTGAAAAAATGAAGATTTATTCCTACAAGATATTTCCATTATAAAAAAAAAACTTTTGGGGAGAAAAGTTGTGTTTGTAGATAAGACTCCAAGCAGCAAGTGCTTGTTGATAAAATTTAGAGAGCTTAATTGGAAGTTTTTCAATTTTATAGTTGCACATTAAAAGGAATTCAATGCCACCCAAGTAAGAGAAAATATATCGGGGTATTACATTCCAGACAGACGATGGGTTTCAGAAATATTGTCTGAGCCAGTTTATTTTAAAAGTGTTATTTAGAGAGCCAAAGTCAATCGAATTTAGGCCACCTTTATCATATGAATTTAATATGACTGATTTCTTAATGTAATGAACTTTGTTTTTCCATAAATATTTAGTCAACATACTGTCAATTAATTTACATGTGTGTTTGTCGACACATAATGACTGGGCAGTATACGATAAACGAGAAATGCCTTCTGCTTTAATGAGCAGAACTCTGCCTCTGAGCGATAGATCTCTCTGCAACCAATTATTCAATACTTTATGTGTCTTATCAATAATTGGAGTAAAATTGGAGTGGCACCTAGTCTTATTATCTTTAATAGTTTTAATCCCCAAATAGGTGACACTTTCACTTATAGGAATGTTGCAGACTGAGGACACCAAGCATTTACCCACTGGAAGCAACACATTTATTGATATTGAGCTGAAGGCCCGAGGCTTTGGAAAAGGGCTTGAGAGTTTCTAATGCTATAGCTACTTGAGAGACATCCTTCAGAAACAAGGCAGTATCATCAGCTAACTGACTTATTATCACTTCGGTGTCAGCAATGGTGATTCCTTTTAAAGGGCTTTTCCTAATATGTAAATTTAGAAGCTGCGTAGCTATCAGAAATAAATACGGAGAGATTGGGCATCCCTGTCTGACCCCGCGATTCAGAGCAAATCTAGGAGAGGTGCCACTGGCGAGTTTTATAGAGCTATTGCCATTGGTATAAAGCATTTTGACAGATCTGCAAAAAAACTCAACAAATCCCATCTTGTGGAGGGTTTGAAATAAAAACTCATGTTCTAAGGAGTCAAAAGCTTTGTAAAAGTCCAAGAAAAGGACAAAAGAATCATTAGAAATAAAAACAGAATAATCTAACATATCTAAGACCAGACGTATATTATTAAAGATATGCCTTTTTTGTAAAAGCCAGACTGGCATTCATCAATCAGATTATTTAAAACACATTTATTTAAAACACATTTTAGGGTAATAAGTCCTTGACACAAGGTTGGAGGAAGCAAAGCTCTATCAAGACTCTCAACAAAAACTTCAAGCAAGAAAGGTGCTAAGGTCTTACTAAATGCTTTATAGAACTCGACTGTTAGACCATCTGTTCCTGGAGATCTATTATTCTTCAAATCATTTATGGCATAAATAATTTCTTGTAATCTAAGAGGGGCATTGCATATAATAGAATCCTCAACACTAAGCTGCTTTATGTTGGGCAGGGATTCAAAAAATTTGGAGGCAGATTGTTGACAAAAATTAGAAGTATATAGATTACTATAAAAATCAGAACAAAAATTGGCAATGATTTTGGGGTCTTTAACAATATCACCATTAATATTCAATTGTTCAATACAATTATTTTTGGCTTGTTGTCTCTCAAGTCTAAAGAAGTAGGCAGAATTCTTTTCGCCCTCCTCAAGCCATTTCCTTCGAGACCTTATAAATGCTCCTTCAGCCTTTCTATTGTAAATTTCCTCTAATTTAAGTTTTTGCTCAGTAAGTTCTGCTTTATCAATATCAGACATTTCTTCTACTTTTTTTAGATAATAAGATGGAAATGTTGACTAAAATTTTATCCTCATCAATCTTCCTTTTCTTTGCCAAATCACTACAATATTTCCTAAAAAACTTTCTAATTTCAAATTTAAGAAGCTCAATTACTACAGTAATTTTTATCACATTTTGCTTTATCCCAATAAGACAAGATTAGTTTCTCTACACCAGTGACTACTTCATTATGATGAAGTATTGATTTATTCAGTTTCCAATATGCAGAATTTCTATTTAAATTTTCTGTAGATTTAAAGGGAATACTAATAGAAATTGCCTTGTGGTCTGAGAATGAAGATGGTATTATATCAGTGACAGTATTTTCTAATTCTTTAGAGATGAGCCAATATTCAATCCTAGATTGACTCGACAATGAATTATTACTCCATGTAAAAAACTCCATGTTAAAGGTTTTTAAAGTTGTATGAACTTCTCTTTTCATTAGAATGAAAAACAAAAATGAGGGCTTTTCACACTTGAAATAGTTAACCCTGGGTGAATGTAAACCCCGGTTTACCACAGAACCCTGGGTTATATTGATTCATGTTTCACACTGATCATCATTTACCTGAGGTTAACAATTAATTCTGAGTATTCATACGCAGCGTTTCACACTGTACATTACTAAGCCCTGGGTTAATGTCCTTATTTGCATATTTGCAGTGCCACTGTCACTGATTGGATAAACAAAGCACACAATATGTTTACATAAATGCTCAGGCATTGCACATCCTCATTACATATAACTTCACTATCAAGTTTATCCTGAATGGACATTTCAGACTATAAAAAATTAAACAGTATTTTAGGCACTGCATTTGTTGTTTTTTCTTTTCAATGCTGAATTTACTATTTATATACAATGCACAGTGTTTCTGTGACTGTCAAAAGCATGTAAATATACAAGCGTGGAGTGTTACTTTACCCAAGGTTAAAAGTGGTGTTTAGGATGACGATAATTTGGGGTTAAGTGCAGTGTGAAAAGCCATATGAATTGCTTGCCTTTTTAAAAAAATTTTAAACTGAACATGATTGATTAATTTCATTAGTGGCAGGGTATGATTTATGTCTCCAGTATATAAACAAAATGTCAAAAAAAAAAAAAAAAATACAGAATGTCAAAACTTTATTATACATGCTGTGCTGCATCCTGACTACAACACAAAGTATTGTAAAATACACCTCTAACATTTCATCCCATTTGTTTGAACCTTTCTCTCATGAAGGAGCCACGGATCACAGAAGACCTCTGTGCTGCACAACCAAAAGTCTTCAAAGGTTTATTGGAAGAGCTGTGCTTTCTGATATTGAAAGAGGAAGACCAGGAAAAATCCCTTCTTCAACTTTCACAGGCTGAAACAGATGACGATAGACAACTGGCCAAAGAGCCTTTAGTGTTTTGCTTCCAAATTAAGGATGATATGGACATTTTTCTTAGTGAGTGTCTGGACAAAAAGAGTCTTGAAATGAATGTTTATGGATGTCACAGTGAGGCCCGGTGACTAGAGACTTGTGTTACAAAAAGGACTCTTACTTTGACAAGGGACTGTGAAAACACATGCATGCATACACTTTCTTTTGTAACATCATACACACTGTGTTGTTGCGCATATTGAACATCAGTTAACACAGATACGTTTGTATTACTGATCATGTGTTGTGTTGTTCCTGTCCTCATCATGCCATTTCTTCATCTGTTTAATGTTTAATGGTTTATACATTTTTCTATGGTGATTTGTGTTGTGTTGTGAAGTAAAACAAGACCGGTAATCATGTCAAATGTTTATTGTTTTTATATAACCACTTACATATTATAAATAGTCATACTTACGTACTGGAACATTTTCCCATCCCAAACAGACAAAACCTGGTTGCAGTAAATGCCACCATTTTGAAGACCTCATTCCCGCCAATAGAAGGCACAGTTCATTGTTCTCATGTGTGAGGGGGAGATTTTTGATCTGATAGTTCTTGGTTGAGCATTGTTAAACATTAATAATTAATTGAGTTTGTTTTGTTCTAAATGTTCATGTATTTTTGTATTATTATAGCAGTTTACTTCTTTGTTCCTGTTAAATCACATTTATCTTTTTTTTTCTCTTTATTACCTTTCATTTCTAAATGGTTTAGTCCAAGTAGGAGGGGCTTGGTCTTTTTAAGATGGCTGGTAGAGTGAGTTTGAGCTAAATTGCTGTCTTTTGGGTCAATTTATTGGCATAGCCAAAAGTTTGTTTGTGTATAACTTTTGAACAGTTTTTATTTTATTTATTTATTGTTGTTGTTGTTGTTGTTGTATATATTTTTGGTAGTAATGGCGAAATGAAGCTTTGTGAAGCACCGAGGCTTTCCCCTCAAGTGTATTGTAAAAAGGTTCATTACTCGAAGCTTTTCAACACGGTGCACACTAACGACATCTTGTGGTCAAAAGGTGGAAAAAAGACTGCATTTGCGTCCCAGACGACCCAGCTATTTTTGGACTGTTTCATGTAATAAATCAGTCTGTGCTATGAAAAGCGTATAAAACAATGTAAATTATTATTATACATAAAGTCTTTCACGTGTCATTTTACTTACACAATTTGAAAGCTTGGCCATATATTATCAAAATAAAGATTGTCATAGAATGAAGTATGAACTGGGAATAAATACAAACTGAACATGCATAAAACTGTACATGTAAATATTTATTCGTATTATGACATTCTTTTGCTAAAAAGCAAATGACACTTCACATCTGCGCAAGGGTTCACGTTATATGAATCAGAATACGAAGCAGTCACGTGGTTGAGTGCGAAAACGTAGCTTCGGATGTCACCGATCACGTGGTTATGGCAAAACGAATCAAGCTCCGATACAGTGCTTCACTGTGAGATGTTTCGTTTTTTTGATACAAGCTCCGAAGCCTCGGTGTCAAACATCACATCGCTAATTTTTGGACTTTCACTGTAAATACTATTGGTGCACCATTGGAAAACCTTTATTTTTGCTCCACTTGGAAAAAACACTGAACTTTTGGCTTTATCATCACGTCACGTCATTTTTACGCCTCCATCTGCCGGTACATTCAGAGAAGTGGTGCTGCTGCTGTTCAAAACATCTTTGGGGCCCTTCTTGTTGCAGTTGGCACACCACTGTCTTTGTTTATGGAGATTTTTTTTTATCTTTTTTTTTTTTTAATATTTAATTTCTCATCATGTAAGCTACCTGCTTTGCAATAATTTGTTCAATTTACTCTCTGGTTTGATTTTGTACTTTTTTAGAGCAAAGCACAGTATATGATGCTTTTGCTAAGTTAATTTTTATTAAAATTAAATAAATTTTAAGCCTTATACAACAACGCAGTGTAACTGCACGGCCATTGGTTCAAACTGGAAAACTTTTTGAACCAATGACGGCACGGTGGAGCTGCGTGAGCCTATGGCGAAGCGGCGCAAGCCTATGGTGAAGCGGCACGCCAGAGCCCGCAAAATGGGCGGAGCGACTGGCTATATAAGCGGGCGCTTCGCCATAGGATTTCAGATCTTTCTCCTTCAGCGACGACAACACATTTTCGCTGGACTTTGAGAACTGAACGCCTTCTCTCGCCTGCTGGAACAAGCTCTCTCCTCGCCGTTGAAGAAGCATCGCAGCGGACCAGCCGAGACCCGCCGACCACCTGCAGCGCCGGCGCCCTCGCAGACTGCCGCCCTCGAGCACCGCCCTCGGGCCGCCCGCTTCACGCTTCCGGTTTCTCGGCGCTCCCCTGCCGCCGCCTGGCGCGCTTATTAAGAGAGCTTATTTCAGCGGTTTATTTACGCTCTCTAAAAGAGCTATTTCAGCGGTTTATTACCGCTCTCCAAAAGAGCTATTTTTAGCGGTTTTCACCGCTTAATAAAAGAGCTACAAATGCCGTTATCACGGCGCTGCGACATCCTCCTATGTCGCGCCACAGCTGTGGCACATGCAGAGCCCCTCTGCATCTGGACGACGGGTATGATGAGTGCGTTTTCTGCCTCGGCAAGCCCCACACAGAGGCGGCGCTCACCGGGACTTCATGTTCCCATTGTGAGAACATGAGTCTTGCCTCTCTGTGCTCGCGGATCGCTTTTTTCACGGAAAGCGGTCCCGCCCCTCGCGCCCCCCCCGTTCCCTTACGAGCAAATGCCACCCCTGGACGAGGCCGTGGCCGCTCATCTCTGCCCTCCCGCGGCCGTGAGATGGAAGAATAAATGGGCCCTTCCCACTAAGCCCTGCAGAACTACCTCTGCTCTGGCTGGCAGAGCTTATTCTTCTGCAGGCCAAGCTGCCTCTGCGCTACACACGGATTTAGCCCTGTGTGCCACGAAAGCCACAGCCCAGGCCATCGGTCGATCAATGGCCAACCTGGTTGTGTTAGAGCGCCATCTCTGGCTCAACTTGACGGAAATCAAGGAGAGTGACAAAGTGGCCTTCCTTGATGCCCCTGTCTCTCCTGCCGGTCTCTTTGGGCCAGCTGTAGAGGGATTCACCGAACGCTTCACCGCTGCACAGAAGTCATCCCAGGCTATGCGACACTTCCTGCCCAAGTGCTCCAGCTCAGCCACTGCCTCGAGTCGCCCCAGGACTGTGCCGACTCAGCAGCAGAGCAAACCTGCTCCCTCTACCTCCCAGGCAGCGCCCCCTAAGGAGCAACGTCAGAGATCTCGCTCCTCTAAATGCCTTTCCCGAGACGCCAGGGACCCCGGCCTAGGATAACGCTGGACCCGACGCCTCCTAAGTCTTCCTGATTTTACAGGAAGGAAGAGGAGGGGGAAAAGTCCCGCTGTGGCCGGACCACCCCCAAAGCTGCCTTGTTTAGTGTCGTTTAGTGTCATTCGGGTGTCGGGGACAAAATGTTTGTTTCGCGCCTTGGGCCCACTGTCGTTGCGCCCGCGCCAAACGCCGTTGTCATGGCGAACAAGATAAAAAAACATACATTTTCAAAAAGAGAGCAAAATTCCTCTTCCACACTCGTCGGTGCTCGGGCCTCTACACAACGGTCCATCAGCCGACTTAATACAATCCCTTGTCATGCGGGCCGAGGCTTGGCAGGCCATCCCCGGAGTGTCAAGCTGGGTGTTGGGGATAATAAATCGAGGTTACATGCTGCAGTTCGCCCGAAGACCCCCGCTCTTCAGCGGAGTGGTTCCCACTTTGGTAAAACCGAACGACGCTCATGTCCTTCGTGCCAAAGTGATGGCTCTGTTCAAAAAGGGAGCCATAGAAATAGTTCCCCCCTCAGAGAGCGAATCAGGTTTTTACAGCCGATATTTCCTCGTCCCCAAGAAGGACGGCAGTCTCAGACCCATCCTAGACCTCAGACACCTGAACCACTCCCTCATGAGACGGAAGTTCAGGATGTTAACGTTGAAACAGATCCTCACGCAGATTTGCTCTGGGGACTGGTTCTTCTCTCTGGACCTGAAAGACGCATACTTTCACATCGAGATAGCCCTCAGGGTAAATCAGGCCTGTATAGCAGCCCTGAAACCCTGGAAGGACCCTCTTTGGTTCAGCCGTGGGGTTCTCTTGGGGGCGGTATCCAGAAGGACGGTGGTCTCAACTGATGCGTCCAACTGGGGTTGGGGCGCTCTGTGCGAGGGCAGACCAGCCTTTGGCTCATGGTCGAGCAGCGAGAGCCATCTGCACATCAACTGTCTAGAAATGCTAGCAGTGAGTCGAGCCCTTCACTCCTTTCAGACGGTCCTGAGGGGACCTCAAAAGACAACTCTCACTGCCCAATCTTCTTTTCGAAGGACATAGATGCGCTGGCCCACGACTGGCCCAGCCTCCTTCTTTACGCTTTTCCCCCGATCGCTCTGATCCCTCAGGTCATCAAGCGAATCAGGGAAGACAATCACAGAGTCCTCCTGGTGGCCCCACTCTGGAGGAACCAACCCTCCACGCACCTATCGCTGGCCAGTCAGTGGGACGAAACAGCCTTGTAGTGCGTTTCTTAAGAGGTTCTAGGCAGTTGAATCCCCCCCGTCCTCTTACTGTTCCCACTTGGGACCTTTCCACGGTCCTCGGAGCACTCAAAGGGCCCCCCTTTGAGCCCCTGCGGTCAGCTGACCTCCGGCCCCTGACGCTTTAAACCGCTCTGCTACTTGCTCTAGCATCGGTAAAGCGTGTAGGCGATCTACAGGCCCTCTCCGTGAGCCCGTCGTGCCTCGAGTTTGGGCCTAACGACTCGAAGGTCATTCTGAAACCCAGGCATGGCTACATCCCCAAAGTGCTCTCGACTCTGTTCAGAGCACAGGTCATTTCCCTCTCAGCGCTACCTCCCTCGTCGGACGAGCATGAGTTGAATTTACTCTGCCTACACCGAGCGGTCGCAGCCATTTCGGCAGTCTGACCAGCTCTTCGTCTGCTTTGGTGGCCGCACCAAAGGGCTTCCGGTCACAAAGCAATGACTCTCGCGTTGGATAGTCGACACTATTGCTCTATGCTACTTGTCTATGGGCCTAGATTGCCCCATAGGAGTACGAGCCCACTCCACCAGAGGCATGGCCTCCTCGTGGGCCTGGTCTGGTGGTGTCTCTAAAGACATCTGTGAGGCGGCCGGCTGGTCCTCGCGTCCACTTTTGTCAGATTTTATAACCTGGACATACTGACCTTACATGCTCGGGTCCTCTCAGTATGTTACGACGACCTCTAATGAGCCCCGTCATCATACCATACTTGGGGAGCTAGCTCCCTCTTTAACAAGTGTAACATAAAGGGCTTGACGGCTTCGGCCTTTTTACTTATCCTCTAGGCCCCCTTGGTGCCCAAGATAGGTTCAGTCGTTCCCTTCCATGGCACGGCGTGGTTGAATTCGTTCCCCACACGCAGTATGAGTGAAGTATCGAAAGGGAACGTACTCGGTTACGAACGTAACCTCGGTTCCCTGAGATACGGAACGAGTACTGCGTTTATTGCCGTGCCACGGGGATGCACGACTCAGTGTCGTCGCTTCAGTCGATTGACCTGAAATCCTATGGCGAAGCGCCCGCTTATATAGCCAGTCGCCCCGCCCATTTTGGCGGGCTTCGGCGCGCCGCTTCGCCACAGGCTCTGCCGCGCCGTCATTGGTTCAAAAAGTTTTCCAGTTTGAACCAATGGCCGTGCAGTTACACTGCGTTGTTGTATAAGGCTTCAGTATCAAGGAAAAAGGAGTTTTCCCCGCACGCAGTACTCGTTCCGTATCTCAGGGAACCGAGGTTACGTTCATAACCGAGTACGTTCTCTCATCTAATGGATAAACTTAAAAAGTTACACAAAAAATACAATAATGCTTATTTTATTTTGGGAGGAGATTTTAATGAGTGTATGGACAATCACCTGGACAGATACCCCCTAGATTTGATAACAGGATGAACAATGATTTAATTTTTTCCCTGTGCTCCGTTCTCTCCCTTACTGATGCATGGCGGTTCTTCAATCCTTCGACTATAGATTTTACCTGGTCCAATAGAAATTTGTCTCTTAGATCCAGGATTGACTTTTTTCTAATTTCATCTTCTATCCTTAACTATGTAAAAGATACTTCCCACATCACTGCCCCTCTATCAGATCATAAATTAGTTACATTAAAATTGAGTGAAATTAATGACTACCCAAGACTGAGAGGCTATTGGAAGCTTAATAATGCCTTGTTAAAAGACAAAAAAAAATTTAATGATAGTATCGTCAATCTTACCAAAGAACTACTTACAGGATTAAGCAGAGATTATATATATAAAAAAATTGGAGTTCTTTAAATATAAAGCCAGATACATTGCAGTTAAAAGAAGTAAAGAACTTAAAGAAATTAAAAATCAAATTGATTCAGAGTTGGTTAATAGAATATATTACTAGCTAAAGATAATATCACAGAAGAAGAGGATTTGGAAATTAAGGAATTAAATTTGGAGTTTGACAAAGCATACTTAGAGTTGGCTAAAGGTGCATACATAAGCTCTCGGGCAAAACGGCTCAAGGAGGGGGAAAAGAATTCAAGTTATTTTTTGCCCTGGAAAAAAGAAACGGTCAGAGGAAAACTCTTTCAACACTAAATATTGATGGAGTTACCTCTAAAGATCCAAAAGAAATATCAGAATTTGTTACCAAATTTTATAGCAATCTTTATACCTCTAATTTCAACTATGACATCTGTGAAAAATGTATTGATATAATTAAACCCCGTATTAGACTTATTGAGCGTGAGTAGTCAAATTTGTGATGCAAATTTATCAATAGATGAAATTAAGCAAGCTCTGCAAGTAGAATTTTATATCCATTTTTGGGAGTTTATTAAATTACCTTTGTTTCACATGTATCAGAAATGCATCAGTCAGTGAGATATGACCGCCACTGTGAAACAGGGAGTTATCTCCCTAATACCCAAACCAAGCAATTAATCCCCTTATTAATCGATAATTGGCGGCCTATTACTCTATTAACATTAGATTATAAAATATTAGCCTCTGTCTATGCTAAAAGATTAAGTACTGGTTTAGATTACATTATTTCAGAGTCCCAATCGGGATTCATGAAAGGCCGTCATATATCTAATAACATAAGATTAGTATTAGTTTTGCTGGATTGTTCTGATCTAATTCATTCAGATGGTCTTATACTCTTTCTTGACTTTCATAAAGCTTTCGACTCCATTGAACACAAATTTCTTTTCCATACTCTAGAAATATTTGGATTTGGTAAATCATTTATAGATACTGTAACCATGTTTTATAAAGGTATTAACAGTTCAGTGATCATTAACTTTGACACATCCAAAAGGTTTGACATCCAGAGAGGAGTCCGACAGGGCTGTCCGATCTCCCTGTTTTTATTTCTTATAGCCACAGAATTACTTTGTCTGAGAATTAACCAAAATGAAAATTTGAAAGGAATTCCTTGACAGAGAGATAAAAAATGCACAGCTAGCCGATGACACCACGCTATTTTTGAAAGACAAACGACAGTTAGCTAATGCCCTGGAATTGGTGGAACAATTTTCATGTGCCTCTGGTCTAAAGCTCAATATCTCGAAGTGTGAGATTATTTCAATTCATGATATAGATGATACATTTTTAGAAGGTATCCCAGTTAAAAATAGTGTAAAATATTTAGGCATTCATATCACTAAATGCCCAGTTACCAGACATCATTTCAATTTTTCTGATAGAATGATAAAAACTAAAAACATCTTTAACATCTGGCTTCAGAGAGATCTGCTCTCTTTCTGTTTATTAATGATAAAACAATAAGGGACATTAACAAAATGTTTTTGGATTTCATTTGGAAAAATAGACCCCGCAAATTAAAAAAAGAAGTACTTTCTGATTCTAGAAGTGAAGGTGGCCTTGACTTTCTGGACTTTGCAGATACTGTAAACACCTTTAAAGTAAACTGTCTGAAAAGATGCCTTGTGAACCCAGTGTCATTATGGTTTTTCATTCCAAATAATATCTTTAACAAACTCGGTGGTCTGTCTTTCCTATTGAAGTGTAACTTTTTGCCTGGCAAGTTACCCATTTCCTTATCTAACTTTCATCAACAATGCCTTCTTTCATGGAAATTGTGTTTTGTCCATAGCTTTTCCCTGCACAAAGTTCTCCTTTGGAACAACACTGATATAACTGTTAGAAATAAGTCTCTCTTCTTTCCTAGATGGTTTAACAATAACTTTAATTGCATTCTATCTGTCCTTGATGATTTTGGTAATATTCTGATATTGATGAAACTTGCTCCTTCTGTGGTTTTGTTGAAGAAACAGCTGCCCATTTATTTTATGATTGTAATTTAACCAGTACATTTAGGGCTGATTTAAGTTCCTATATTTTTACCCATACAAATGTAACCCAGCAGACTTCCCCATGACTGCTGTTGGGATTACTGACCTAAACCCAGTATTTATACCCTGAGAATGGTAAATTAATAGAACTTGAAATTAAATATTCTAATAATTTGAGATACTGATTATTTGATTTTGATGAGCAGCAAGCTGAAATCATCAAAATGAAAACAAAAAAGTGTGGAAATATTTTACTTTATGTCTAATAAATCTAGAATATATTTAAGTTTTACTTTTTGAATTAAATTACAGAAAAAAAAAACTTTTTTCATGATATTCTTATTTATTAAGATGCACCTGTATATAATAATTATACTGTAATTTACACAGATGGTTCTAAAAATTTAGATACAGAAAAGACATGTTTTGGTGTTTTTATACCAGAGTTAGGAATTTCAGTGAACTACAGACCAATAGCTGCCCTGTACTGGATAGAAGAAAATGGTATGTGGAAAGTAGCCTAATTATATGTTCAGATTCCAGGTCAGCATCGATTTCAATTAAGTCGATATCATCAAAGGATAGACAGGATTGTATATGTGAAATATATGAAATTTTATTTAGACTTCAAAGATTAAATGTGACAATAGTATTCATGTGGATTCCTGCACATATAGGAGTTAAAGGGAAAGAAGCTGCTGGTATTTTAGCGAAAGAGGCATGTAAGCAAGATGAGGTTATGGAAATCCTATACAGTAAATCTGAAGCAAAATAAATAATTAAGAATAGTATAAATGAATGGCAACATATTTGGGATAGAGCAGTAACAGGAAGACATTATTATAGAATCCAGGAGAAAGTAGGAAGTAGAAGGGTATGTAAAGGAAATAATAAAATAGAGGGTATAATCACACGGCTGAGAATGGGGCACACAGGGTTAAATAAAACAATACATCTAATAGGAAAACATCCTACTGGCTGATGTGATCATTGTCAGGATGAGGAATCAGTTGAACATATGTTAAGTAATTTCCAAAAGTACATCACAGAAAGAGAAATATTAAAGAATGAAATTAGGAAGCAAAGTACTGTGGAAGTTAGCATTAAAGTTGATAATAATGAAAATTTAATAAATTACTTGAGAAGAACTGGATTAATTAACAGAATTTAAATAATTTTTTAAATATATATATTAAAAAATTATTGACCCATTATATCCACGAAATATTGGCCCACACTCCAGTATGGTAGGTGGCGATAATGCACCTTATAGTTGGATGCAGATCGGCAAAAAATAAAAATAAACAGAAGAAGAAGAAGAAGGAGAACCGTTATAATCTCCGCCATTACAGTTTCCTGCGCTTCTCTACAGTCTTTCAGATCTGGAAACGTTAAAGTTCTTCTTCTTAAGTAGCAGATAAACTATAATGAAAATGTATTAATCAGTTACAGTCGGTATTAAGATCTCTCTGTAGGTATTTAGCGGGTTTTGTTCACACTCATCGCTGTCGGTCGGGAGGGTGTGGTTCAGAAACAACAGCGAGCATTAATGATATTCATCGAAATCAGATTTTGCTGGAATCTTCGACAGTATGAAGAACAATTTCAAATTCTTTCAGATTTTTCTACTAATGTGCGGTAAGTTCATGATTTCTGTTTATCTTTACCACTTTCGGTTTCATTCTGACACCGGAAACAGTAGAGGCTGGGGTGGACAACATGGACCTGGAAAACCAGAGTCATGAAAAGTTTTGCTTCAAATTATATCTCAACAAGCTAATCTAGGTTTTAATGGTTACTTTGGAGCTACGGGCAGAAGAGTTTTTATTTTATTAATTTTTTTATTGTAAAAAAAAAAAAAAAATTGTAGATAACTCTGCAGGTCTTCGGCTCTCCAGGACCGACATTCGCCACCCCCCTCCTCCACTATTTGTAATCACTTGTCTCTTGCACTTTTATTCAATACACGTATTTTCTTACTTAATCGAAGCTGTGTAAGAATAAATTAATTACAAACAAACAGATAAAGCATTACATTTAGTAATTTAGCAGACGCTTTTCTCCAAAGCGACTTTGAGAACAATAGAATCAATCAAATCAACATGAGTGCAACAGTATACAAGCGCTGTGTCAAGTCCCAGTTTCACCAGTAAGTGCTTGTAGCAGGGATTTTTTTGAAATAGATAGAGAGAGAATAGAAAAAGAAGAAAAGTAAGTGCTAATAATATGGGTCAAGTAGTATAAAGCAGTTCAGATCAGGCAGGAAGGGAAATGAACACAGCTGCCACTGGCTAATCGCTACTTTAAATATCTTTTGACCAAAAATTCAGACTTCATTAGTAGCCTCACATTTGCGTTTTCGCATCGTGCAAACAATCATCTACTTCCTTTTTTTGTAGCGACCGAAAATGTTTCAAAGACTCTATCACAGCTGAACTTTCAAATTCAACCCCACATCAGAGGTCAGGGAAGAACTAAATAAATACATAGAGCGAGGTAAAGTTAGTTTTGGGTTTTCTATCGGTCTTTGTCAGACACGTGGGTTTATTACGTGTGACGTCATCGAGGCGCCATTTGTAGGGTATCCCCAAAGCCACTGGAAGGCAAGCCTGCAACCTTTAGCCAAAAAAGCGTAACGGCTAATGCTAACGCTCCGCCCCCGGCGGTACGCAGGGAATGAGACCAGAGGCCGTTTTTTGAATGGATGTTAATGGATGAGAGGCTTCACTATGCTGATTAACCAGCTTTTGTGGGGAAATAGCTAATCATTTAATTAATCGACAGCCTGTTTGCTAATCTTCAGCATGTTTTACACTAAACAATACTTTCGTTGGGAACTATATGTAGATTTTAGCTTGGTAAAAATATATTCTTTTAAGAGAAGGCAGACTAGGGAATGTTGCGACTGATGTCACTGCCATTACACGATAGGCTGAGAGGTGCCGCACGTGATTAAGTTAGCCGTTACGCTTTCTCCATACAGACCCTCTCATCTCCCTATTACAATCTCTGGTATCCCTATTCAGAGAAGAGATTAGAAGCCTTATTTAGATAAACCGTTATCGATTCATAACATTTATTTTATATGACCAGCCCGTAATAACTTGGAGTGCTGACCTGACATTGCTGCATTCATCCTCTTTCATGGATAAGTTAAATATCTGGTTTACGGATCGTGGATATTATGAATTATCTTGTTATAATTACGATATTGTGAAACTGGCTGTTTTGCGAGCTTACGAATTGGTTCCGGAAGCGTACCAGCAAAAGTTCAGGGCTTGTTCAAAGACAGCCAAGCAAACGTTCGTGGAGTTTGCACGTGAAAAGAAAGCAATTCTTACACACTGACAACAACAGCATCGGTCACACAATAACAATGTCAAGAATAGTCTGGGGTAGGAGACAGAGGACAGGACACGCGTGGAGCCTCACAACACGCTCGACACAGCACCGCCGTCCTCGTTTCTTGCATTTAAGCACTCCCACTCTTCCACCTAACTTGCCGCAGCTGGTCTCAATCAAGTGGCGCTGCCAGAAAGAGAGAGGGAGAGGGAGAGAGAGAGAGCGAGAGACTGTGCACTACACACAACAATACATTACAATAAATGTATACCCACACACAAAATAATAATAATACGTCCATGACGTAACAGGTATAAGTGCATATACCTGTGAATTCATAAAAAAAACAAAACAAAAAACAAAACAAATCACTTACCCTGTGTGTACAACATTTGGTTTGCATACTTCATTTGGCTGTTGAAGTGTTGATTACAAGAAGACAATAAACACTACATTATGAAAAATGTAATTGTACATGCTTTATTGTTCATGCAGGACTGGATAATGCATCAGCACAAAATGTATTCTTAAACTGTAAATGGGAACACTGGAAGTAAACAAAGTTGCATAAACTTAAAATTATATATGGTATTCTAGGTGCAATACATCAGTGATTCTCAACTGGTGGGCTGCGGGCCCTAGTGGGCCGTGTAGGCAGTGGTAGACTACCCCCAAATTAATTTCTATTTATTTTTTAATTGACAAATCTTGTTATTTTCTAATTACCTAATTGTTCGTATGAATTTATATGATTAAACACACGTCAAGTCAAGTCTCTCCTTTGCATTATCATCAGTGAAGTACACAGAAACACTTGTTACAACTAACAGTAAACAAATATATAAAGACCTTATGCCTTTTTGGGTGGTGCTTAATAAACTGGTAAACTTTATATCCGTAAATCAACTCCGATGAACTGTAATAAAGTGCTCTCACCTTCATTACTGCCGTATCACTCTGGAGACTGTATGTTTTGCATTGTCCCTTTGTGTTGACATTTGTTCACAAAGCAGTCCGGTGTGAAATGATTTGCGCAGACATAAACAAATTTCGGTAGAGTTGAGGGAGCATTTTCTTCGAAACCAAAATGAATCCACCTCGTCTTCAGCGGCTCAGATTTAGGGAGTAAATGGAGAGAGCTCTGTGGTTTAATCCATCCATCTACAGAACACCTAAAACACTTGGGAGACGTTCTCGTCAGTGCTGCAATGGTGGACTGTGAACTCGCTCAGGGCGGTTCTATGTTAAAACGGCTGACAGACATGGCACGCGTGTTCAAATATGTCAAATAACTTGGATGCCCCCAATATTAAATATGTTAAATGAATAAAATGGACTCGAAATAGAAAAATTATTATTATAAAACATTGTACACTAATCTACAGTATTTTAATGTTGCTGTGGGACAATGTGAGAGACACCTATCAAATTCAATATATTATTGTAAATATTATCATTACTATAGTGGAACAATAAAACACAATAGATGGTTCAGAACATTTAATATTTATTGCACAGACCACAACTGGCCAACAAATAAGACTAAAAATAAATTGCTTTTCCGACTCGACTCATGATCCGGCTCATGATCCGCTCTTGCTCACAACATGAAATTTCTCTGCAGCCATTTAGAAAATGTATTTAGTTTAATATTTGTTTAAATGGGCCTATTATGATGTTATTTTTTTAATTTTATCTATTTGATAATGAAAAGTGAACAGCATGAGTAAGATAGAAAACATCATAAGATGCGCAATATATCTGGAGACATGGAGTGGGTCAGACATGATTTTGACCACTTCATTAAGTTTTGTTTTGTAGAAAGCCTTTCTTTAAAGTGAATTTCATGTTGTAAAAATTGTATCTTAATTTTAATCAGTGTTTCATCAACCAATTGCCTGGATTTAATAAATAAGAATCAAATATAATCATGACATGCAGGCTTGCATGTGAACTGGAGCGCGTCTTATAGGCTAAATGAACCGAAACTCAGCGTATAGGCTGCTTGCCTCACAGACATGAGAAATATATCTATAGAAAGCTTGAAACTTCTAATTTTAAATGAAATAATTAAAAATGAAAAGAAATAGGCTACTCTGATTATGTAATTTGAATGAAATGTGCATTCTCTCTCTAGGCACGTTCACTATGCGGAGATGATGAGAGTCCGCAATGTCAACTTCATCTTCTCAGCTGACACTGGTTCAGAAAACATTAGTTTGTTAATAAACAATTGAAATGTCTCCTTGCTGTTTTTTTCTTACATTCATAATCATTACTTTTGCCGGTTCTTAATGGCAAGTTTTATGCGTGCGCTTGAGTGCTATATAGCCTATATTACGTAACCGCTCATTATTATGGTTAATTCTCTCCAGTATTTAAGAAATTAAATTAATATAAATGTGGTTAGTCATCTAATAGCTTAAATGAACAACTACTAGTTGACTAGAAAAAGCTTATTTCACATAGGCTATTGTAAGACTTGATTTTCCTGCTAAGACAAAAGCTGAGATCAAGCGCCCTGCAATAAAGCAATAAAACTAATCTGGAGAGAAGATCTCAGAGAAATTGGACACCGCCTTGCCCAAACTCTCCTCACTCACGACTTGCTGTTGTGTGTCTCAGTTTTTGATTGTATTGAAAATGAAATCCGAAGACTTTGGTATTAATACTATAATATTGCTGTAGTGATCTTGTCTGGACAATTGTTTTGTGCACTGTACAAAATGGAGTTATACATCTCAGTTTTATAAGATTTTAAAACATCTCAGGCCACTTTCTGAGGAATTGAAAAATTAAATACATTGTTATAAAATACATGTTATAAAATACATAGATGAAAAACAAGTTAATGTATTTATTTATACTATAAAATGAAAAGACATTTCTTTTAAATGTATAGCACAGTTTTTTAATGAGACAACAACATATGATAGATAGGACAGAACTGGATAGGCTATTAATAATCTTTCATTTTGTAAAAGTATTATGCACTTGAAACAACATTGAGTCATAGCGCGCAGCACTTCACATGGAAAAGTTCAAAGCACAGAAGGGAAGAGATGTATAATATATTCTTCGTGTATTATATCTATGCAACAGTATAATGAGCCATTTCTTTTAAGAGTTTTAAATTTCAGTTACTGTGTGCGTGAAGAACAATTTATAGTGTTCTCTACTCCAGTGTTGCGGTAGAAAGACGTGATTTAAAAAAGAAATAAAGTCCAACAGAGCATTCAACATCTCAAGCGCAGCCAGAGTACCTTCAGAAAGATGCCAGATTATTCTATAATTCTAAAAATTATTCGATTAAACCCACTTTATTTTCCTCATTCGTTTGAAATAAAATTATATTACATAATGTGTTTATTTTTATTCGTCATGTAGGATAGGCTGTGATATCATTAAACTGTCTTCCTCCAGTTTCCATTAAAAAGAGGTGCAATACTCCAGATTTCCAAAAAACAAAACTTTAATCCAGTTGATATAGGCTAAAACAATCTTGGGATGCTGTTTGAGAAGAGTGTTTATGTATGTGTGTTGTTTCCAACAAAGAAATGTAGAAAATAGGTTACACACTATCACTGAATTAAATGACATAAGGCTATAAATCATATTTCTTATCAATATACATTGAGTGAAACGAACACTGAAACTGCGATGATTAAAATGGCGTCTTAAAGATACACAATAAGGTGCAAACAGAATACTATACAGTGACATCAAAATTAGCTTTAATAAGCAATAAGTTTAGTATCACACCGAGCTATTGCGGTCGTGAAACTGTGGTGAGTCCTGCACTAGTCAGAACGATAACAGATACACTTTCAAGCAAAATAATCATATTCAAGCATTTAACAGTTAATTACTTAACGCACACAATACTGCACAAAATAAAGCGATCACGAAGACTCTCTCTGTCCGAAACTCGTACAATCTGGGCCAATATGAACTAATACAGTAAAGTGGAAATTTACTGCACATCATCAGTTAAATTTGGTAATATACTGACACCTGTTGGCACATTTGTGTAATTTACAGCAGAGATTAAGTAGTGATCATGACAAAACAAGATAGAAAAAAATTATAATCCATGGCCGTTTAGGGCTTCCGTACTTTTTATGCAGAACTATATACCTTTATCTACAAATAAAGTATAATAATGGGAACACTGATCTTGGAGTGAGTTTCATCGAGTTGCTTAACTGAATGCAACGCGCTGTTTGAATGCTGAATGGAGAAGGACTGAGGAGAGATGAGATTCCATTAACTTTAACGACTTAAATATTCATTTGTACCTCACAGTAAACTATTGAATGGCTTCAGAAGTCTTGGAATATAGTGCACGAAAACTTTATGGTGCTTTACAATGTTTTTTTATGCCTTTAGTGCTTAAGAATAACACAGAACAGAACTGTTCTACTTACAATATCGGACATCACTGAGAAGCTGCAACTGTGGCGTGGAGGATTTTTGGAGGATGAATCTCCCGAGTGCTGTCACTGCTTTCCGTCATGTCTTCTCGCACAAAAAAAAACGTTGCATACGATATGTTTTTCTATAACCAGTGCTGATGTTTAGAGGTCAGGGTCAGCCGATAGCCGATATGTGCTGCCGATTTTTTTGGCCGATTTTTAGGGCCGATATCTTGAAGTTTTCTCCTTCCTTCGCATGCTAAAATGTCACACTAATAATAAGTGGATGCACAACATTTCTAAACTTAACATCATCATTTATTGAACACTGACTTGAACCATCTCTTGAATCTTAATTTTGTGCACTGCACGGTATTAAAATAAAATATTTATCCAAAGTTAACCAAACAAATCAATAAACTGACCAAGTATTAAATATATAAAACAGGTAATATTAAAAAAAAACTGTCAATCATTTACATAAAAGTTTTAGAGCATTTATCAAGCAGAATTTTTCAAGTTTGTTGGAACAGAAATGTGAACTTAAATATTTAAATAAAAAAAATTACAACTTTATAAATAATAAAAATAAATTAAACTGAAAAATATAAAAATAAAGTTTACAGCATTAGTTGAGAGATTTTCTTTCCTTGAGAAAATTTGCCATGTACTGTTCCTTATACAAAATAATTGATATGGAATCTAATCGAATTTAATAGAAATCGAATCGATTTGCAAGCTTGTGAATCGAAATTGAATCGAATTTTGAAATTTGTGTCATTACCCAGCCCTGGTCAAGTCAACTTTATTTATATAGCGCTTTTTACAATGTAGATTGTGTCAAAGCATTGTCAAAAGTTGTGAATGGTACCCTAATTCCGAACCGCACCGTACCACTTTTTTGGGACCCTTCCGTTGGGGTACCAAGCACAATAGTACCAATAGTACTGGTGCCAAAAGGGTGGAGCTATATTCTGCAGAACGTTGATTGGTTGACGGAGAATCATCACTTGCGCGTGCTAGAGGAATGACAACACAAAAAGCGCCATACAAATGTGGTTCAGGCAACGCATGCATTGATTATCTTCACTTCATGTAGGGTATATAACAAAACAAAATATAAAACACAACCCTGCCTCTTTTCGTTTTCATTTAAAAAATATGAAACTTATTAATGTGTGGTTCAGGTAATATGTGCATATGTACTCTGATTATCTTCACTGTATGTAGCGTACATGTACCTATAATAAAACGAAATAAGACAAAACAACCCTCTCTTTTTGTTAAGTCAGTTTTAATTATCAATAATAACCATTATAAAAGTATAAAGTATGAGAAGCTATACAATAAGAAATAAAGACAAGCAAACAATTCAGTCAAATGTACAGCGCAGTAAGTACAACGCTAAAGTTAAATAAATATATAACGTTTTGAAACTTCACTTTGCCCTCAGCCAAAACGATTTGCCCAGGAACAAATTATAAATTCATGAGACCAAAGATTGCCGTTATACACAAGATGAATGATATCTCGTTTTTAACCACTACAGAGACATCTGAGCCAGCGGCGAATGTCAGAAGTACTAGCTGAGGTACAGCTGTTCTCGACTGGGTACATGAGCGCTGAGCTCCCGGTGATCGTCTGGATCTCACAACTCCCACAACGTCAGATTAAATTTTCAAATAGGCGCTATCTTTATAAATAAACCACAGATTTGAGCTTTAAACAACTACATTCTCGCCTGAAAAATTACATTTCATGACACAATAAAGTAGCTTTTAAATGATTATATTTCAGATAAATGCTGTTCTTTTAAACTTTTCTATTCATCAAGGAATCCTAAAAAAAAAAAAGTACACAACTGTTTTCAACATTAATAATAATCAGAAATGTTTCTTGAGCAGCAAATAATCATATTAGAATGATTTCTGAAGGATCATGTGACACTGAAGACTGGAGTAATGATGCTGAAAATTCAGCTTTGATCACAGGAATAAATTACTTTATAAAATATATTCAAACAGAAAACAGTTATTTTAAATTGTAATAATATTTCACAATATTACTGTTTTTACTGTATTTTTAATTAAATAAATGCAGCCTTGGTGAGCAGAAGAGACTTCTTTTAAAAACATTAAAAATCTTACCGTGTCCAAACTTTTGACTGGTAGTGTACCAATCATCATCAGTTAGCCTGTGTCCCACCCCAACACACACAACCAGAGAAAAAACTTTGCAGGTCCTATTGCTGAGAGAGAGCATACTCGGATGAAAATCGCTTCAGTGAGCTCAATAATAGTAACGGCACATTTTATTGTCAGTAACGGTAACGGGGGAAACAGTAAATCGTTTGATTACTCATTACTGGAAAGAGTAACGCCGTTTATTTATAACGCCGTTATTCCCATCACTGGTTGTTACAGGTATGTTAGCCTGGATGTGGGGATGTATTATTAATTAATTAGTTAAAAGAGTATTCCCCTTGTGTGTCTGACCCAGTCATTGGTCTGACCTGCCCTGTTATTGTTACAGGAATAAATTGTTACTGAGTAAACCTGCCAAGTCTTTTTTTATACAAGGATGGTTTTCATCTATATAGCTGACTGCTACAGTGGCATAACAGATATACGGCAGAGTATATCATTACTTTATTACTATTATACTTTTTGATTTTTTTTTTTTTTTTTTTGTTATTCTGTGTTCATACTATCATATTTGGAAAGGTGGTCATCAGAATGTTTTTAAACAATCATTGGTGGGCCATGAGTTGCAAAAGGTTGAGAACCCCTGCAATACATCAGCACATTTCTACACCACAATTCTATAAAAGATTCAAGCATGCGCTTTCAGATTGGATGGTTTCTCTGTGAAAATCTCCAAACAGTCAATAAACTCTGCGTTCAAACAAAGGAGATATATTTCTGTGTAAATCATCTCTTTTTGCCTGGACAGTTGAAAGCTTCAGGTTTGCGTTTAGACATGACACAATTTCATTGAATCACTGGTATTAATGAAGACCAGAACTGATTTTTTTTTTTTCTTTGAGACTGAGACAGTTCTTACAATGGCTGAACCCTGATCAGTGCCCTAAATACTGAACTAGGGAGCTGATTGAGACACACCCTGTGTTTAATGCTGGTGTGGCCCTGATGTAGGACTGGTGTCCAGTCAGGGTCAGTCTCCATAATCTTTAAGCAGGCTGACCTGCAATGACTTTAAAAGATTTTTAGCTACATAACATAACATAGGACCACAGCTGCAAAAAGTACTAAGTATATGGATACTGAGCAAAAAATATGTCATACCTAAGTATATAAAATGAAAATTTAAAAAGCCTTGGCCAAAATTTAAGAATTTGAAAAATATTGACATATTAGGCCTCGAAATTAACTTTTTTACTTGGTAGCACTGGTGCTCCCAACTTCAAAAAGTTAGGAGCACCAGCAAAAATTTAGGAGCACCACATCTAAAAAGCCTTGTCATTCGCTTGTCCGAATAAAAAAGTTGTTTGTCTGGAAAAAAATAGGATTCTTGTGTTGTAAATATAATTTATTCTGAAGCAATAAATGTTCACTCAGTTTTGAGATTTAAATCAGCATATTTGTGATATTTACTCCGAGGGCATTTTTTTTTTTTTACCTTTATAAAGGGCTTTTTTCTCTAATCTTATTAAATGTATGCTTCATCTTTCATTTTAAATTCTTAAATTTGATCAGTAAATTTAATTAGAATCATAAGACACTATAGGGCTGTTACCAGTCAAATAATTTACACTAATTTACAAATAAATTTTTTTGAATATACAAATAAGAAATGTTGGAAAGAATGATATTGAAACTAAACCGCCAGTAGGTGGCGGCAGGTGACCGTCTTTAGGAGTGAGTCATTAACCCTTCGATGCGCAAGATCACACCGGTGTGATCAGTCTAGGCTGGCCCCAGGAGCGTACGATCACCGGTGTGATTAGAACGTTCAGTGCATCACGTGACCAACTGCCAAATTCAAATGTGCTTGCGCGCTTTGGCTGGTGCTAAACCAGAGACGGATATCACATATGCAGTGTTTTCAACCAAATAATGTTTATTTTAGGTTTTCAGGCATTTAAATACACACGAGTACTAACAAAACAATACATTTAGAGTTTGTATAATACACAATGATGTCTATAGAAGTGGAAATAACAACCCTTTCCATTATAATTAGACGACACATTTTATTCATATCAGATACACATTGTGAAAGTAACTTTAAAGTTTACTCTATTCTTCCCCAGTTCACCGACTCACTTACTTTCATGTATTTTGGGAGAAGTGGATGAATTCACGTCTTGTAAATCCAACAGATCCGATTCTCTGTGCGGCGCAAATTAACATGGCGGCGCCCATCGCGCATGCAGCTCTACTAACGCGATCGTTATAAAGGTGTTTAAACAGCAAAACACATCTACTTGCACATATTTGACAATCGGAATATCAGATATTTCATGCTATAGTTAACAAATTTGTGAATATTTTGAATAAAAAAGGAAAAATTAAAAAAGCAGATCATCATTCATACAGCGCTGTGGTGTGTTATGTGACAAGCAATGACGCGTCACCATGGAAACAATAAAGTGGTACGTTCTAAATAACGGTCGCCTTAAAAAAAACTCACGCTGGGGGGTCAGACAGAATATTCTAAACTTACGTGCGAAAGGGTTAAGCCATTCATTCAAACGGTTTGTTCAAACGGATGATTCATTCAAGAATGAGGCAGTTGTTGATGAATGGGTCATTGAATTTGACTCAACCAATTCGTTCAAAATGCCGAATCATTCAGTAATAAAAAAAAACATGATTGTGTTGTCACGGAATGCGCGATGGTTCTGCTGTGATCTTTGTTTGGAACTATTTTCCCTTCTAAAACAGCCACTATTACGTCTAAAATGTGAGTGATTTAATTTTAACTACTTTTTACGGTTTGCCCAACCCGTCCTCCGCGTCCCATGGTGAGTGCTGTCACAGACACGCCAGGCTCCACCAATCACAACGCACTGACTCTCCATAGTACTGATCACCCGCACCTGCACCTCATCATCACCGCAATCACCACCAGTATAAAGAGCACTCACACACACTGCCACATTGTCCGGTCTCGTTTGCATTACGTCTTACCTGAATGCTTACCTCAAGGACTCCAACCGAACTACTTACCTGTCTCCAGCGTCTCCTGTTCTCCTCGTGTGATTCCCATCTGTGTGTGAGTGTTCCTGGTCTCCAGTGTCAAGTTTCTCCAGCGTCTTCCGAATCCACCCGTGTCTACAATCAACTAGGACAGTATCACTTCTCTGCACTCTCCACTTCATTCCTTCCATCACATATCATTCACCTGCACAACTGTTTGCTCGTGTTGGTATCAATAAACATCTCTACCTGTTATATCTGCCTCGGTCCCTTCTGTATTGTAACAATTTTGAGGTCGCAAACATTAAATTTAGGGAGCATATGCGACAAAAATGGGCGCAATTTCGAGCCTTGCAATATTTAAGTAAACGGATTCAGTTTAAATTGATTGTCGTTTCATAGCACATAAAGTCTTTTTGTGAAGAAAAAGTACATACTTTTGAGTGTGTAGCAAAAGAATAGACAAGCTTTGGGACATATTATCACAGCATACAATTGCGTCATTACTATTTGTCGTATCCTGACACACATCCTGTCACCGTAAACTGGCCTGTCAATCATTTTAAATCCTCCACATTTAATTTAATTTCCTACCGTATCGGACAGAAAGGCCCTTTCACACGGGACCGTGTCGGCTTTAACCAATCATCGAACGGGTTAATGATAGGTCTTGATCCTGAGTTCTTTACAAAAATTTTACCAAATTATGACAGTCTCCCTGCTGTTCCTGGTTAAGGAGTGTTTCATGTAAACATTTTGTTCTCCATTTTTCTTCTGTATTTCCTGCAAAGCCCAGCACCTGGGATGCATCTGTTTCCCTAAAATTATTTGAACCAAACGAAAAAATATATATTATTAATAAATTATTAATGACATTAATTAATATTTGAATAATAGATGACAACATGACACCAACACAAACATTTCCGTTAAGATTTATATATTTTGTTCATGATTTTAACTATGGCAACGTCCGCACCGAGACCGCGAGCCCCTGCCCCTTTAATTGTGAAAGTGAAAGTTCCCTTTTCGCTCATGTAGTGGTGCCCTGGAACAGTACCTGTAACCCCCCACCCCCCACAAATCCACTCTTCGAAAATCTACCGGTAATAGTAGATCATCCGGGGACTTTTGGCATACTCTTTTCAACATAACGTTACTATGCTTTGGGACACACTTATTTTGATCTCACATACTATTTAGGATGGATAGTATATGGACATTGGGACGCAGGTGAGTTTTATCAGGGTTGGAGCTAAACTGCAGTGGCCCTTCATGACCGAGTTTGCCCACCCCTGCTCTACACATTACCTCCCCAAATGTACATACAGAACACACAAATAAAAAAAAATAGCAGTTTACCAAAATGGTTTTGTTTTCATGTTCCAAAGGTTGTAATACATTCCTAGACAGATAAGGAAGATTTTGCCAATATCTCCCTTACTGTATGTACAATACACAAATATTTCCCTGAAAAAATTACTGTAATTCACCAAAAGGTGTTTTTTTTTTTTTTTTTTTTTTGATGTTCCAAAGGATGTAGTACTTTCCTAGATATAAGACTGACTTACTACAGGTGAAATGTTGCCACTATCTCCCTTACTGTATGTATGTAACTGGTCTGTTTTGTCTGCGTTGTTTTGAAAAAACTGGACAGCAAGCTGCAGTTTCGCTGATCTTTTATTCCTGATGTATAAAACAAATAAACAGCCTCTATGAGTGACTTGCCCTTCTTGTGCTCTTTTTCATGCATTTCCAAATGCAAAAGGGAAAATCACATTAAACAAGAAACAATATAACACAAAACATACCTGATGTATAAAACAAATAAACAGCCTCTATGAGTGACTCGTCCTTCTTTTGCTCTTTAAAACATATGTACACTTGTCACCATGTGATCATTTCCATATATTAGACAAAAATATAAATCAAAAAGGGTGAAATGACAAAAATAACTACAAAGATAAGTAAAATAACATGAATTTGGCTGCGTTTACACTTGGCATTAACATGCAATCGCCGTGATTTGATCAAGCAGGTCATATCATTAGCAAATTAAGACATGGCGCATTTACGTTTGTTCACATCAAGTGGCCTCTGTATCTGGATAACTGATCGGATTTCCCGCACAATCTTTAAATTAGGCGTGTTCGAAAGGCAGAAGCTTCAAATGGCTTCATAGACCCAAACAACTTTCACTTTAGTCTCTATCAATGCAGTGCACACAGCACGGACTTTTTGTGATTTACTCCACAAAAGTACAATCGATCACAAATAGAGAGCTTAATCTACCAATTTAAGTTTCTCAACATTAATCTTGTATGTTGAAGAAAATTATTTCGACGCATTTCATGATTGAAAGCAGCGCGCAAGCATTTGTATTGTTTGTGTAATATGTAATGGCAGAATCCGAACACTTTGTATTAAAGAAATAAAAACGCACATCACATTAAAGAGCATTAATTAGAACTAAACAAGGGTAGGCTATACGACACCAGATAAGAGTAAAGACGATACAAATTAAACTATGTCCTATTTGCTCACTTGCTTTACTTTTCGATGCAATCTCCAGTCTTAGATCTTTTTTTTTTTTTTTTTAAATGAAAAAATACTTCCAGAGTTGAAAAATAACAGGGTTGATCATGTTAAACAAGTCACATCATCCAGGTTTAAAGTTATAGCTTGCAATATTGGGAGATTAATAAACTGAAACAATTAAAACATACTCGTATCGTTTAGGTAATGTTGCTCAATTAAAATGAAAAATGAACACAAGGTATCATGTAAGTCTAAATAAACTGTTTTAAAGATAGATGTTTATTGTTAAGTTCAAAGAAGTTTATTTTTTTGTCAAAACTGCGTCTGTCCATTATTTTTTGACAGCCACACAGAGAGACTGGGCGGGGATTTAAATGACGTTGCCCTCTGAATGTAGGTACGATGGCTGGATCACATTTACATTACACTGAGATCCGACCACAGTGCATCCTCGACTACCTCCGAACCAGGACACGTTGATCGGATAACATTCTGATCACAAACGCGTTTACACTTGTCTTTTCAATGCGTATGTGGACAACATCCAGATACAGGTCGCATGTTAATGCCAAGTGTAAACGCAGCCTTAGAGTGAAAATAAAGACATAAGAGCAATAATTAAAATAAAGATGAATTAAGATTATCAAGAGCCCAAAATAACCTCACCTCTCCCATGCATTTCCAAATGCAAAAGGGAAGAGAAGGAGACAAAACAGGAAATTTTGTTGACTCATGATGTCACCACCACATTTAAAGGGGAAAACACTCATATTAATCAGGCAGTCATATCAAGGTGTATGAAAATAAACAATTTTGTGGGAATTCTAATAATAATACAAGTATTTAACAGTACACTTTCTGTACCTGTTACATGTACAGTACACAAATATGCTGCAATTCCTTAAAGTTTTCTTTTAACATGTATTGGTGAAGTACTCTATCTTTTTTTTTTTATTATTGAAATAATTTTGTACTGTACATACAGTAAGGGAGATACTGGCAAAATTGTAGTCAGTCAGTCTGTCAAATATTATTACTACAAGCTTTGGATTTTTTTATGTTACAAGTCAGTTTAATTTACCCAGATTAGATGTTTTTAAGCAGTTGGGGAAT
The DNA here is from genome assembly GCF_019924925.1 of Ctenopharyngodon idella. Taxonomy (NCBI): domain Eukaryota; kingdom Metazoa; phylum Chordata; class Actinopteri; order Cypriniformes; family Xenocyprididae; genus Ctenopharyngodon; species Ctenopharyngodon idella. Next base: position 13,188,244 of record NC_067222.1, on the reverse strand, counting down.
TGGCAGACATTCACTTAGACATCATGACCTTGTTGGTGTCAAAGCATTCTCAGACAGCTAAATAAAACCAAACTGTTAAAAAAAACGAACAGTTGAACATCAGCGTGATAACTACCTAAAATGACAGAAATCATCTTTGGAAAAAAAAATACATTTTTGAAGTGTAATTTGAATTTGAATTTCATTTGGCTTGTCCCATTTTTTTTTTTTTTTTTTTAACATGGAGATGGTGGGGTTTATGACCTATACTGCAGCCAACCACCAGAACTGTGAATATTCAGGGTGATATTTTGGTACTCTGAGTTATTTTGTCCATTAATTTCATGTGTATGTATGACAGAGACCAATTCTGTAATTTTGTCACCTGAGGTATTACCTTTTTGGTGTTATATTGTGTAACTTTGAGAGTGTGATTTTGTATTACCTCCCAGTCTTAACATTTGTTGGGAATTGTACAGTTTTACATTCTGTATTGTTCTTGAGGGTTCAATTTAAAAGAGCGTTCAGACAGAGGGTGAAAACTGGTGCTGCAACGGTGTAAATTATAATAAAAATTTAGTTTTCTTGAACATTAAATCATGTAAACAAATTTTGCAGACCCCATAAACAAAATTATGAACCCATAAATGAGCATAGTAGGGGCCTTGTAATACAGTATCTCACAAAAGTGAGTACACCCCTCAGTTTGAGTTTGCTGGCCAATTAAGAACAGGGATACCATGGTCCTTAAACCAGGTACTGGTAGCTTTGGCACTGTGTGCAGGTGCCAAGTCCTGTTGGAAAATGAAATCTGCATCTCCATAAAGTTGGTCAGCAGCAGGAAGCATGAAGTGCTCTAAAACTTCCTGGTATACAACTGCGTTGACCTTGGACCTCAGAAAACACAGTTGACCAACACCAGCAGATGACATGGCACCCCAAACCATCACTGACTGTGGAAACTTTACACTGGACCTCAAGCAACGTGGATTGTGTGCCTCTCCTCTCTTCCTCCAGACTCTGGGACCATGATTTCCAAAGGAAATGCAAAATTCCTTTGGACCACTCAGCAGCAGTCCAGTCCTTTTTGTCTTCAGCCCAGGCGAGATGCTTCTGACGCTGTCTGTTGTTCAAGAGTGGCTTGACACAAGGAATGCGACAGCTGAAACCCATGTCTTGCATATGTCTGTGTGTAGTGGTTCTTGAAGCACTGACTCCAGCTGCAGTCCACTCTTTGTGAATCTCCCCCACATTTTTGAATGGGTTTTTTTTTTTAAATCTTCTCCAGGGTGCGGTTATCCCTATTGCTTGTACACTTTTTTCTACCACATCTTTTCCTTCCCTTCGCCTCTCTATTAATGTGCTTGGACACAGAGCTCTATGAACAGCCAGCCTCTTTTGCAATGACCTTTTGTGTCTTGCCCTCCTTCTGCAAGGTGTCAATGGTCGTCTTTTGGACAACTGTCAAGTCAGCAGTCTTCCCCATGATTGTGTAGCCTACAGAACTAGACTGAGAGACCATTTAAAGACCTTTGCAGGTGTTTTGAGTTAATTAGCTGATTAGAGTGTGGCACCAGGTGTCTTCAATAATGAGCCTTTTCACAATATTCTAATTTTCTGAGATACTAAATTTGGGATTTTCCTTAGTTGTCAGTTATAATCATCAAAATTAAAAGAAAAAAACATTTGAAATATATCAGTCTGTGTGTAATGAATGAATATAATATACAAGTTTCACTTTTTGAATGGAATTAATGAAATAAATCAACTTTTTGATGATATTCTAATTATATGACCAGCACCTGTATACAGACAAAAGCCCTTCGCCATACATTCTATAGATATTCTTGGAAAGATTGTTTTCCATGTGACACACATTCTTCAGCTTGGAATAGAATTTTCCATACATGTAAACACATTCCTTAAGCTTCAAATTTATCATGAATACAGCATAATTTTTACTAGCAAGCACACACCCTCCTGTTCTTATGTTCATGTATGATTATATTTGTGGAGTGAGACATGCTATATTATACTCAATTTTACCATAATAAAATCTTCTTCACCACCACCATGCTTGACTGTAGACAAGACACCGTTTTCTTGGTACTTCTCACCAGGGCGTCGCCACACATGCTGGACACCATCTGAGCCAAGCAAGTTTATCTTAGTCTCATCAGACCACAGGATGGGTTGTCAGCAAACTGTTTGCGGGCTGTCTTGTGAGCCAGCTTCAGAAGAGGCTTCTTTCTGGGACGACAGCCATGCAAACCGACTTGCTGCAGCGTGCGGCGTATGGTCTGAGCACTGACAAGCTGATCTTCCACTTCTGCAACCTCTAATGCAATGCTGGTAGCACTCATGCATCTGTTTTTTGAAGCCAGCTTCTGTACCTGATGCACAGCACAAGGACTCAACTACTTTGATCGACCCTTGCGAGGCCTGTTCAGAGTGGATAGCGTCTTGGAAAACCTCTGTATGACCCTAGCCACTGTACTGTACTGTTTCAGGGTGTTACCGATCTTATAGCCTAGGCCATCTTTGTGGAGAGCAACAATTCTAATTCTCAAATCCTCAGAGTTCTTTGCCATGAGGTGCCATGTTGAACATCCAGTGGTCAGTATGAGAGGATTGTACTCAAAGCATCAAATTTGAACTTCTCTAATACAAGATACGCAAATTTGTATGGTACTGTCAAGCAGACAAAAACATGAACATGATGAATAGGACATGTGGCTTTGCATGGTTAAAAGACGTAGAGCTGTTATCACTTAGGGTGTACTCACTTTTGTTGCCAGCTATTTTGACAATAATGGCTGTACATTGAGTTATTTCCAGAGGACAGTAAATCTATACTGCTATACAAGCAGCACATTGACTACTCTAAAATATATCCAAGTTTCATTTTTTTGTCTAATATTGTCCCTTGAGAAGATATACTAAAATAGTTGCTGAAATTTGAGGGGTGTACTCACTTTTGTGAGATACTGTAAGTCAAATTGTGTTTCTAAGTCAAGATTGATTTCTGTTGAGCTCTGTTCAGTAACATCAGCAGCAGTGTTTTATGAGTTTAATCTCTGAGAAACTGTTTGTGTTTGTTCTGCAGGAGTGTTCAGTGCTGGAACAGATGAAGTGAAGACAGTGATGGAGGGAGATTCAGTCACTCTAAACCCTGATCTTACTCAAATACAGGGAATTATTCAGATGAAGTGGAGGTTTGGAGATTCACGTTCAGTCATTGCTCTAATTGAGGGAAATATGATTTCATATCCCATTGTCCCTGAGATGTTCAAAGACAGACTGAAGCTGGATCAGACTGGATCTCTGACAGTCACAAACATGAAAACCAAACACTCTGGACTTTATAAACTAGAGATCAACCACGACACTGGGACCTTACGTTTGGATTTTAGCATTAATGTCTACGGTGAGGACACTTTTATTTATGAATAATTAGATGTTTTGAAGTTTATTGTTGTTTTATTAATTAAAATGAATTAAACTGAGATTCAAACTGCAGCCAGAAAATCTTACAAAAACAATCTTACAGAATAGCTTTTGCCTATAGAGGGAGCAGATTCAATCAACACAAAGAAAAGATACATTTAAATGAAGAAATATGTTTAAGGAAAATTATATACAGCACTTAAATTAGATTAAATACCATAAACTAATTAATATGTGGTTCCTACATGTCTTATGTAGTAACCATGAGATAAACTAATTGACTGTTAAAGTTAATATTCTAGTGCCAGTAACTGTTTAATGTTTAATATCTGTGAATCTGTCTCATGCAGAGTCTCCAGCTGTTATTGATGCTTTTAAAGGTGAAACGAAGAGTGTATCAGAGACTGAGGGATATCCTGTCACTCTTCAGACTGATACTGAAACACACGGAGATGAGCTGATAGTGTGGAGGTTTGGAGATGAAGGAAAACTCATAGCTAAACATGATCTAGAGGCCAAGAGTCTAAGATTATATAATGATCCTGATGAGAGATTCAGAGACAGACTGAAGCTGAATAATCAGACCGGATCTCTGACCATCAGAGACTTCAGAACCACAGACTCTGGAGTTTATAAAGTGAAGATCAGCAGCAGCAAACAGACTTTATACAAGAGATTCACTGTTACTGTCAGCGGTGAGTAACTCAAGACTATTAATGTAATGATCGTTTATCAGCTGTAAAATAATTCATAACTTCTCACCCAGAACTTTTATTATCTAAAACAGCTTGTCTGACACCTGTAAATACAGTAGATCTGATAAATAATGACTTTCTTTATCACTCAGGTTATATAGTGCTGATGTTTATAGTGTTTGTTATAGATCAGACTCATTCACACTAATGTCTGTCTCTCTTTATCTATTCCAGATCCAGGTCTGTCTCCAGGTGCTGTAGCAGGGATTGTTGTTGTTCTGCTGCTGGTATTTTCAGCTGCCGCAGCTGCTGGTGTTTTTTACTATCGTCACAAAGTCTCTGAACTACTAAAGCGAATGAGTAAGTATTACAGCTGACACAGCAAGAGGAAAAACACTGAGCTTTATTGTAGTTCAGTACAGTTTAAATGTATAATACGATTTTTCACAATCAATATTTCTACCTTTTTAGCAGTTCTACTTGTGGTTGATTTAGTGCAGTAATCAGTGATTTGTGTGATTGTTCGGAGTTGAGCTGAATTACATTAATAATACTGAATCTCTGTCTGTTTAAAATGCTGAAGATCTTTTGATTATGTATTTCATGTAGTTTTGTTCTTTTGCTATTGAAGGTTGAGCAATTTAGCAGAAACAGCCCTAAAATCATCCTGCTGTCCTTTTTCTGTCATTTTAAGTTTTATTGGTTCTGCCTGAGCTCTTCATTCATTTAGACATCATAGACTATTAAAGGATTAGTTCACTTTCAAATAAAATTTTCCTGATAATTTACTCACCCCCATGCCATCCAAGATGTCAATGTCTTTCTTTCTTCATTTGAAAAGAAATTAAGGTTTTTGATTAAAATTATTCCAGGATTATTCTCCTTATAGTGGACTTCACTGGCCTCCAAACGGTAGAAGGTCAAAATTACAGTTTCAGTGCAGCTTCAAAGGGCTTTAAACGATACCAGACGAGGAATAAGAGTCTTATCTAGAGAAACCATCACTCATTTTTCTAAAAATAAATACAACTGTATATGCTTTAGACACACATGATTTCCTTGCAAGTGGTTCCGCCATTCCCCATTCTTCAAAAAGTTTACGCTGTATGTCCTACGCCTTCCCTATTCAACTTATGTAATGAACGCAGCGCCAGTTCCAGTTGTATTTTTTTCAAAAACCTTAATTCTTTTTGACTGAAGAAAGAAGGACATGGACATCTTGGATGACATGGGGGTGAGTAAATTATCAGGAAATTTGATGATTTATTTGAAAGTGAACTAATCCTTTAATGCAGAAACTGAAAAACAAGAAAATGTCAAGAGAGTTTGCGTGTCTATTATCTTATCATCTCTGGTCAGTTAGTGTTATTTATTTCATAAAGACTGAGATAGCTCATTCTAAAATATAAATTCATCATTAGCCCAGCTTTGTCAGTGAAAACAGGAGCACTTTACACAATAGTTTTTAGAGCTCATGTTTCTCAAACAAGAAGCAAGTGTCATCTGTCTAAAAGTGTCATGTGACTCGTTTACTTGCTTATTGGAAGTCTTAAGGCGTGTGATGGTTTGTTTGTGAACAGACAGAAATATGAGTAATTATTCACTGATTGTTTTCCCCTTCACTAAAGCTCTCAAAAGCAACACAAAAGGTATTTGGGCACAAACAGACCACCAGATTACCTGTCGTCAATGACAGAGGGAATTAGTTGTTGAATGTTTCATAGGTGAACTTGATGCGTTTTGACTATTCATCATTCAGAATGATTCAGAAATCATTCTAACATGCTAATTTGATACTCAATTATCAAATTTAAAGAACAGCATTTATTTAAAATAGAAATCTTTTGTAACAATATACACTACCGGTTAAAATCTTGGGGTCAGTATTTTTTTTTCTTTTTTTGAAAGAAATGAATACTTTTATTCAGCAAGGATTCTGTTCTTTTTAACTTTTTATTAATCAGTGAATCCTGAAAATAGTATTACAGTTTCCAAAAATATATTCAGCAGCAGAACTGTTTCCAACAATGATAATAACTGAGTATCAAATCAGCATATTAGAATGATTTCTGAAGGATCATGTGAAACTGAAATAAATAACACACAACAGTTGCTGCAATAAAAATATATTTATTTTACATATTTGCTAAATTAAAATTAATTGAATGCGAAAAATAAATAACTGTTATTTCATGTTATGACCAAACAAAATGTTTATATTTGTTTTTATATGATACATTTTATAAAAATATTATAAATGTATATAAATTTCCCAAAATTTCTAATTCTCATAAATTCCTGTTAAGTTTCCAAATTTCTGTGTAAAAACACACTTCAGCTCAAAAGCCTACAGTAGAAAATGTCTGTTCAGATGCAGGCTGTGAAAATGGATAGGCCTGTGTCACCTGAGCAGCATTAGGGTAGGGACACTGACACCAAAGAACTAGCGCTGATGACAGCTGACTGGGTCGCCTGCATTGGGTTGTTTTAAAACAAGAAGGGGAGCCAGTGGATATCATACAAGAAGCAACAAGCAAACTTTGCGCAAGAGTTATGCTGGTGAAAAAGTCATAACCTCGGTCAGTATTCACTACAGAAAGTGAAAGTAAAAAGTGACGGATCTGTCTGATGCAGCATTAAAGAGATTAATTTCAACATAGGCCTAATATGGTGACAAGAGAAATGATGAAATAAATTAAGACAGTTACTGTTATTACGGTATATAACTGTCTTAATTTATTCCATCATTTCTCTTGTGGCTGTATAGGCTAGTGAAACAAATGAGAATAATAGTATTTTGTGTTAAACAGGTTGTTTTTTTTTTTTAAAGTCGGTGCTTGAAGTAAAGATGCTCTTAATTTTCATTGATGACTGCAGTGTTAGGAAATATAGCCTACACTCTTAATAATTTTAATTATAGGCCTATAATTCATTGTGTATTAGACCTAATTAAAAAAAAAAAACATTTTCAAAGATAGCTAATAGCCTAATCTGTTATTATCCTCACAGCACGTCAGTCATATAGTGATGCACTATGATATTATTGCGGAGCAAATTTATTATAATATTAATTTAATAATAAAATAAGCGTAACCTAATAGTAATAATAAGACTAGAAGAATGTAACAGGCCTACATTAATCGGAAATACCAAATCCTCTTAATATTGCCAAGATTTTATGCTTTTGACAATATCTCTGGCTATCGTCGATACACGATCATCGTCTGTTGACGAAACCCGGGTTATCGCGCATAATTTTAGTTATTCCTGCAAGTTTTGCATTCACACCAAAAATGCGCACACTGATGTCCGGTTCGTGAACGAATCATTCTTTTAAACCGGTTCTTTTAAGTGAACCGGTCGAACCAGTTCACCAAATCGGACTGAATCGTTCGAAACAGTTCGCGTCTCAAGTCAGCACGGATCCACAATTGTCTAAAGTTACTCACTTTCGGACATTCCTGACAGTCCCTCTGACTCTGAATAAACCAATATATCGGAGTATATGTTACTCTAGTAACTCAAACACACAGCGTGAACGTAGACAGGCTGTGCTGAGAGAACTGATGAGAAGCTGATACTGAGCAAGCGTGTAGTGTACGGTACAGCGGCTCTCGAATCACCAGTACAGAACTGAGAGCTGCTTCTTTCAGACATGTTCGACATACTGAGAACCGATGAGCTGAGTATGCGTGTAACTTCTTCAGAAGGATGAAATGTTTTTTTTTTTTTTTTGATCAGAAAGTGTAACAAAATATAACATGTACATTACTGTAAAGATTGGAAACACAATGAATGGATTGTAAAACTGTCAAACCAAATATTTGTTTTATCAATAATGCATTACATTTTCAGGAACAGCTTATTTCATTTTCAAGTTGAAATAAATCTTGACGTAACTTTTGCTGTGGTGTTTAAAATGTTCATAATCAAAACCGTATAAACGTATGCTGTTAAACATATAGGCTACATGCTTCGACTTTTTTAGTTTTGTCGACTGCATTCAGGTTGCAGCAGTTCTCAGCTCAGCACACTTACTATACTTAATGCTTTTGCAAAACAGAAATGTAAGAAACTTATTCAAGATTATGACGATTATTATTTAACTGAAGTTATGATTACAAATCACTTTATTTGAATGTGTTTGAGTGTATTTTCATCCGCATGTAATGACGTCATTATGTGATGATGTAAGATAACCAGTGTTTTTTGTTTTTTTTTGTATCGGTTCATTTATTCGTTCGTTTCAGTTAACCGTTTTTTTGGAACCGGTTCATTGAAACGAACTGTCAGAAAGAAACGGTTAGCGGAAAAGAGCCGGACTTCTCTTGGAGCGCACAAGACGCTTCTCAGTCTCAAACAGCTTGTGAGTCACAACAAAGTACCTTTCAAGGAAATTCTGTTCACTTGGCGGCCATATTTGTAGCACCTCAGAGCAGCTATTTCAGGTATCAAAGACCAGGTCCTATCTGTTTGAGTGGGGGAATCCTGAAATCTCAAAAACTGCTTGGTGAACTCACAATTAAATAACATTTCAAATCAGCAACAAAATCTGACATGTTTTGAACTGGGTCATTTTTATAAATTATTATTATTATTATTATTTTTTTTTTTTTGTCTTGTGGACTTCCGTAAACATCCGTTATGTGAAATAGTTTATTAAGTACTAAATAAAAAAACATGCAATTTTCATGATGTTAAAACGATTAACATTTTTGCATATTCTGCAAGGGGTATGTTAACATTTGAGCTCCACTGTATGTCAGTTACCTGTCGGCACGGTGAGCAGTCGACACACCTATCTAACAGTTTCTATAAATCGTTTATCTTGCCTGAACATGCCATAAACAATATAGATAATGTCCAAAGTAACCATTAATAAACAGATAGCCTAAAACAAATCATGTCCATTGACACACTGTGACGCTGCAAATTGGGTGATTTTTGGTCAATATTTGAATATTCCTGAGCTATCAGATAATCCACATTATTGTAAAAATGTATTTGGCTACTCACATGTTCTTGTGGTTTGAGTGTCAGTGGAGTTTTGTGTGAGTGGTTTACTGACCAATGACAGAGCAGGTGACAGACGTGGAGCAAATGATCAGTGTTGATTTTACACATTTCTGATGTTGTTAGTTTTCTGGTTCTGATTTCTGATCTATATTTCTCTGTTTCTGTGCTGCTGCAGGACAAGTGAAGACATCAGTGCTGAAGGGACGTCCTGTCACTCTGAACTATGATACTGAAATACAGAAGGATGATAAAATACAGTGGAAGTTTGAAGAGAAACTCATAGCTGAAATGACTGGAGAGAACCGTGAGAACCCTCAATGGTCTGATGAATTCAGAGACCAAATGAAGCTGGACCCTCAGACTGGATCTCTCATCATTCACCAAACCAGACCTGAACACTCTGGATTATATAAACTAGAGATCAATACCAGTGATTATTCAACATTCAGACTCTTCAGGATTATCGTCTTTGGTGAGTAACACAAAGTCTTTCAGTGAAACAGCAGCAGTGTATATGACAGACCTTGTGTCAAAATATGATTATAAAAGTGTTCCAGTTGTGTTATATTAATGATGGAGAAACTTTGACCTGTTCATCATATCACTGCACTGCTGCCATAGCAGATATATACTGATGTAGAAATCAACACACTGTTATGTCAGGAACAAGACCTTCTAGTGGAATTAATTTATAGAATTAAATCGTTAAAATGTGTCTGTAACTATTTTATAAAAGCTATAAGGCTCAAAAAGGTCATGTGGTATTTTTTTTCATGAAGTCAACTGTAAATACAGGCAGATTAATTTCTGGTTTCTGGTGTTTTAGACAGATCTGGTTCCTCAATGAAGCAGCTTCAGACAGTCTTCTTTCATATGCTGTTGTCTGTTCTGAAACTGTTCTTCACACAGACTGTGTTGCTTCTGTCTGCAGGATTGTTTGATCAACTTTATCAGTCACAATCCTCCTCATTATTCCTGATCATTATTGAACTGCAGTACAGTCATTATCTGATCACAAATCAAACATTCAGAACCGCTTCTTCACACAAACTCAATTTAACACACTCATATTTCATGTCATTTGAGTGGATTTTTACTCTTAGAAACACAGACTGGAGTTCAACACAGTTTCATCAGTGAAACACACATGAGGTGTAGAGATTTATACTTACATTCAGATTTCTAGAGAAGTTGAGCTCTTTTCAGCTTAAAATACAGTAAATGATATGTTTGTGATACAGTATGTCAGGTGTGATATGTCAGTGTTTCTTCTGTTTATTTCTGCTGCTGTTGGTTTTCTGGTTCTGATTTCTGTTTGTATTTTTCTCTGTTTCTTTGACAGATGAAGAGAAGTCAGTGTCAGTGATGAAGGGGGCGGATGTGACTCTATGTGTCAATCCTGAAATACAGACAGGAGATAAGATATTCTGGATGTTTGGAGATGAAAACCGTCCCGTAGCTAAAAACACAAAAGATAAGTGTGAAGAAGAGTCTGAGTACAGTGATGATAGATTTATAGACAAAGTGGATCTGAATCGTCAGACTGGAGATCTCACCATCAAGAAAATCAAAACTATCCACACTGGAGAATACAAACTAAAGATCATCAGAAATGGCAAATCCTCATTGAAGTTATTCAATGTTACTGTTTCTGGTGAGTGAAATATTTACTTTCATTGGCATTATGATTTTATTTTAGATCAACATTGTGTCGTTCTTAAAGGATAGTTCAGCCAAAAATGTAAGTTCATTCATCATTCAATCACTCTCCATCATGTCGTTCCAAATTCACAAGACGATCTCCTCAACTCACCTTCAGCAAATGAAGCTCTTACACTTTTAGGATAAACAGATCAGTATCTGCTTTCTGTGGACTGCCTCAGTTTTCCTCACTGTTTTATTGCACATGGACTAAAATTGTTGTACACAGTCTCCTAATCTAATGAGCAGTTCACCGTATAGACACATGAAAACCTGTCAAAGTCCTTCAGTGACCCACCAGAGCCAAGACTTGAACCCACATCTCTGGAGAGAGCTGAAAATGGCTGTCCACTTTATGACGAAAGCTAGCAAAACATGCTGCTAATGATTCTCTTTAAACACATTTGTTCATTCAATTTCTAACGGTAATTAAATCACTCATCAACAATTTACTTTGACGTCTCAGAGAATCAACTACAGACCAGGGGCCGCATTCACAAAACATCTCATGTCAGTCCTAAATTTAGGACTCAAATTTTAGTTAACTTGAACTAACAATACTTTTAAAGTCTTTTACAATTTCGACTTACGTAAATATGCTCAAATGGCAATTTTTATAGGCTATTAAAATGAAGTTATGTAGCATCATTAGGAACTAACATGAACTAAAATTATCAATGGACAAAAGGTTTCTTTTCAGTGAGTAATTCACACCCTGACTAGGAACACGTTGAGGGAAATGCAGGACTTCTCTGATCATTTAACTCACTCACATCCTGTTCCTGCAAGCTTTTATACACTTCACTTACTCGTCTAGTGTGAAACAGGCTAATGTTTGCTTGTTATCTGCCTTGTGATCGACAGTGAAAGTTTTTCTGACATTTTGGAATGAGCAGAGGAACATGTCAGATGCTCTTTGAGCAAATTATTGTTTGTTTGAGGTGAATTCAGACTATTTTCACCCTTTTTTTCTGTATTTGCTCCTTTTAGTATAAAAGAGGTTCTTTAAATAGTCAAGCTCAACTAAATCTGTGCGTCTGATGTTTGTTGTGTGGATTTCAGGCTGTTCTGATGGTCAAAACACACATTAGATTTGAGGTCCACTCATTTAATTCATTTATATCTTCATGTAGATTTCTATAATATGGCAGAATCAGAGAAAGCTGAGTTCATTACTGATATTCATAAACTGAGTGAATGAAACATTTGAGATGTTGATCAATTGATCAGTAATGCTTTGTTGTCTGATGTTGTTGGTTTTCTGTTTCTGATTTCTGATCTATATTTCTCTGTTTCTGTGCTGCTGCAGGACAAGTGAATGAATCAGTGCTGAAGGGAGATTCTGTCGCTCTGTACTATGATACTGATATACAGAAGGATGATAAAATACAGTGGAAGTTTGGAGCTGAAGAGAAACTCATAGCTGAAATGACTGGAGAGAACCGTGAGGACCCTCAATGGTTTGATGATAAATTCAGAGACCAAATGACGCTGGACCCTCAGACTGGATCTCTCTTCATTCACCGAACCAGACCTGAACACTCTGGATTATATAAACTAGAGATCAAGACCAGTGATTATTCAACATTCACACTCTTCAGGATTATCGTCTGTGGTGAGTAACACAAAGTCTTTAAGTGAAACAGCAGCAGTGTATATGACCAGGGTGGCCACGGGTCCTTAAAAAGTCTTAAATATATTTTTCCTAATAAAAGGCCTTAAAACGTCTTAAAATGTCTTAAATTCAGATTCGATAGGTCTTTTCATCGCATTACTGCATCACTGTAAATGCTACTTTGATTGTGACGTTTAAATTTGCATTTGGGAACGCAACATTCGTCATTAGAATCGTTTATAATTCTGTTGTTGTTTACAAAGAGAAGTTTCAGTGTCACGTGATTCTTCAGAAATGCTGATTTGCTGCTCAAGAAACATTCACTATTTATATTGTCAATGTTAAAAAGCAGTTTTTGCTGCTTAACATTTTTGTGGAAACGATACAATTCAAACATTTGTGGTAAGATTTAAAAAACTTTAAAGATTTAAAACTACTTTAATTCATCATACATTAAAGTGATGAAGTGAGTGAAGAGTGAAGACATTAAAATGTTACAAAATATTTCTATTAAATGCTTTAATAAATGTAATATATTTGATAAATACATGTAATATCATTTCAAATAAATTGTGACTGTTCATTGAACTTTCTATTTTTCCAAGAATTCTGAAAAATAAAATATATCACCACAAAAATATGAAGCAGCACAACTGTTTTCAACATTGATAATAATCAGAAATGTTTCTTGAGCAGCAAATCAAATTGTAATGATTTCTGAAGGATCATGTGACACTGAAGACTGGAGTAATGATGCTGACAATTCAGCTTTGATCACAGGAATAAATTAGCTTTTTATAATATATTAAAATAGAAAACTTTTTTTTATTTGTAAGAATATTTCACAATGTTGCTGTTTTTACTGTGTTTTTAATTAAATAAATGCAGCCCTGGTGAGCAGAAGAGACTTATTTTAAAATCATTAATAATTGTTTCCAAACTTTTCGCAGGTACTTTAATAATAACAATTATATTAATACATTTAATATATTATAATATATTATTATGATGATTATTAAATGCACAGAACTGTATTTACAGAACAATAATGTGACATATTACAATATCTTTTAATGATAAAATATATCTTAAAAAAAGAAGTGCCAGGGACATGGCTTGGGTGATATATATATATATACACATTTCATGTAAGATGGTATTAAAAAGGTCTTAAAAAGTCTTAAATTTAACTTGTTCATATCTGTAGACACCCTAATGACAGACCTTGTGTCAAAATATGATTATAAAAGTGTTCCAGTTGTGTTATATTAATGATGGAGAAACTTTGACCTGTTCATCATATCACTGCACTGCTGCCATAGCAGATATATACTGATGTAGAAATCAACACACTGTTATGTCAGGAACAAGACCTTCTAGTGGGATTAATGTACAGAGTTAAATCTTTAAAATGTGTGTCTAACTATTTTATCAAAGCCTTAAAGCTCCAAAAGGTCATGTGGCATTTTTTCATGAAGTCAACTGTAAATACAGGCAGTTGCAGATTAATTAATTTTAATTGAATAATAATTAGTTGCTTATTGTTGTCTAGTTTTGTCAGTCCTGGTTTCTGGTGTTTTAGACAGATCTGGTTCCTCAATGAAGCAGCTTCAGACAGTCTTCTTTCATATGCTGTTGTCTGTTCTGAAACTGTTCTTCACACAGACTGTGTTGCTTCTGTCTGCAGGATTGTTTGATCAACTTTATCAGTCACAATCCTCCTCATTATTCCTGATCATTATTGAACTGCAGTACAGTCATTATCTGATCACAAATCAAACATTCAGAACCGTTTCTTCACACAAACTCAATTCAACACACTCATATTTCATGTCATTTGAGTGGATTTTTACTCTTAGAAACACAGACTGGAGTTCAACACAGTTTCATCAGTGAAACACACATGAGGTGTAGAGATTTATACTTACATTCAGATTTCTACAATGAGAAGTTGAGCTCTTTTCAACTTAAAAAGAGTAAATGATATGTTTGTGATACAGTATGTCAGGTGTGATATGTCAGTGTTTCTTCTGTTTATTTCTGCTGCTGTTGGTTTTCTGGTTCTGATTTCTCTGCTGTATTTTTCTCTGTTTCTTTGACAGATGAAGAGAAGTCAGTGTCAGTGATGAGGGGGGCGGATGTGACTCTACGTGTCAATACTGAAATACAGACAGGAGATAAGATATTCTGGATGTTTGGAGATGAAAACCGTCCTGTAGCTAAAAACACAAAAGAGAAGTGTGAAGAAGAGTCTGAGTGCAGTGATGTTAGATTTAAAGACAAAGTGGATCTGAATCGTCAGACTGGAGATCTCACCATCAAGAAAATCAGTATTTTCAACACTGGAAAATACAAACTAAAGATCATCAGAAATGGCAAATCCTCATTCAAGATATTCAATGTTACTGTTTCTGGTGAGTGAAATATTTACTTTCATTGTAATTATGATTTTATTTTAGATCAGTATTGTGTCGTTCTTAAAGGATAATTCAGCCAAAAATGTCCTCATGTCGTCCCGAACGCACAAGACTTTTATTGAATTAGATCCAAATTTTAAGAAGTGATGTGATTGATTTGAATGTGGAAATTTGAAACAAAAGTTAAGTCTTTCTTCACAAAAGATCTTCATTGTGTGAGAGATCTCTGATGCACATTTATGAGAGAATCTCAACACAGTGGTCAGCAGTGCAGATCCTCAGGGTGTGTCGTGAGAATGACCCTTTTATATGAACTCAGTGTTACTGGTGTGACTGACTTTCTTTCTATGGAGCACTAAAGTGTTTTTCTTTCCGTAATGGTGTCCAATGTTGTTTGGACCCAAACATTTTTCATAATATCTTTTATTTCACAGAAGAAAGTCATACAGGTTTGGAATGACATGAATGAACTATCCAGTCAAGCACAAATATCATCATGGTGCTGTGAGACACACTGATCCATTACATCCAGTTCTAATCCATCCATTTAAGAGTTCAGGGGTCGTATTCACAGAACATCTTAAGGCTAAAAGTAGGTCCTAACTTGCCTATTTAGGAGAAACTCTTAAAAATAATGGGCGTGTCAGTCCTAAATTTAGGACTCCAAATTTTTTGCTCTAAGAGTATTTCACAAAGCATTTTAGCGCTAAAACTAGCTCCTAAATCTGTGAAACATTAGGAGTAGTCAAGAGGACTCCTGAGTCACTAAGACCAAATCACAAACAATCCTAAAATGGCTGTTGTCGGATGTTCTCCTCAGCAATCCGCCCAAAGACACTGAACACCATTGAGTCAATAGTGATAAAGTCTTGAGCTGAGCCTTTTCTTCATAAATGTGATAAATATTATGATTTATAGGTTTTAATCTACGATGACAACATAAAGATTCATTCATGTACAGATAAAATGTATTGAATGATGGAGAATGAGACATTGTGTTCAATCACACGTCAGCTGTGTATATATTATATGCCTCCTCTCGAGTAGTGTTGTTTTTGGCGGCCTGTTTTAATTTTAGTTTTAGTCTTTGTGTCAAGCTGTCATTTTAGTTTTTATTAGTTTTAGTCACGTTCATACTCTTTTTAGTCTAGTCAAGTTTCAGTCGACTAAAAGTCTGAGCATTTTAGTCTTATTTTAGTCAGAATTATCCATCACTATTTATTCTAGTTTTAGTCAACAAAAATTGTATTTTAGTTTTTAGTTTTAGTATTTAACCCAGTCAATATAGTGTAAGTACCTAGTAGTATAGACAAAACCAAAATTTTCTTTTAGTCAAACCCATTTCAAACAAGGTTATCTTATTATATTGTTAGCTTATAGATAATACCTTATAATGCCTTGATATGTCTCTTAACCCTTTAAGACCTGAAGGCTTTTTAGAGTTTTTTTTTTCTGAGCGACAAACACAAAAGTAAAGACTCATAACTCCAAAACTGTAGCAAGGAGAGTCAAAAGGTAGGTATCATTTGATAGAACACTTTTTAATTTTTTAGAAAATATAAATTACATTACATTTGGACATTTTCATGTTGAAAAACTGCTGACAAAAGACAAAATATATATATATATATATATTTTAATTTTTTCTTTTTTTTTTCTTTGAAATGGAATAACTCGGGAAGGCAATAAGATCAGAGAAAAATATTTTTTGGTGATGCTCTCCTACATGTGAGCTGCATCTGGTTCAAATTTTGTGGTGATAAATTGTTATTCATTTTTTCGCCGCCACGGGCGGTAAACTCAGGTTTAGAGGCACTTCTCAGCACTTGTTAGGAGTTTTTCAAAATGGTTAGATGCATTAAAAAGATGAGTTTCTAAGCTTTAAGATGATACCTATTTTGTGTTATTCCACATTGGAAAACGAACATGGATGGGTCCGGGAACATTGGATACACACTGCATCCCGGAAAGATGAGAGACATGTTTTTAGCCAAGTGTAAATCATTCCATGAGTAATATCTTGTGAACAACGCAATATATTATGTTGATTTTGGATTCAGTTTAATCGTAAGAATCTGCTTTAAATAATGATGTGCATTTTCTATGATCTGTGCATTTT
This sequence comes from Ctenopharyngodon idella, assembly GCF_019924925.1. NCBI lineage: Eukaryota > Metazoa > Chordata > Actinopteri > Cypriniformes > Xenocyprididae > Ctenopharyngodon > Ctenopharyngodon idella. The sequence continues at coordinate 13,171,255 of NC_067222.1, read as the reverse complement.
TCATGAAGTTATGAGCACGTGAAATCTACATGTTTCCCTACATATCGGTCCCTTTCTCTGCGTCAGAGAAAGTAACGTCGCAGTGCGACCTGATGCAGCCCCTGAAGTGAGACACAGGAAACAGAAATACTGCAAAATAATAATAATAACGCGACTAAACGAGATGAAATAACGTTATAACATTTCGTCTCGTCTCGTTTTGGTCAACGAAAACGAAGAGACATTTTAGCATAGTTTTTATTTTGTAAACCACATTTAGTCTCGTTTTTATTCCTCAACACAGGGGCGCAACTGCACATTTGCTGAAGGTTATGCAAGATTATGGTTGACGTGTTTAAAATAAGTTTATATTGTGTTCTTTTAGACAACATATTGTCTGGTTTGTTCAATTTTGCCAATGAAACTATAAAGACAAAGCAGAACTGTTCGTCTCCACGCAACACACAGCAGTGTTTCATTTCTGAATCTGCGTTTTGAATGTAACAAAAGTGATTCAGCGGATCATTCATAAAAGACTTGAAGCGGCGCTACACAGACCGACCGGTGTAAGACATCAAACACTTACAGTGATAATGATAGGTTACGCTTACCAATTTCTTGTTATCCACATGGACATCGATGTCATTATGCCAAGAGGGCGGCAGAGTGAGTGAGTAGGATACGTCAAAATTGTCTCTCCCTCCACATACCATATCGACCACTCTGACTGTACTTCAGTGCCTGTAATTAAAGATAAAAACGTAAAAGACTCGCTGAGATGCCGAAACCATCAAAACAACAACGAATTGAACGTGAAGAAGACTGCATTGCTCAAGCAACAAACGCTAACAGTGATGCTAAAGCTAGCTCCTCCGCAAACTTTTCTGAACTTTCAACTGACGCTCTGTTAAAGATGATTTCTGCGGCGGTTGCGGAGAAGGGACAGCGTATTCAAATGTCCGTAAAAGAGTCTTTTGACAAGTTTGAGTCTATGGTGGACAGCAAGTTGGACAACATAATAAAGCCCATCGATGATGTTGTAGCAACAACTGATTCACTCAAAGCCCGACAGTCCGAATCTGAAACACGCATTTCTGAGCTAGAAGATGGCATCGTACCGATAAAAATGCGAATGGATGAGCTTGAGAAAATTAATAAGGAGTTAATGAACAAAGTGATGGACCTGGAAGGGCGATCACGACGTGATAACATCAGACTATTAAATCTAAAAGAAGCTACCGAAGGAAGTGACCCGATTGTGTTCTTTGAAGAATTCATTCCCAAATTGTTAAAACTACCGATCATCTCAGTAGCCATTGACCGTGCCCATCTGGGCTTTGGAGTACCTGGAGATCGACGTCCACGCCCAGTATTCATCAAATTACAACGCTCGAGAGATGTCAGGATGATACTGTCGGCGGCCAAACGACACAGGAACATACCGTATGAGGGCACTAACCTTCAGATTGTTCCCGATATCCCACCAAGTGTCCGGATGGCCAGGAGAGCGTTTAACACTGTGTGCACAGATCTTATCGGGAGGAACATACGCTTCCAGATGGCATATCCAGCAGTTTTGTCCTTTACCATCAATGGTATTAAAAAGACATATAGAGACTCCAAAGAAGCTGAAGCATTTCTAAAAACGATTACTTGATGTGCCTCTCATAAGCAGACTGGTGAGTGCCTACTGTCCTCTGGACAGCTGATAAACTATTGCCTCAGCTATTATTGCCAACAAGTATGCCTTCATAAACGGAGAAATATTTTTCTGAGGACTTATGGGTATGGAAATTAATTAATGCACTGGGAATTTAACAGAGAGACAGATTTTGAGATAAGTTTGTTTAGAGTTATAGTTCAAATGTTTTTGTTGTTGGTTTTTCTTTTTTTTACAGGGGTCAGGGAAATGTAATAGTACAGTTTTGGTCTTATATTTATGGATACTATTGTTAACATATGGGATTGATAGACATAAATTGTTGCGGTGAGTATGAAAAATTTGAACAGCACTGCCTTACTCCCGGAAACCTAAATTGTAAATATTATAACCCTGAGGATATAGTGAAAATTACGCATGACTTTACCTTCTCATTGATGCATTTAAACATTAGAAGCCTTAAAAAGCATCATGAGGACCTAGTTTCACTGCTCGCTTGTATAGGTCATAACTTTGATATTATAGGTTGTAGTGAAACCTGGCTAAATGGACATACATATTTAGATATTTATAATTTAAATGGATACTCTTTGTATTACAAAAATAGACTTGGTAAAATTGGAGGAGGGGTATGTCTATATGTAAACTCTCAATACTCGGTAAAGGAACGAACGGATATTAAGTTGGACGACGGTTATTCTGATTCATTATTCTTAGAACTAAAAAATATAAATGCAAAAAGTATCATCATTGGAGTCATATACCATCCACCTGATTCAGATTACACCACATTCAGAGACCAACTTGATGGAGTTCTATTCTGTATCAACCAAACCAATACAAATTGTCTCATTATGGGAGATTTTAATATAGATATATCCAAAGAAGATACAATTGGAACAGATTTTATAAATACCCTTCATTCCTCATCATTTTTTCCAACTATCAATAAGCATACTAGAATTACAGAGAGAAGTCAGTCAACTTTGGAAAACATAATAACTAACATGCAAGGTATTGAATATAAATCAGGGGTTGTATACTCAGATATCACAGATCATTATCCTATTATACAATGTATGAATCTGAACAAAAATGTACCAAATCTATGTACAAGGAGAAAAGTGAAGGTTCTCAGTCACAAAAGCCTTGCAAACTTGACACAACACCTTCAAACTAAAAGGTGGGACGCAGTATTTAACACTACAGATCCCGATTGTGCTTATAATTCTCTAATATCTGAAATAAATGATTCTATAGATAAAACTATTCCTGAAAAAATAATTAAACAAAATGCAATACAACCAAAACCGTGGATAACAAATGGAATATTAAAGTCCATCAGAAAGAAGAATACTCTCTATAAAAAATATATTAAAAATCTGAATATTCACAATAAATCAGTATACACAAAATATAAAAATAAATTAACAAAAGTATTAAGAGCAAGTAAACAAATTATTTTACTGCTCAATTTAAAAATGTTTCTGGGGATCAAAGGGCGTCTTGGAAGGTGTTGAATGAGGTACTCGGCCGCAATAATAAAATCTCAGTCATCCCTGACACTGTAGTGCAAAATCAACCAAGTAATGACAATCTATCTAACATCTTTAATAATTACTTTTCCTCTGTTGGAAAAAATCTTTCTCAAAATATTTGTCCACCAGGGGATGCCAATTATAAAGACTATCTTCAGGGTAATTATACAAATTCATTTTTTTTTAAAAACCTACTTACAAAACAGAAGTGATAAATATTATAAATAAATTAAAATCTTCACACACAGTTGGTGCTGATAACATATGTAGTATAATTATTAAAGCCATAGTAAATGAAATTGCAGAGCCTCTTGCCTACATTATTAATCTCTCGTTAACACAAGGCATTGTTCCAAAAATGACCAAGATAGCAAAAATAATACCAATATATAAGTCTGGGGATAAAAAGTGATATTCAAAATTACAGACCAATATCAGTTTTGCCAACCCTCTCTAAAGTTTTGGAGCGAGTTGTATACTCCAGACTAGTAGAATATCTTGAGAAATATAATGTATTAGAGCCCTCACAATATGGCTTTAGAAAAAACAGCACCACGTATATGGCTATTTTAGACCTTGTGGAGAAAATTAATGATGCTTTTGAAAGAGGAGAGTATGTTATTAGTGTTTTTCTGGATCTTTCAAAAGCATTCGATACCATTGATCATGAAACTTTGCTTGGTAAACTAATGCACTATAGTGTCAGGGGAGTAGCACTCCAGTGGTTTGAGGGTTATATATGTGGAAGAGAGCAATATGTGAATGTTGAGGGACTAAATTCTTACACAAAAAGCATTGAAACTGGGGTTGCACAGGGATCCATTATGGGACCACTTTTATTCGTAATTTATATTAATGACTTTATTCATTGTTCCAGCGACATTCACAAAATACTTTTCGCCGATGATACAAACCTGTTTATATCTCATAAAAATATGGACCAACTGGAAAAATGTCTAAATGAGCAATTGGCAAAGCTCAACATATGGTTCAAATGCAACAAACTGTCTTTAAATATTAGCAAAACCTCTTATATTGTCTCCAGTCCAAACAGACGTGATGACAGAAATTATAATATAAATATAATGATAGACGACAGAGCTATCCAAAAAGTAGACTCGACAAAATTTCTAGGAATTTTTATAGATAATTCTCTAAACTTCAAAAAGCACATTGACGAGCTTGTTAAAAAATTATCCAAAATTGTCGGTTTATTCTTCAAAATAAGACATCTGCTTCCATTTGAAGCGTTGTTGACATTGTACAGATCTCTGTTTGAGCCTTACCTGAATTATTGTAATGTGATATGGAACAACACATATCCTACTTACACTGCAAGACTTCAGGTAATACAAAAGAAAGCCTTAAGAGCAATTACCTGGTCCATGCCAAATTCCCCGACAAATTCTCTCTTCCATAGATATGGTCTTCTAAAGCTTCCTGAAAGTAACTTTTATCATAATGCTTGTATAATGTATAGCGCTGTTCATAAATTAAACAGCAGATTGTGCGAACTTATTCCACTATACTCATCTTCGCACCAACATGATACAAGGAAAAAGTCTCTTTTAAAAGGGAAAATCAGGAACTTAAAATGTACTAGTTTCACTGTCTGCTATAGAGGACTACAAATATGGAATGAGTTAGACAATGATATTAAACTGTCTGCCTCATTATCCATATTTAAAAGAAATTTAAAATGTAAGCTGCTGGAAAATTATAGTATATGACTGATATCGCGGCTGAGGTTCTACCTTTATTGTATTTCTCCTTGTATATGTGGCAGGGAAGTATGCAGTGCCTACATGATGTAATGATGAGTAAACTGCATATAAAAATGTTATATTACTGTACTAGACCTATACAAAAATCATGACCCTTTATTCTTTTTATTTTTATTTTTTTATTCTTGGACCCCGGCCATAAGCTGTATAGCTTCTTAGGGTGTCCATTTTCCACAGTGTCTGAAATAATATCTGCACTTATGCGCATGTAAATGTTGAATACTATATATAGTTGTGCTATATGTGCATGTGTGTATATGTGTATGTGTAAACATGTACAGATGAAGTGGAAATAAATTGAATTGAATTGAATTGTCCTCATTTTAAGACACTGTTTTTCAATTTCTTTTTTACGTTTTCTGTTCTGTGTCCCAAACCGCTTCCCTCCTCTGTCCATTTTGGACATGTGACTGTCCGTAACAGAGCAACGGCTCTTGTTGAAATGGTGAGCAGTTGATATCACTTAATATAATAAAATATATATATTTTTACAAATTTAAAATGCTAAACAAACATTATTTTTCAACAAACATAATTTTTAAGTTTATTTTAAACGTTTTATTCAAAAAGATTTTCAAAGAAGTTTTGGCACAATGGCGCCCCCCTCCGCGCGGCGCCCCATGCACTGCATATACTGCATACCCCATTTTTTTTCATGTCACGTGATAAAGGTTCGTTGACAACGATATTTAGTCATAATTTTTGTTGACAAAAGCAACACTACTCTCGAATCGATTAGATAGACCGTTTTAACTTGCTCCTCCTGAACTTTGTTTGTAAAACATAATTTGTCGCTTTAATTCTTTAATTGCATCTCTGGAGATTCAGACATGTGAGAGGCGGACAATTAGCTGAACACATACTAGTTTATTTAGTGACACTTGGCCTACATTTTAAAATCTTTATTTGAATATGGCAACATTTTATTTTAAATCTTTATTTGAATATGACATTTTTTTAAAATCTTTATTTGAATATGGTAACATGATACCTCGTTCTACAATATTTCTCTGATTAAATCACTGACAGAGACTGTTTCCCATTAGCCAATCATAGGAAGCGTGATGACATCATCCATAGAAACGAGGTCAGTCCCGCCCTTTCTCTTATCTTAAAGCTGAAGTCTGTAACTTTTTTTGGTTAAAAATTACCCAAAATCAATTTTTGAGCAAGTACATAACCAGCCAGTGTTCAAAACTATCTCCTTATCTTAGCTTCACAACGGTGAGCTTGTAATAATGTTTTATAATAAGAACGACCCGGTGGATTTATGCGGGAAATTCGAGCATGCAGCAGTTCACCATTGCGTCATTACGTCACGTCTGAAAACAGAAAGGAAGGAGTCCCGTCAAAGCCCCTTTAAGACTTATTATTACTTGTTATTCTAGTCTTTGGTCCCGTCCAGGCTGGTCGGTTTTATCATGTGAGGATGCTGCTGGTAGCGGATCATTTATAGCCTGTTCTCACAGCAGCTGAAATAATTAAACTTATCGTTTTGAAGGCGGATTGTAATCCAGAAAGGTCCAAATGACAATCATCAGTGACAACTGGAGATTCACCTGTAGTCAAAAAGCAAAAGGCTTCGGACTGCAGAGTGGCTACAGAAATTTAAATCTACAGGTAACACTAATACACACTAAATACACATAGTCACGCAATGCTGATGTTGTTAACATTAACAATTTGAGAACAAAGTATAACAGTAATAATGATTTGCACGGTTTGGCGTGATCCAAGCTAAGCGATCGTTAGATCGCTTAGTTTCAAACAGAGATGGCGACAAAAAGGAAAAACGGCGGACTGCAGCTTTAATGCTGCGTTCACACCGAACGCGAATCGCGCGTCAAATTCGCGTCAGACGCGTCTAGTTGGACGCTTGAACATTTTGAGTTTACTCGCTTCATTCACGCGTGAAATTGACTTCACAACAGACGCGAATTCACGTCATGAGAGGGGCTCTCCCGCTCCTTTATGTGTCCCAGACTCTTCCACTTCTTTCTGTGCACTTTTTCTGAATAAACACAACTCGTCCGCGGGAAAATAGTTGTGAATTACAGCGAATAAGATCAATTTGCTAGCTTTAGCTGGCTTGTAGTCTCAATATGTATATATAGCTCAAATTGAGTAAAGACCGTTTTTTATAACTTACCAGACTGTCCGGCCTCCTCACTCACTTTCTTTCAAGCAAGATCCTCTTTTTTCCTGTTTCTATAAAAGTATGAAGATGTACTGCGACGATGGTTTTGTCCGCCATTGTTGTTTCAGATTTCTGCCTCGCTATGTCACGTCACTACTAGAGCGAGCTCCTGATTGGTTAACGTGGTGCGAATTTTCGCCAAAGTTCAGATTTTTCAATTCGGGCATCTAGGGCATCAGACGCTCGATTCGCGCATCAGACGCGTGACCGCTCAATTCGCGCGTCAACGGCCGATTCGCACCGCGCTAGACGCTTGATTCGCATTGCAGGACGTCTAGACGCGCGTTTACATTGACTTAACATGTAAATCAGATGCCCCAGACGCGTTCGGTGTGAACGCAGCATAAGACTCTCTATTCCTTAGTAACGTTGGTCTCAGCAGCTTTGTGAATAGGTTTAAGAGGAAGCTCTTTACTAAGACTTTTACTGTTATTCAGGAGATAAAATGTTAAGATAAAATGTTTTGTGAATACAAGCCCTGATCACCAGATCTGCAGAGAGATTTTCACTTTTTTTTTTTTTAATTAGTACATTTCCATGGCAAAAACTGGCAGTAGCTCAGTTATAACTTCCTTATACTTAGCCTGTCTGTCCTAGTGTACACTATACAAAGCATTATCAAATCACTAATGCGATACCTTGATTGTGTTGCATTCATGTCACCTCCTGCCACAATACAACGAAATCGAGCCATGCAACGCAATAAAGCCACAATACAATGAAAATGCTCCCAGCCACTAGGGGGCTTTCAGAGCTCGGTAAAGTTAGTTGTCCTTGCCACTGTTCTACAGAGTCGGCAGTTTTACAAAGATATCATAGGGCTGTGAATCTTTGAGTATACATATGCATTCACAGGGTTATTGAAATGCTTCTCTCAATGCGTCTAAGTCAGGATGAGAATTATACAGCGACCTTCAGGCACTTAGAGAGTGGGGGCAAAAAACAAAACAAAAAAACCCTTTTGTCCATTTTTGAAAGTGTAGTTCACCCAAAAATGAAAATAATGTAATTTAATTAATCTTCGGAACACAAATTAAGATATTTTTGTTGAAATCCGATGGCTCAGTGAGGCCTCCATAGCCAGCAATGACATTTACTCTCTCAAGATCCATAAAGGTACTAAAAACATATTTAAATCAGTTCATGTGAGTACAGTGGTTCAATATTAATATTATAAAGCGATGAGAAGCAACGCTGATTCGACACGCTGATTCATTACGCTCCGAATCTTCCTGAAGCAGTGTTTTGAAATCGGCCATCACTATATAAGTCGTTATTTATTTTTATTTTTTTGCCGCACCAAAAATATTCTTGTCGCTTTATAATATTAATATTGAACCACTGTACTCACATGAACTGATTTAAATATGTTTTTAGTACATTATTGGATCTTGAGAGAGGAAATGTCATTGCTGGCTATGCAGGCCTCACTGAGCCATCGGATTTCAACAAAAATATCTTAATTTGTGTTCTGAAGATGAACGAAGGTCTTACGGGTGTAAAACGACATGAGGGTGAGTAATTATTGACATTATTTTCATTTTTGGGTGAACTAACCTTTTAATGTTAGTTCATGTTAGTTCTTAATGATGCGACATAACTTTATTTTAATAGCCTATAAAAATTAGCATTTGTGGAAATTTACATAAGCCAAAATTTTAAAAGGCTTTAAAAGTGTTATTAGGCCTAGTTCATGTTAACTGCAGTGGAGGATAGTGTTAATGGCTACACAACCTTAATAAAGTTGTCCAGGTACATTAAACATACGCTTATGTGGAGAGACTACCCTAGAATATCATGCGCTTTCCCAACTAATCCTAAACTAATTTTTCTTCAAGGAATAGTAAGAAAAGCCCTCTTTGTCCTCTTTATACGGAACATTTTCCTTATGATGACTCTGAAAGGAAACGCGCTGGGTGCCTACTGTCGCTATAGTAACGAACGCAACTTTAACGCGCATCTGATTGATTGATAAACCGCGCGCTCTTATTTCAGTGTTGTTAATGTTGTAGTTACTGCAGCCGTTTCCTTCGTGCATTCAGTTTAATGACATTAGGTTCATAATTTCATTTATCATTCATTGGAACTGTGCGTATGCATTTAGACACTTACATTATGTGTTTGGTCCGTCCATGCATTAAATGCGCGCTCTTGAATAAGGTGGGTTTTAACGTTCCTTCAACTGCTCATGTAATGTCAATGGTATGACCCATTTCCGTAAAACCTGAGTAGTTTATCTTATAGAAAATAACGGTGACGTTTCCACGCAATGATTGGCAGCTTTATCAATGGCTTGTGCAGTGTGACTCACGACTATTGCTATTATAATAGAGACTGTCATCTGCTCATGTAAACAACAGTGGCTGTCCTGAGGAGAGCTCAAACGTGGGCTACGGACTGACCGCGAGCACAATCCAGTGAGAGGCGGTAAAGAGTGCAGCGCATGTCTGTGAATGAGAGCTGTGAGGGCGAATTACGGCGTGCAATGTCAATTCGCGCATGTAGTAATTTAATGTTTATATATTTTAAAGCACTGAATCGCTATACAATCACGATTAATCCGATTCTTAACATTTTACATCGATTATTGACCAAAATGAAGATCGATGCATATGCATTGTCAGGATTTGTAATCGATGCATCGAAAAAACGAGTGAATCGTTACACCCCTAAGATATCACTTAGATATTAGTTTTAACAGTATGTAACCACTGTATATCCACATGAAATATTAATTCAAAACCATCTATGTACATTATAGCTGCATATTTATACCTGTGAATGAATTGACGCACTACCATGGCTCAGGGGAATGACTGCCAATTCCACCAAGTGGTTAAAAACATATAATTTGTATTCAGTAAAATCACTTTTAACATTTAGAAACAGACATGATCCAAAGCTTGTAGTCAGGGTTCCTGTGGATCCTTAAAAAGTCTTAAATTAGATTTTTAAAATTTTAAGGTAATAAAAAGTCTTAAAAAGCCTTATTTTTACTTATGAGAGGTCTTAAATTTTAGATGACACTTTGACTAAGACATATCTAAATCATTTACCAAATTAAAACTATCTAATTAGCATACATATTAGGAGTGTCCCCGACTACGGGTTTACATAGTCGAATCAGATTCGAATCAGACTGCCTATATTCAACTGATAGTCGAATCATATATGTTGGAGGTGGGGGGACGGCTTTTCTTTTCTTTCACACACAGCACAGACTTTCAATAACACAACTTTCTAATAAAGCGACCAAACTGCCTGTCAAGTGATAGACGAAACTGACAATGGTTTTATCTTTTTTAAACAAATGAAAGGAATGTGGATAAACATTGACAGCCATGATGTACAGACCACCACTCAAAGATATAGAAGAAAATGAATAAAAACATTTTGGATCAATAAAACTTAAAATATATATAAATAACTGCAGAAAGGCCACACTGCAGATAGATAGATAGTGATCTGCCTGCGTGCCTGTGTACATTAGTCAGCTCGTTAGCGTTGGCCGGCAGAAGCGCGCCGCAGTGTTTGACGTTGTTGAGCGTAGGACATGAGCTGTTGGCACAACTTGCATCATATGTTTTTTGGATCATCTTTTACCATTTCAAAATGCGTCCAATTCTACACTTTTGATTTTCTTATCCCAGACATTGTTAAAGATTTAATCCCTGCTGCCAAGATGCTCCTCTGTCGGTCACGGATCATAAAAGTGAAACTTAAAGGGTTAGTTCACCCAAAAATGAAAATAATGTCATTTATTACTCACCCTCATGTCGTTCCACACCTGTAAGACCTTCATTCATCTACAGAACACAAATTAAGATATTTTTGTTGAAATCTGATGGCTCCGTGAGGCCTGCATAGCCAGCAATGACATTTCCTCTCTCAAGATCCATTAATGTACTAAAAACATATTTAAATCAGTTCATGTGAGTACAGTGGTTCAATATTAATATTATAAAGCAACGAGAATATTTTTGGTGCGGCAAAAAAACAAAATAATGACTTATTTGAAACTCCGGAGCATAATGAATCAGCGTGTTGAATCATGATTCGGATTGCGTGTCAAACCGCCAAACCGCTGAAATCACGTGACTTTGGCGCTCCGAACTGCGGATTCGACACACTGATTCATAACGCTCCGAAGCTTCCTGAAGCAGTGTTTTGAAATCGGCCATCACTATATAAGTCGTTATTTTTTTTATTTTTTTTGGCACACCAAAAATATTCTCGTCGCTTTATAATATTAATATTGAACCACTATACTCACATGAACTGATTTAAATATGTTTTTAGTACATTAATGGATCTTGAGAGAGGAAATGTCATTGCTCCCTATGCAGGCCTCACTGAGCCATCGAATTTCAACAAAAATATCTTAATTTGTGTTCTAAAGATGAATGAAGGTCTTATGGGTGTAAAACGACATGAGGGTGAGTAATAAATTACATTATTTTCATTTTTGGGTGAACTAACCCTTTAAATCTGTCACAGGGTGGTTGGATTTATTCACGCACATTAAAAATATTTATTAAAAGCTTCTTTCTTTTCACATTTTTATTTACAGCATTATCAATATTGGCTGTATATTAAGCTATTGGGAGAGAACCGGTATGTCTATGTAAAATCCGCCATATCTCGTCTCATAACACCTCTGCGGAGATTTGACTGTGAGATTGGTAGTCAAATCAGGCTCCTCCTGTCGAAGCATCGAATCGTCGACTATTCAGGGTCACCCCTAATACATATTATTATTATTATTATTATTATTATTATTATTATTATTATTATTAATTTATTTATTTATTTATTTATTTATTTATTTTCTTTATTTTTTTTCTTTGTGGATTTGCTTGTTCACGTGACAATTCATGGTCTCGCAGCATTTACTGTATAACGCAGGTTACTGTCTCCTGCATGTGAAAGGAAGAGAGCAGAGGAAAATGGGTAAATGTCAGTTCAGTAACCGTTGTAAGTTCATTCTTTATGTGTGTAGGGGTGTGTGATAGTATTGTCTATGATGATATCCTAATTATGTTTTAACAATGTGTGAGCTGACACTGAGTTTGTCACTCACGCTTTCACTGTGATGTATGCAGTTATATGAACTCAAAACTCAAGATACACGGGCATTTTTGCCCTGATGAGTTTTTGTCATTTCCCCAAATCAGAACGATTGCAAATGTGATATTTTATACAACAGTTACATGAACAATACGTTAACATTGACCCTGTTGAAAAAACAGCATATGCTGGTTAAGATAGGTTTTGAAGCTGGGATGCTGGTTTAAGCTGGTTTATGCTGGTCATGTGCTGGTCCTGGCTTAAATTTGCCAGTCAAGCAGCACATCAGCCTGGAGAGAGCTGAAGAAAGATGACAGTACACACTTCATATGTGAATTAAGTTGATAGTTGCAGTTGTTCAATAATAATTGTTCATTTATGATACAGCATGTTATTAGCTTGTACCTATAATTGTTGTTCAGTACGCTGTAAAACGCTGTTAAAAACAGAAAAGGTTCTGGTACTTTTCTGCCAGGACAAGATCTGTTAAGTTGTAACCCTAAAACACAAAATGCAATGTGTAAATTATAATACAGGTAAAACACCTGAGAAAAATCAATATGGATAATTCCTTCATATTAACACAGTACATCGTGCCCTATTTTTAACTAACTACCAATACACTGCTTCAAACTATAATTGTTCAAAATGTGTAGTTTTACTAGTTAATAAGAAAATGTAATTGTTCAAAAATGTGTAACTGTTCGATAATTCAATGTTGTATTTAAAAATAAAAATATCTGATCAAAAAGATGTTTGTTATTTTTTACAAATAAAATTATAATTAGTAATATTATTATACTATTCTATTATTATATTTTAAAAATAAAATAATATTATAAATATATTTATATTATTGTATTATATTTATATTATGAACAAATCTAAATTAACAGTTGATTTCAAATCATATTTTTATGTGTATTCTACACAATAATGCAGTTTTGCGTCATGGTTACGTGATGACGTCATCTCACAACATCATTTAGCAACTTTCAGCAACAAATTCACCCGTCTTTAGCAACTTCCCTGAACATTAGTTGGCAACACTGGTTCGATTTCGTTGTGTTGTGAACTTATGTTTGTGTAGAATTCAGACTTTTTTCACACATTTTCCCTCTATTTGCTTCTTTTAGTTTAAAAGAGGATCTTTAAATAGTCAAGCTCAACTAAATCTGTAGTCTGATGTTTGTTGTGTGGATTTCAGGCTGTTCTGATGGTCAAAACACACATTAGATTTGAGGTCGACTCATTTAATTCATTTATATCTTCATGTAGATTTCTATAATATGGTAGAATCAGAGAAAGCTGAGTTCATTACTGATATTCATAAACTGAGTGAATGAAACATTTGAGATGTTGATCAATTGATCAGTAATGCTTTGTTGTCTGATGTTGTTAGTTTTCTGTTTCTAATTTCTGATCTCTATTTCTCTGTTTCTGTGCTGCTGCAGAACAAGTGAATAAATCAGTGCTGAAGGGACGTCCTGTCACTCTGAACTATGATACTGATATACAGAAGGATGATAAAATACAGTGGAAGTTTGAAGAGAAACTCATAGCTGAAATGACTGGAGAGAACCGTAAGAACCCTCAATGGTCTGATGATGAATTCAGAGGCCAAATGAAGCTGGACCCTCAGACTGGATCTCTCACCATTCAACAAACCAGACCTGAACACTCTGGATTATATAAACTAGAGATCAAGACCAGTGATTATTCAACATTCAGACTCTTCAGGATTATCGTCTTTGGTGAGTAACACAAAGTCTTTCAGTGAAACAGCAGCAGTGTATATGACAGACCTTGTGTCAAAATATGATTATAAAAGTGTTCCAGTTGTGTTATATTAATGATGGAGAAACTCTGACCTGTTCATCATATCACTGCACTGCTGCCATAGCAGATATATACTGATGTAGAAATCAACACACTGTTATGTCAGGAACAAGACCTTCTAGTGGAATTAATGTACAGTTAAATCATTAAAATGTGTCTCTAACTATTTTATAAAAGCTATAAGGCTCAAAAAGGTCATGTGGCATTTTTTTTCATGAAGTCAACTGTAAATACAGGCAGTCGCAGTTTAATTTCTGGTTTCTGGTGTTTTAGACAGATCTGGTTCCTCAATGAAGCAGCTTCAGACAGTCTTCTTTCATATGCTGTTGTCTGTTCTGAAACTGTTCTTCACACAGACTGTGTTGCTTCTGTCTGCAGGATTGTTTGATCAACTTTATCAGTCACAATCCTCCTCATTATTCCTGATCATTATTGAACTGCAGTACAGTCATTATCTGATCACAAATCAAACATTCAGAACCGTTTCTTCACACAAACTCAATTCAACACACTCATATTTCATGTCATTTGAGTGGATTTTTACTCTTAGAAACACAGACTGGAGTTCAACACAGTTTCATCAGTGAAACACACATGAGGTGTAGAGATTTATACTTACATTCAGATTTCTAGAATGAGAAGTTGAACTCTTTTCAACTTAAAATAGAGTAAATGATATGTTTGTGATACAGTATGTCAGGTGTGATATGTCAGTGTTTCTTCTGTTTATTTCTGCTGCTGTTGGTTTTCTGGTTCTGATTTCTCTTCTGTATTTTTCTCTGTTTCTTTGACAGATGAAATGAAGTCAGTGTCCGTGATGGAGGAGACGGATGTGACTCTACGTGTCAATCCTGAAATACAGACAGGAGATAAGATATTCTGGATGTTTGGAGATGACAACCGTCCTGTAGATAAAAACACAGAAGAGAAGTGTGAAGAAGAGTCTGAGTGCAGGAATTTGAGATTCATAGACAAAGTGGATCTGAATGATCAGACTGGAGATCTCACCATCAAGAACATCAGAAAAATCAACACTGGAGAATACAAACTAAAGATCATCAGAAATGGCAAAACCTCATTCAAGTTATTCAATGTTACTGTTTCTGGTGAGTGAAATATTTACTTTCATTGTAATTATGAATTTATTTTAGATCAACATTGTGTCGTTCTTAAAGGATAGTTCAGCCAAAAATGCCCTCATGTCGTCCCGGACCCACAAGACTTTTATTGAATTAGATCCAAATTTAAGAAGTGATGTGATTGATTTGAATGTGGAAATTTGAAACAAAAGTCTTTCTTCACAAAAGATCTTCATTGTGTGAGAGCTCTCTGATGCACATTTATGAGAGAATCTCAACACAGTGGTCAGCAGTGCAGATCCTCAGGGTGTGTCGTGAGAATGACCCTTTTATATGAACTCAGTGTTACTGGTGTGACTTAGGGCTGTAACGATTCATCGATGAAATTCGATTGCTCGATTTTTTTTTTATTTTTAAAAATCCTCGATTTCAATTTGCCCGTGTCGAGTAACTGGTAAAATACCGGAAGTGGCACTTTCCACGGACGAGAATCCATGAAACACATTATTAGACAGTTTTCTAAGGCTGCACGATATTAAACCCATGTAAAAATAATAAAGCATAATGCTATTGTGACTTTACAAAGGTTGTGAATTAATTAAACAAATGTGTGTGCTGCAGGTTTAATATATATGCGCTGTAATTATTTATACACGTGTCTAGTGCGTCTCGTGCGGCTCCTTTCACAGTAAATGCAGCTTCACGTGAACTGTTATACATGAGTGGAGCGTCTCAAACTCCATCTCTGAATATGCTGTGAGCTTGGATTGCTTTTAACGTTTAATCAGATTTGTAAGGTAAGTCGTCAATAAACCTTAGCAATGTTATACAGTATGTTTCTACTTGGTGAAATGTGTAACTGCTCGTCGCGATTTTAAAATAAAAGTTTAAGCCCTCGTTTAAGTCCACATGTTTTTGTTCAAGAAATTACTGTGGTTGTAGCATTTCTGTCGTAAACAAATGGCCAAATATTAAAGATTAATTGGACAGTTGAAATAAATGTTGTAAGCAAATATTAAACAAGGATTAGATCGCGTTGTAAAGTGTGAAAACAATCGTCAGGCCACTGGCGCCCTCTGCAGGCGTTTGTTATATTCAGGGCTGGAAATGGCTGAGATTCACTGGGGGGACTCTATATCGGAAGATTTTTTTTTTTTTTTTTTACTTTCAATGACTTTTCAGATGTATTTAAATATAAAATATTGTATAATTATATAATATGCTAACATTAAACAGGCCTATTTCATGTTTCCTCCAAACAATATGTTCTCAATTATCAAGCAGACACATGAAAGGTCAATGAACAACATTTATCAACTGTGTGTGGCACAAACATGTTCATTCAACAGAATCTCTACTTGGAGAAAATTACCTGTTTGATTTTGGCCAAATTAAAGATACATTGTCTAGGAATTTGCATATGGTGCATACTGAATTGAACAGGTCACAAACATTTTAAATACATTTGTCCTCAGGTTAAAGAAAACTGAATGTTTTGGATGGCTACCTCTCAGTTTAGTTTACTTTGAAAATCAACCATTAAACACATTTAAAGGGGAATCCAGTTTTAATGCAAAAGGAAGCTGATGTGCATTCTAAAAAGCAAAATAATTTGGATAATAATGTATCTAGAAAATATAATATTCACTCATCCCTTTTCTTAAACAATGGTTAAAGAGGTTGAAATGTGGTGATTATCATTTTATAAAAACTTTTTGTTTTGTTACCATAGACATGGAGTTTTTAAAACATTGCTACCTGAACATGCAGTTCTATTCTAATAGTCCCTGAAATAATTAATACCCCCCCCCCCCCCATGCTGTTTTTACTCAAATTGAGAATCATTTTTTTTTAAAATAGTGTTCACAATTCATGATTCTGAATAGACTAAACTAAAAAAATAACATGTAATTTACTAGAGATTCTGACAAAATGTTATTTGCTGCAGTCTATTTACAAAAACCATTAATTATTTTGAATGAATTTTTTTTTTTTTTTTAAATCGGTTTGAATAAATGATTCAATGACTCAATTATAAAGATGTCACTTGTTTCATAGATGAATCAATGTTTTTGAACACTTCTTTGCAATGAATGATTCAATGACAAATACATTTTTAACAATCATTTGTTGCCATCTACTGGTGTAACGATGTAATTGACGATCTTTATTTGAAGTATCAAG
The DNA here is from genome assembly GCF_019924925.1 of Ctenopharyngodon idella. Taxonomy (NCBI): domain Eukaryota; kingdom Metazoa; phylum Chordata; class Actinopteri; order Cypriniformes; family Xenocyprididae; genus Ctenopharyngodon; species Ctenopharyngodon idella. The sequence goes on along the minus strand of NC_067222.1, from coordinate 13,153,928 downwards.
TTACTTTCAAAGGTAATTTACTCTATTTTGTTCACTTCCTTTTGGGATGGGGGACTCGTTGTCTCCCTCGGTTGCTCCCTCCTCCCTCGTGAGGTTTATTTATTTGTTTGTTGCTTTATTTTTGCAAAATGTCCCACACATGCAAAGTTGGTTGAGAACATAACTGCAATAAAGTAACAGCCTATAGTTAACAATTACTTGTTTACAAAGTGCCATGGGAAGTCAAACTATCTATTTAAAATGCTCTTATACTGAACATGTTTATTCTTGAAATACAGACAGCTGTTTCCTAATGGGCATATCTGTCATATAAGCAGAACACATTTTACACATGAGGAAAACTAATGTTTAATCAGTAATTCTAGAAGATCCATGAATCTCACTTGTACTTGGCCTAATGAAAAAGTAGTTCTTGTGATTGTTTAACCATAGCATTTGTTACAATAAGGATATAATCACAGCTAGACCATTGATGACTCCTCATTGCATGCTTAGGGCAATGTTAACTTTTTTTCCCTCTTTTTAAAATCTATTCCCTTAATAGACTATATATTATAAATTCTTTAACAAGTTAGTTCAAATGTACCACAGTAAATACAACAGAACGTGATAAATTCTAGTAAAGGTGGTCATGAGAAGTTTAAAAAGCTTGCAGGATCATCATCATGTTTTCCCCTCTTTTCATGAGTCTTTTTAGTGGCTGTCTCTAGATCATGTTTGACTTTCTCCATAGAGTTTCACTACATTCTCAATAGAATTCAAATGGGTTTCACAGTTTATCATAGGAACGGCTCGCGCAAATCTTACCACACTTTTGGAGCGCGCTGGTGAACGCGCCTGCGGTGATTCGCGCGCGGCGCGTCACTCATGATTATAAAAGCTCAGAACGTCCGATTTATACAATTAATTAACAGCCTGATTCTATGTTTCGTGTGGGGGTTAGAGTACCGGCAACATGTGAGAAGTGGCGGTACGCAAGGCAAAGCAAGGGTAGGCTACAGATTAAGATAAAGACGTGCCGGGGAAGTTGTAAATGACTTTTCTGTAGTTTTGTGACATATTCCCAAGTTAAGGGAATATTAAATAGAAGGCAGGGTTTTACTTTAGTGCTCCTCCTCTCCATCTCTCGCTCATATCAGACTAACGGTTGGATGGGGAGTGGTTTAAGCGTTTTATACTTTTCAGATTTTGATTAAAGATTACCACAACAAACAATTTTTTTCTGAGTATTAACTTGCACGGATTAATTGTTCACCACAAGACTAGTAATATGCACTAACAAAGGAAATAGGGTCAATTTTGATTTCATGCTGACTTTAAGCACATACAGTATGGAAAGTATTCAGACCCCCTTAAATTTTTCACTCTTTGTTATATTGCAGCCATTTGCTAAAATCATTTAAGTTCATTTTTTTTCCTCATTAATGTACACACAGCACCCCATATTGACAGAAAAACACAGAATTGTTGACATTTTTGCAGATTTATTAAAAAAGAAAAACTGAAATATCACATGGTCCTAAGTATTCAGACCCTTTGCTCAGTATTTAGTAGAAGCACCCTTTTGATCTAATACAGCCATGAGTCTTTTTGGGAAAGATGCAACAAGTTTTTCACACCTGGATTTGGGGATCCTCTGCCATTCCTCCTTGCAGATCCTCTCCAGTTCTGTCAGGTTGGATGGTAAACGTTGGTGGACAGCCATTTTTAGGTCTCTCCAGAGATGCCCAATTGGGTTTAAGTCAGGGCTCTGGCTGGGCCATTCAAGAACAGTCACGGAGTTGTTGTGAAGCCACTCCTTCGTTATTTTAGCTGTGTGCTTAGGGTCATTGTCTTGTTGGAAGGTAAACCTTCAGCCCAGTCTGAGGTCCTGAGCACTCTGGAGAAGGTTTTCGTCCAGGATATCCCTGTACTTGGCCGCATTCATCTTTCCCTCGATTGCAACCAGTCGTCCTGTCCCTGCAGCTGAAAAACACCCCCACAGCATGATGCTGTCACCACCATGCTTCACTGTTGGGACTGTATTGGACAGGTGATGAGCAGTGCCTGGTTTTCTCTACACATACCGCTTAGAATTAAGGCCAAAAAGTTCTATCTTGGTCTCATCAGACCAGAGAATCTTATTTCTCACCATCTTGGAGTCCTTCAGGTGTTTTTTCATGTGTCTTGCACTGAGGAGAGGCTTTCGTCGGGCCACTCTGCCATAAAGCCCTGACCTGTGGAGGGCTGCCGTGATGGTTGACTTTCTACAACTTTCTCCCATCTCCCGACTGCATCTCTGGAGCTCAGCCACAGTGATCTTTGGGTTCTTCTTTACCTCTCTCACCAAGGCTCTTCTCCCCCAATAGCTCAGTTTGGCCGGACGGCCAGCTCTAGGAAGGGTTCTGGTCGTCCCAAACGTCTTCCATTTAAGGATTATGGAGGCCACTGTGCTCTCAGGAACCTTAAGTGCAGCAGAAATCTTTTTGTAACCTTGGCCAGATCTGTGCCTTGCCACAATTCTGTCTCTGAGCTCTTCAGGCAGTTCCTTTGACCTCATGATTCTCATTTGCTCTGACATGCACTGTGAGCTGTAAGGTCTTATATAGACAGGTGTGTGGCTTTCCTAATCAAGTCCAATCAGTATAATCAAACACAGCTGGACTCAAATGAAGGTGTAGAACCATCTCAAGGATGATCAGAAGAAATGGACAGCACCTGAGTTAAATATGAGTGTCACAGCAAAGGGTCTGAATACTTAGGACCATGTGATATTTCAGTTTTTCTTTTTTAATAAATCTGCAAAAATGTCAACAATTCTGTGTTTTTCTGTCAATATGGGGTGCTGTGTGTACATTAATGAGGAAAAAAAATGAACTTAAATGATTTTAGCAAATGGCTGCAATATAACAAAGAGTGAAAAATTTAAGGGGGTCTGAATACTTTCCGTACCCACTGTATCACAACATGGTGCTGTGAGACACACTAATCCATTGCATCCAGTTCTAATCCATCCGTTTAAGAGTTCAGGGGTCGTATTCACAAAACATCTTAAGGCTAAAAGTAGCTCCTAAATCTGTGAAAAGTTAGGAGTAGTGATGAGGACTCCCGAGGCACTGAGACCAAATCACAAACAATCCTAAAATGGCTGTTGTCGGATGTTCTCCTCAGCAATCCGCCCAAAGACACTGAACACCATTGAGTCAATAGTGGTAAAGCCTTGAGTGCTGAGCCTTTTCTTCATAAATGCGATAAATATTATGATTTATAGGTTTTAATCTAAGATGACAACATAAAGATTCATTCATGTACAGATAAAATGTATTGAATGATGGAGAATGAAACATTGCGGTCAAGTACACGTCAGCTGTGTGTGTGTGTGTGTGTGTGTGTGTATATATATATATATATATATATTTTCCTCCTCTCGAGCCCATTAGATAGACCGTTTGAACGTGCTCCTCCTGAACTTTGTTTGTAAAACATCATTTGTCACTTTAATTCTTCAATCTCTGGAGATGCAGACATGTGAGAGGCGGACAATAGCTGAACACATACTAGTTTATTCAGTGACACTTAGCCTACATTTTAAAACCTTTACTGGAATATGGAAACATGATAACTCATTCTACAATATTTCTAATATCACTGACAGAGACTCCTCCCTTATCAGCCAATCATAGTTAGTAAGCATGATAACATCATCCATATCAACAAGGTCGACCCCGCCCTTTCTCTTAGCTCAAGACTCTCTATTTCGTTAGTAAAAGTTTGTCTCAGCAGTTTTGTGAATAGATTTTAAGAGAAAACTCTTAGCTAAGAACTTTTACTGCAATTTAGGAGAACTCTTAGAGGCGAGATAAAATGTTTTGTGAATACGACCCCTGATCTCCAGATCTGCAGAGAGATTTTCACTCTTTTTGTTTTTAATTAGTACATTTCCATGGCAAAATCTGTCAGTAGCTCAGTTATAACTTCATTAGTCTCAGCCTGTCTGTCCTAGTGTACACTACACAATCTGTTTTCTGAATGCATGTTATTGATCTAATTGTAATTTATAGGTTATTTATTTCTTGACCTTGTAAATTATAACCCGTCTTCCAGTGAAACTGCTGACTTCTCTCTGGTGATGAATGCAGGACTTCTCTGATCATTTAACTCACTCACATCCTGTTCCTGCAAGCTTTTATACGCTTCACTTACTCGTCTAGTGTGAAACAGGCTAATGTTTGTTATCTGTCTTGTGATCGACAATGAAAGTTTTTCTGGCATTTGGGAATGACCAGAGGAACATGTAGATGCTCTTTGAGCAAATTATTGTACTGGTGGCCCAGTAGTGCACAACACAATGAAATTTAAAAAGCAAACATAAGTTTGCTTTTTAAATTTCAGTGAATCAAGCCACGCAACAGCATAAAGCCACAACACAATGAAAATGCTCCCAGCCACTAGGGGGCTTTCAGAGCTCGGTAAAGTTAGTTGTCCTTGCCACTATTCTACAGAGTCGGCAGTTTTACAAAGATATCAATACCACGATTAGTTTTAACAGTATGTAACCACTGTATATCCACATGAAATATTCATTCAAAACCATCTACCTCCATTATAGCTGCATATTTATACCTGTGAATGAATTGACGAGCTACCATGGCTCATGGGGACGACTGCCAATTCCACCAAGTGGTTAAAAAAATATATAATTTGTATTCATTGAAATTACTTTTAACATTTAGAAACAGACATGTTCAAATTCCAAAGCTTATATAGGTTCCTATTGGTAAGACTGACTTACTACAGGTGACATTTTGTCAACACACACAGGGAGGTACAGTTTCACCTTTTAGTTAGTCTTACCAATAGACCTTTATCACAGCAGAACTGATTACCAGAAGAATTGTTGCCAACTTAGCAATTTTGTTGCTAGATTTATCAACTTTTCAGACTACCTTAGCAAAGCACCTAAAACCACCTAGCAACAAATTGAGCTATTTTTAAAGTCAGCCTGGAGAGAGCTGAAGAAAGATGACAGTACACACTTCATATGTGAATTAAGATGATAGTTGCAGTTGTTCAGTAATAATTGTTCATTTATGATACAGCATGTTATTAGCTTGTACCTATAATTGTTGTTCAGTACGCTGTAAAACGCTGTTAAAAACAGAAAAGGTTCTGGTACTTTTCTGCCAGGACAAGATCTGTTAAGTTGTAACCCTAAAACACAAAATGCAATGTGTAAATTATAATACAGGTAAAACACCTGAGAAAAATCAATATGGATAATTCCTTCATATTAACACAGTACATCGTGCCCTATTTTTAACTAACTACCAATACACTGCTTCAAACTATAATTGTTCAAAATGTGTAGTTTTACTAGTTAATAAGAAAATAAGAAAATGTAATTGTTCAAAAATGTGTAACTGTTCAATAATTCAATGTTGTATTTAAAAATAAAAATATCTGATCAAAAAGATGTTGTTTATATTACTTTTACAAATAAAATAGGTTTATATTATTATAAATACATTTATATTATAATGTATTTATATTATGAACAAATCTAAATTAACAGTTGATTTCAAATCATATTTTTATGTGTATTCTACACAATAATGCAGTTTTGCGTCATGGTTACGTGATGACGTCATCCCACAACATCATTTAGCAACTTTCAGCAACAAATCCACCCGTCTTTAGCAACTTCCCTGAACATTAGTTGGCAACACTGGTTCGATTTCGTTGTGTTGTGAACTTATGTTTGCTTTTTTAATTTCGTTGTGTTGTGTACTTCTGGGCCACCGTAGAATTCAGACTTTTTTCACACATTTTTTCCTGTATTTGCTCCTTTTAGTTTAAAAGAGGATCTTTAAATAGTCAAGCTCAACTAAATCTGTAGTCTGATGTTTGTTGTGTGGATTTCAGGCTGTTCTGATGGTCAAAACACACATTAGATTTGAGGTCGACTCATTTAATTCATTTATATCTTCATGTAGATTTCTATAATATAGTAGAATCAGGGGAAGTTGAGTTCATTACTGATATTCATTAACTGAGTGAATGAAACATTTGAGATGTTGATCAATTGATCAGTAATGCTTTGTTGTCTGATGTTGTTAGTTTTCTGTTTCTAATTTCTGATCTATATTTCTCTGTTTCTGTGCTGCTGCAGAACAAGTGAATAAATCAGTGGAGAAGGGACGTCCTGTCGCTCTGTACTATGATACTGAAATACAGAAGGATGATAAAATACAGTGGAAGTTTAGGACTGAAGAGAAACTCATAGCTGAAATGACTGGAGAGAACCGTGAGAACCCTCAATGGTCTGATGAATTCAGAGACCAAATGAAGCTGGACCCTCAGACTGGATCTCTCATCATTGAACGAACCAAACCTGAACACTCTGGATTATATAAACTAGAGATCAATAACAGTTATTATTCAACATTCAGACTCTTCAGGATTATCGTCTTTGGTGAGTAACACAAAGTCTTTCAGTGAAACAGCAGCAGTGTATATGACAGACCTTGTGTCAAAATATGATTATAAAAGTGTTCCAGTTGTGTTATATTAATGATGGAGAAACTCTGACCTGTTCATCATATCACTGCACTGCTGCCATAGCAGATATATACTGATGTAGAAATCAACACACTGTTATGTCAGGAACAAGACCTTCTAGTGGAATTAATGTACAGTTAAATCATTAAAATGTGTCTCTAACTATTTTATCAAAGCTATAAGACTCAAAAAGGTCATGTGGTATTTTTTTTTTTTTTTCATGAAGTCAACTGTAAATACAGGCAGTCTCTGTCCTTCCATTAAAAGTCTGGGGAAACAAAACTTCAACGCTCCAAAAAACAAAAAAAAAACAAAAACAAAAACGGCAGAGTGGACGGCAGTGCAGCTCCTCAGGTTTATATCGTGATAATGTCCCCTTTTGTATGCATTGGGTATGAATTTCTATGGAACACTAAAATTTTTTTTTTTTTTTTATTTTCTTCCATATAATGGTGTCCAATGTTGTTTGGACCGAACATTTTTCAAAATATTTTCTTTTGTTCTTTGCTCCATATCACTTCACCAAATGTTTTCAGTTATCTCAATAGGTCCTACAGCCTACAACCGCAAAAGAAACAAAACCCAAGCAAGAGTATGAAAACGACAAATTATTGTCATGGTTTTGTTCTGAAAGCGAATTCACTCACACTCACTCACTGGATAAAGTTTTTTTTTCTTTCAAAATTCAAATTCTCTCTCTCTCTCTCTCTCTCTCTCTCTCTCTCTCTCTCTCTCTCTCTCTCTCTCTCTCTCTCAATTCAATTTTCAATTCAGATAGCTTTATTGGCATGACAAAAAAATACATTTTGTAATGCCAAAGCATTTAACCAACACAGGAAAAATATTTAAAACAACAGAACATCTGAGTAAAGCCTATGTAGAAAAAATAATAAACTAAATTAAAAAAAAATTTAGTAACAAAATAATAAAATAAATAATTATAAAAAAAATAATAAATAAAAAAGATAATACAGAAATCATGTAACAACTGAATTGGAATTTGAACATTATATACATACATGTGTGTAGGTCTAATGAGGGTGTGTTTGTTTACTTCTGGTTGTCCCTCAGGAGATGGCAAGATGCTACAAATCTTGCAGCTATGTTTTTGGGTTGGGCTACAGGTGTAAAATTGGGGAAATATTTTATTAATTTTGGGGTAGTAGTGGTCTCTGATTTCTTGGTATTTTGGGCATTCTGTGAGGAAGTGCAGCTCCGTCTCCGTCACTCCCAGGATGCAGTGCGAGCAGAGTCTGTCCTCACGGGAGAGCCAGGTCTGTCTGCGCCGGCCCGTCTCTATGGCCAGACTGTGCTCACTGAGTCTGTACATCGTCAGTGTTTTCCTGAGTTTCACATCACTCACTGTGCTCAGGTAGATCGCAGTAGTGTATTCTCGATTTAGTGCCGAATAACATTCCAGTTTGTGTTGGTTTTAATGGTGTTTGTCCAATGGGTGACGTACTTGTCTTTTTCTGTGTTTATAATTTGTGTAAGCTGAATGTGTGTGAGTGTGTGTGAGTCCTGAGGCTGGCAGATCTCTGCGGGTGTGAGGTCAGTCAGTCTCAGCACCAGCTGGCACAGGGGACTCTTACTTACGCTCAGCTCTTGGTGTTTTAGGGCTTTGTAATGGTATGTGTTGGGGTTGCTTGTTTTTAGGTGTTTCCAGAATTTGATGGCTCTTTTTTGGATGTTTAGAAGGAGAGGGTATTGGCCTAATTCTGCCCTGCATTCGTTGTTTGGCGTCTTTTTTTGGACTTTGAGTATTCTTTTACAGAATTATAAATGTAGAGTTTCAATCGGATGTTTTTCCCAATTTAAGAAATCAAATTTTATGGAAGGACCCCACACTTCACTGCCATATAAAACAATAGGTTCAATTATAGATTTGAAAAGTTTGAGCCAAATTTGGATTGGGATGTCAATTTTAATTGATCTTTTAATGGCATAGAAAGCCCTTTGAGCTTTCTCTTTGAGTTCATTCACAGCCAAAGCAAAGTTACCTGTTGGAGTTATTTTCAGGCCAAGGTAAGTGTATGTTTTTGCGCTTTCAGTGGTTCTGTGTGATAGTGTGAATGTGTGTGTTGGTCCCTGAGATCTGGAGCGTTTCTAGAACATCATTATTCTAGTTTTTTGGAGGTTGACTGTCAGGGCCCAGGACTGACAGTAATCCTCCAGCAGATTCAGGCTGTCCTGAAGCCCCTCTTTAGTGGGCGACAGGAGCACCAGGTCATCTGCATAGAGAAGACACTTTATTTCTCTCTCTCTCTCTCTCTCTCTCTCTCTCTCTCTCTCTCTCTCTCTCTCTCTCTCTCTTTTCTTGCTGTGCTTATCTGGTATCTTTTGGGTTTTTTCCCCTTTCTGTTGGTAGTTGGGCCATGTGCTGCCTGTGTTATCAGGGAAGCATGATGGCCCCAAGTGTGTAGTTTGGCCTCGTTAACGCGACGCTATGCGATTAAAGTGGTGTCCGCGGCAAGCGTTGAGGAATGATGTATGGCTGTTGGAAAAGTTGTGGGGCATGATGGTATTTTATCCACCTCTAGAATGAATAATGCCATGGTGATTTTTCTTAACAGTATTGAAAAGGTTAATGAACTAGTTGAGCATGGAGTTGTGATTAGCGGTGAGTTTGTTTCTGTTCTCCCTCTCTCATTGCCATCAAAGAGAGTTACTTTATCTAAGCGTCGCTGAGGCTGGTCCAACCTCGTCGGATCGGGGGTGTTCAAGTGCGACTCATGCTGTAAAGTCTGTTAATGATTCTGTGGATGGGGTACAGATTCTGGGAACCCCGAAAAAGAGCAGTGACGCTGTAGAGAATTCTGTCTCACCGATTTTGCGGAATGTATGTGAGGTGGATTGTGTCGATACAGAGATGGAGCAGAATATGTTCAAAGTTCAAAGAAAAGGAAAAATAGTGATAAACCTCAAATTGTAAAAATCCCCAAAAAAACTGATTTGCAAGGTAGTGATGATCATGAGACAGGAAGTGATAGTGAATTGTCAGACTCCAGCGTAGCGCTCTCTCAGGGTGAATTCTCTAGTCGAAGTTATGATGTCGACGACATAAAGTTGTTTCTCAAATCAACTAAAAATAAGAGAGGTGTTTGTGTTCAGGAATATTTTCCTGATATCAAGCAATTTGTTGAAAAAACAAGAAGTCTAATGGCAGAAGGCTGTTTTACTAATAAAGAAGTTTATCGTTTCAAGAAAATTGTGAGGAATTTAGGCAAAGAATTGAATAATGATGCTTAGAAAATTAAGGGATATTCCTGATCCGTTGTGTGTTGGTGGGCTGTTGGTTTTGTTGTTTATTCTTGCCATGAGTGATGTACGTTTGGCTACTTTGAATGTGAATGGTGCCAGGGATATGAAGAAAAGAGCCATGTTAAATGAAGTAATTAAACAAAAGAACCTTGATGTTATAATGTTGCAAGAAACACACAGTGATGGAGAAAATGCTGCTGACTGGGCAAGGGAGTTTGAGGGGATCTCAGTTTTGAGTCATCATACTTCAACAAGTGCTGGAGTTGCTATTTTGTTTGCAAATAGTTTTAGTCCAAATTCTTTTGATTTTGACGAAATTTTTAAAGGCAGACTTTTAAAAGTGAGAGCTGTTTTTGAAAGTAATGTGTTTGTATTTATTTGTGTGTATGCTCCAACTGCTGCAGCTGAAAGAATGTTGTTTTTAGATTTATTATGCTCTACTTTACAAAATTGTTCCTCTGAAGAGTTTTTATTTTTGGGTGGTGATTTTAATTGTACTGAACATATGATTGATAGGAATCACATTGAACCTCATTTGCCTTCCCAAAAACGACTCATTCATATAATTAAAAAGCATGAATTGTGTGATATCTGGAGGCAGTTGAATGGGAGTGAAAGACAATACACATGGGTTCATACGGGGGATAATGTAATATCGTTTGCTAGACTAGATCGGTTTTACGGGTTTAAACATCAGCTCAAAATTTTTAATAGTTGTTCAATTACTCCAATAGGTTTCTCAGACCATGCTATGGTGCAGTGTGTTTTTGTTTTAGGTTCTGTTAAACCTAGAAGTGCTTATTGGCATTTAACATTTCATTGTTGAGTGATAATTTTTTAGGGAGTCTTTTAAGTTTTTTTGGGAGAACTACAGGAAAACTAAACCTGAGTTTCCAACTTTACAACAGTGGTGGGACTTTGGCAAGGTCCAGATTAGGCAGTTCTGTCAGCAGTACACTCACAATGTAACTAGAGAGCTACAACGATCTTTGGAGAATTTGGAAAATGAAATAAATAAATGTAAACAGCTAGCTGAATCTACTGGTGATAATTATTACTTAGAAGTTTCTTTAAGGAAAAAGGCTCGGTTAGGTGATCTACTAGGCTATAAAACACAGGGGGCACTGGTCCGGTCGAGATTTCAAAGTATAGTCCAGATGGATGCACCATCTAAATTTTTCTTTAGCCTTGAGAAAAAGAGTTACTCTCTGAAGATGGGCAGTTGTTACTAGATCCTGTGGATAATCAAAGGAGAGCGGTTCGTTTTTACAAAAATCTTTACAGAAGTGAGTTAAAGTCTGGGTTTGAAGAAGAAAGCGCTTTTTTTGCCTCCCTACCGCAGATGTCCGAAGAGGGTAGTGCAGCTCTCTCAGGTGCTCTGAGCTTGGAAGAGCTGTATAAGGCCCTGCAGGGCATGGAGTCTGGGAGGGCTCCTGGGATTGATGGGCTCCCAGTTGATTTTTACAAATCTTTCTGGTCAGAGCTCAGAGTGGATTTGTTGCAGGTACTGAATGACAGCTTGTCTAAAGGTATGATGCCGGTGAGTTGTTGCAGAGCAATAATCACCCTCTTACCTAAAAAAGGAGACCTGTTTGATATAAAGAGCTGGCGCCCGGTCTCACTTCTTTGCAGCGATTATAAACTGCTCTCCAAGGGTCTAGCTAACAGGTTATCTGGAGTGTTGGATCAGGTCATACACCTGGACCAGTCCTATTGTGTTCCTCGTAGGTCCATTTTTGATAATGTTTCCTTGATTCGGGATTTGTTTGAAGTTTCAAAATTGTTAAATTTAGATTTTGGCCTGATTTCTCTGGATCAGGAAAAAGCTTTTGACCAAGTTGAGCACTCTTATTTATGGAGAACTTTAAAAGCATTCAGTTTTTGTCAAGAGTTTATAGAAATGGTCAAGGTACTCTATAGCGAAGTTGAGAGTGTACTGAAGATTAATGGCGGTTTATGCGCTCCATTCCAGGTTGGAAGGGGTATAAGACAGGGGTGTTCTCTATCTGGAATGTTATATTCTTTGACTATTGAACCGTTGTTACAGCAGATAAGACTAAAGGTGAATGGGTTATGCTTACCTAATTGTAAAAATAATATTTGTTTGTCTGCCTATGCTGATGATGGTTTTTATTAGTGGACAAAATGATGTGCAGATTTTACTTAAATTAATTGATGATTTTACTCTTTTGTCTTCTGCCAGAGTGAATTGGAAAAAATGTGAGACACTTTTGGTTGGGCGGTGGGCCGATGGCAAACCGAACCTTCCCGATGGGTTAATTTGGGGTAAAGGTGGTATAAAATATCTAGGAGTTTTTTTTGGGTGATAACTTGATTCAACAGAAGAACTGGGAAGGGGTTGTTGAGAAGATTAAGGGTCGTTGATTTCCAATATGTCTTACAGAGGGGGTACTCTTGTTGTAAACAATCTGGTTGCATCTTCCCTATGGCACTGTGTGGATCCTCCACCTGAACTTTTAATGAGAATTCAAGCTGTTCTTATAGACTTCTTCTGGGACAAACTACACTGGGTACAAAAGAGTGTTTTGTACTTGCCAAAGGAAGAAGGGGGGCAAGGACTGATACATCTACAAAGCTAAACTGGCGCATTTCATTTGCAGTTTTTATAGAGACTTTTTGATGGTGTTAGCTGGAGGGCAGTTGCCTGTACCATACTGCAAAATGTTGGGGCTTTTGGACTGGACAAACAGCTGTTTTTGCTGAACCCTTTGAAAATGGACTTGTCAAAGTTACCATCTTTCTACAGAAATCTTTTTAAAGTGTGGAGTTTGTTCCGCATTCAGAAGGCTGAAAACTCATACTCTCTTTATTGGCTTTTGGAGGAACCTTTGATACTTGGAGCTCGTTTGGATATAACTGACAATTGCAACTTATCTGGATGTGGTTCTGTGCTTTTGAAATCAAAGACTGTCACCTTAGGTCAGATGCTGAATTTGGCTGGATCAAGCTTGGAGAATGCAGAGATGGTATCCCGGAATCTGGGTATCAGGTCTATTCACCTTGTATCCCTTTTTTTGTCTAAACTGAGGTCAGCTCTCACAGCTGAGGAGATTCAAATGTTAAAAGACTACTATTCTGGGGTGAGCTCTCCTAATGCTCAGGATTTTTTCCCCTGCCTTATGATTTCACCTAATCTTGATGGGTGCACAGGCTTTTTTTTTTTTAAGTCTTGGGAATCCTTATGGTTGGACTTATTGTCAACTAAAGGGAATGTTTTGTACAGAGCCTGTTATGGTTTTTAATAAGAAAAATTTTGATGGAAAGGTTGACACACCATGGCACTCTTTTTTTTGGGCTGGGAGAAAATGTAAAACCTGAGTAGAGATCTTTGTATAAACCGCCACTGTCTAAAAGGGGAGGGGATATACAGTGGAGAATCCTTCATGGTATTATTGCCATCAATTCTTTTATCTCTGTACTAAATCCAGAAGTTAGCTCTGAATGCCCTTTTTGTTGTCAAAGGGAAACAATGTTTCATGCTTTTACGCAATGTTCTAGATTGGAATCTCTATTTATGTTTTTGAAAGGATTCTTCAGCTGTTTTAATGAATTTTTCTCAGTTAAGACTTTTATCTTAGTATAGCCGGAACAAGAGGCATGTTTGCCAGTTGTTGAATTTCATGTTGGGACAAGCAAAATTGGGGATATATGTATCAGTAGGAGGGACAAAATTGAGCAAAAACTTTGCCAAAGTGTCATCGGAGTCTTTTTAAGTCGTTTTAGGTTAAATCAAGAGTGTTGGTTGATTTAAGTTTTATAAAACTATGGATGATTTGCCAACTTTTGAGATGATTTGGTGCAGCAATGGAGCATTGTGTGTTGTTTCTGAAGGTGTTCTGATTTTTTCTTTGTAATTTTTTTCTTTTTTCTTTTCTTTTCTAAGCTGATTTTTTTGGTGTAGTTTTTTTGGGGTGTTTTTTGAAGGTTATGTTTTTTTTGTGTGTGAAGAATCATTGTGAATCTTTTTTTTTTTTTTTTTTTTTTTCAAAATTCAAATTCTCTCTCTCTCTCTCTCTCTCTCTCTCTCTCTCTCTCTCTCTCTCTCTCTCTCTCTCTCTCTCTCTCTCTTTCTCTCTCTCTCTCTCTCTCTCTCTCTCTCAAGCACACACACATACAGTACGGACACACACTCGCACAGAAATGTGTTGTCAGCACTGCTCTGACAAATGAATCAGTAAAATAGTTTAGCAACTTAAAGATACAATCCAGATATATTCGGTACCCACTGATAGGGCTGAGCCAGTATTCACTTAAATATGACACGAGTGAAGCATGTTTACAAAAGAAATAATAGGTTAGCAATTAAATGTGACATCGCAGCCATGGAAACATTTTGGTTCATGCCGAATGAGAGAGGTACATGAGTCCATACATTTAAAGGGATAGTTCACCCAAAAATGAAAATTTGATGTTTATCTGCTCACCCCCAGGGCATCCAAGATGTAGGTTACTTTGTTTCTTCAGTAGAACAAAAATGATGATTTTTAACTCCAACCGTTGCGGTCTGTCAGTCATATAATGCATGTCAATGGGAACTCCATCTATAGGAGTCAAAAAAACACAACAGACAAATCCAAATTAAACCCTGTGGCTCGTGACGACACATTGATGTCCTAATCCCTTTTAATCTTTGTATTCTGTTTTGCGAATCGTGATCTGGTCGCCCGAATTTATCAGAATTTAACAATATTCCATTAGTTATTCCACTGAACATGGAATCCCAAATCTTCACTTACGCAGGGGATTATAAACGTTTGTTTCTTTCGTTCGCATTTAGGCCTATTATATATTCGCATTCTTTACTGTGGTAAAGTAGAAAAAACACCGTGGGACAGAAACCTTTTTGCTTGCGCATCAATTTCCATTTAACACAGTTTGTGCTTATTATTAGACTTCATAAGGCGCGTCAAGTTTATTTGTATAGCGCGTTTCACACACTCCGGTGATTTTTACTTTCGCTTTCTCTGGCAGTGCAAAATCAAATATAGCCTGAATGTCTGAAGATAAAACTCGCTCTTCAGACCTTTTACAACAAGTGTCAGTTGCTTGTAACATCAGGAGATAACATGAAGATATTATTAAAGAGAAATGGTCTCTTTCCTGCTCGTGTCCCTCATCCATCTCGAAGAGCAGAGCGGCTATATGACACATCTTTGTGTGGGAATAAAAAACTTATTATTTAGGTTATCATTATTTACTGATATTTATTTCATAGTTTTACAGGCTGTAGTGTGTTGTTTCACTGACGGAATAGCTAAAATAAACACGCACGTCTGTTACCCCTGTTGAAAAAACAGCATATGCTGGTAAGGTAGGTTTTGAAGCTGGTATGCTGTTTGAGCTGGTCCTACACTGGTCCTGGACCAGCATGGACCAGCTTTTTTTATATTTCAAAATTTATTTCATTGAGGTAGCCTATATATACACACACAAACATACACACATGCTCCAAATCATATTTAATATGTTTTTAAAATAGGCTATATAAAATAGTTCTAACAGATTTTGCTGTGATTTTTTTTTTTTTAATTATGTCCTGATATGGAAAACTATGGATGTGTGTGTGTGTGTGTGTGTGTGTAAAGAAAGAAAGAAAGAATTAATTTAATTAATTAATTAATTATTTCAGGTTGATTAGGACACTTTTTCCAAGTCATCTCAATGGCAAAAAGTGTCCCAATCACCCTGAATTCACCCTATATATAATGCTGAATCTATAATGATGAATTAATGATTCAAGTTTCAAAATGATTTAAGTTGCTGCATCACCTCAATGAATTTATATCAGTGCTCTGTAGATAAAGGAAAAATGTATATTGTTTTCTTCTCACCAGAAACAGCAAACTGTCTGAATGATGATTATGTAGTAATGTCAAACACACATTCATTGTTTTTAAGTGCAAAAACACACTTGGTCTAATGGGAACACTTTCCTTGTATTTCTTTGTTTCTATGTGCCGCCGTCACAGATGAAGAGGAGAGGAAACCATCGATGAAGGGTGAGATTCTGTTGTTTGAATATCTTTAAAGTGTGTTCATGATTTGATGAGATGTGGCTTCATTCACTTTAGTTTCTGTTCAGTTTAGTTTTTTCATTCAGTTTTCAGATTTCAAACAGTTTAAATGAACTTTACATTTTAGTTTAGATGCACGAGTTCACAAGTACAATAAATATTGAACTTGTCAAATAAGTGAGATGAACTTCTGACAGTCTGTTAAATGATTTTATACATGTAAATGCTTGACTTTAGTTTTGATGTCTCATATAATATGACTAAATCCAGATCAGTACATCTTTTTAATTTGCCATTGTCTGTGTATTTTCTGACAGATTCCACAGAAAAACGAGAGAATGAATCAGTGACTGTAGAGATGCCGCTGCTGAAAGAGGATCTGGATGGAGTGAATGAGCAGGAGAGTTTACTTTAATGAGATAAGACACGCCCACAAGTGTCAATCACTCTGACATCATCAACACTTCATCTCCAGCTACAACAACAAAAAACACATTTCTGCTTTCATAAGCCTCTAGAATCCGTCCAGTGAAAGAGAGAAATGAAGCCGTGTCTGTTGAGATGATGAACCTGCATGTAAAAAGCTTCTGTGGTTTTATATGAACCCAGAAACACAGTAATCAAACACTTTCTAATGTTACACTTCATACCTGTACCACTGTTAACATAATACTAGTGTGACTCTCACAGCTTTGATTTTCTGTGATTATCGACAGGAATATGATTTTTATAAGATGTTTTACCACAGTATTTGAATTTGCCGTTTTATGTAATTAACACCAGTGCCAGATTAACGTTCATGTTCAGAACTAATCACATGTCTTTGAGATCACATGACCTTCTCTTCATGTGTAGAAGTTCATTAGTGTGAATGAGACAAACAGCTTTGACCATTCAGTGTTATTCAGCTTCACTGTAAGTGACTTTATTATTGTAAAAATAACAATAATTATAACCAACTACTTAAGTTGACAATCTTTTTTATTTATATATATATATTTCTTTTTAAGTTGTAAATGTATGGCTTTTTTGCTCTATGACATAATTATGCTTGAATAAGAGTATATCAAAGATAAGATGTGAAGTGAATCTTATCTGAATGATTGTAAATGTGAGTTGAATTTAAAGTGCCTTTATATTCATGCTGAAGCACTTACAGTAGCCTTATTGTACTTCTCAAAAAAAAAAAAAAAAAAAAAGATGGAAAAAGACATTTTGCATAATACCATTGTGGTGTTTCTTGTGTTATAATTTTTTTCAGAAGCATGTTATTAATGAATATTTGAATTTAAAGTGCCTTTATATTCATGCTGAAGCACTTACAGTAGTCTTGTACTTCTCACAAAAAAAAACAACAAAAAAAACCATTTTGTTCGGATTTAATACTCAGTGTCATGATACCACATTGTGGTGTTTCTTGTGTTTTATTATTTTTTTCATAAGCATGTGATTGATGAATATTATTGCTATACTGCTGATCTTAATGTCTGATCTCTTCTGTCCTCTAGTGGACAGACACTGATACAGCTTTTGCTTCCTAATAAATCTTTTAACATGAATTATTGTCTAGTTGTGTTGATTTATAATGACAAATGCCCAGCAATACAACGAGACTATAAAATCAGCTGTTGTTCAGCTTTCAAGCGCACTAAATAATAACCAAATATGGCTGATTTATAGTTGAAGAAAAGTACAATCTAGAATGTTTTTTTGTTTTTATTGTTAAATCAAGTACTGCATTTTCACCCAGTGCCAAGAAAAGGCTCTCCACATGCACTTCATCTTTTTTCTGTTGTCTTTTTATTAGTTTTGATATTTTTATATAGAAAAAAAGAGCAAAGAAAGAACATAAACAACAATAGAAACAGTAGCAGATGGAAGAACAATTATGGTCATAATATTAAAAGTAAATAAGTAATAACAGTAGAAATTACATTTAAAAGAAAAAAAAAATACAGTTTCAGCTATGCTCAAAAATATGATCATGCAGTTATTAAAGCATTTCCACCAATGGTGGGCGAACCTCTTCCCAAAAATGTTTGTTTTCTACATTCCCAGAAGATGTGCATAATTGATCCACCTATCGGTGATACATGTGGATACATTTTACTCAAAGTGAGGTGAGGAATTTATAAGTCCATCCTGTAATTTTGTTAATTAGTTCACCCAAAAATGAAAATTCAATCATTAATTACTCACCCTCATGTTATTCCACATCCATAAGACCTTAATTCATCTTCAGAACACAAATTAAGATATTTTTGATGAAATCCAAGAGGTATGTTGTTTACGTCCAGCGCTGCAGGTTCTACATCAGAACATCGACTCATTATTGGTCGGCTCTTGCGTCAGCATCACAGACATCGTGCTGATCATGTGACCAGCTTTGGCCAATAATGAGTCAGAGTTCTGACGTAGAATCTGGAAGCGCTGGACATAAACAACATATGAGAATGACACAGAAGAGAAGATATTGTTGAATAAAGTTGTTATTTTGCGCACAAAAAGTATTCTTGTCTCTTCACAACATTAAGGTTGAACCACTGCAGTCACGTGACTGTTTTAACAATGTCTTTAGTACCTTTCTGGACCTTGAAAGTGTTGATTATATTGCTGTCTCTGATGAATCAGATACTGCTCAGATTTCATCAAAAATATCTTAATTTGTGTTCTGAAGATGAACAAAGATCTTACAG
This sequence comes from Ctenopharyngodon idella, assembly GCF_019924925.1. Lineage (NCBI taxonomy): Eukaryota > Metazoa > Chordata > Actinopteri > Cypriniformes > Xenocyprididae > Ctenopharyngodon > Ctenopharyngodon idella. The sequence goes on along the minus strand of NC_067222.1, from coordinate 13,135,399 downwards.
GTGTAGAACGACATGAGGGTGAGTAATTAATGACAGAAATGTCATTTTTGTGTGAACTAACCCTTTAAATGCTTGTCCTGAGAGCGAGTGAGTCTCTGTTCAACTTTACAGAATGAGCTCCAGCAGACGAAGAGCGATAACTCTGACTAAAATATACCTACATGTAAACGAGTAAATGTACTTTTATGAAAACAACAACAGTAAATAATGTGTCATTCATTGTTTTTACAGAAGTGATGTAATCTCTTCACTGCACTCTGAAAAATACTGACAAACCAATAAGAGACATGATTTTGGTCACAGAGCTGCTGAAGTTACATAAAACTGCCACTTGGTGGCTCACAAACAGACTGATACCAACTGACAGCAAATTATTATTAATATGTGCATTCATATATTTGTATTATATTTCTATTTAGTTTGAGTATTGTCCATGTGTCAGGTTTTAGAGATGTACACATCACCACATAGGGAGAGAAAGTTAGAAATGATAATGTTTGGATTTGATGGTAGCTCAGTTTTTTCACCACTTCTCACCATTTTTGTTTGTTAGAAATATAAACTGAATTTAGAAATGCTTTTGAAATGAAAAACTCTGTTATATATATATATATATATATATATATATATTTATTATTATTAATACATACTGTGATGTCAGACTGTGGTGATGTGGTTTCTCCACTGCATGGATCTTCATGTGTTTCTTCAGGTGACTTTTAATAGTGAAACTCTTTCCGCACTTCTCTCTGCTGTGGATCCTCTCATGTGTTTTCAGATTTTTTGACACACTGAATCTCGTCACAGTATGAACACCAACAAACTTTAACAGAACCGCCAGAGACTCAGACACACTAAAACAAGGTGACTCTGTGAGAATACAAGCATTTGAGCCTCAAAAGATCTGGAGAAAGTGCACAGGGGAGAAGCCCATCGACTCGAGATCCTACAGTGTCCAGCTGGATTCTGGAGGGGTTATAAAGAGAAACAGGGAACATCTCCGAAGGGAGCATGGAATGACCCCTAGAGACTCTAACCAAACAAAACAAAAGGTAGTGAAACAGAAACGCAGAAACCGCTGACGTTCAGTCACAACTCACCAGCAATATGGAGAATGAGATGTAAAGTGCTGTACAGTCCCATCTGTTTTCACAAAAGCAGGACGTTTAGTAAAGAAACCTCGACAATTAAAAGATGAAAAGGGTGTAAAACTGTCACATGGAAAAAAGAAAAGGAAACGAAAGATACGTAGAACTATTGTGATGGAAATGTGAAATAACTATATAGATGTTATAAGGAAATGGTAGATTGTTTTTTTTTTCTGTAACAGAAATTAAGAGTTTTGTTGGGAACATTAGTTCTGTATTAAAAATAAATATTAAACAAAGAGAGAAAGGATGTGACAATAGGAACAATTGTTGTATATTTTGTTGTAGTAGGGAGCTGAAGGGGAACACAGCCGAGGGTAACCACATGTGAGATGTGTGTAGAGGTTCACGAGTTCATTACAGAAGAGTCAAGTAGATTCAGATGATTGTCTTTATTGAATAAAAAAGACACACTGAATGTTTTCTGTAAATTGTGATAAAAAAAAAAAAAAAATATTATTTGCTTAGTGTAGCAAATTAGCTCAACGGAAATATGAATAATTAATTATAACTCATATAAATATTTGGATCCCCTAGAGCAGGGGTGGGCAAACTCAGTCCTGGAGGGCCGCTGTCCTGCAGAGTTTTGCTCCAGCCCTAATCAAACACACCTGAACCAGCTAATCAAGATCTTCAGGATTACACGCAGGTGAGTTTTATCAGGGCTGCAGCTGAACTCTGCAGGGACAGCGGCCCTCCAGGACCGAGTTTGCCCACCCCTGCCCGAGAGCATGTAGTCAAAATCTGCATGATTAGGGACTCCAGTATGAGCATGAAACACGGACAACTTTACGTGTGACACGAACAAGACTTTATTAACTAAACACTGAAACTACTCTAACACTCACACACATGCATACAGTTTACCAAAGAGAGCTGAAGCAGAATACAGGAAAGCAAGAAGTTATAACATTGTATAAAATTCAGCAGATCAACAGCCTTGAGCAAACCATCAGTTTCTTAGTTTAACACGCCCTTCTTTAAAAGGGGCAGGAACGATTAAAGGCACAATATGTAAGTTCAAGTTCAGTTTATTTATATCTGCACTAATAAAACAGTCACACAACTGACCAAAGTGCTGTACAGAGCTTCAGAAAGAAGAAATAAAAGATATAGAATCAACAACACAGCTAAAACACAGTTTAAAAAAATAAATAAATAAAACAAGGTATAGACACTTAACAGCATAAAAACACGGCAAGAACCATAGAAGAAGATTAATTATAATCCATGGAAAACAAGTACGTTTTTAGGAGAGACTTAAAAGTAGTCAGGGAAAGAGCTAACCTGATTTCTAAAGGCAGATTTTTCCACAAGTATATACAAGGATGGAGTATATGGTTGCAGCAATTCAGATAAATAGATTGGGGCGAGATTACGTAGAGATTTATAAACAAATAAAAGGATTTTAAAATCAATTCTGAATTTAATAGGCAGCCATTGAAGGGTCCTCAAAATTGGAATGATATGATCGCTTTTACGATGTAAGATTTTTTGTAATAAAACATCCCAAAACCACTTGCTCAAGTTGTGTACTTACATTATCCCAAAAGTTCCCAAGGATTTGTTAATTAGGGCTGTGCAAAAAAAAATCAATTTTTCGATTAATCGTTTTTTTAAAACGCGGTCGATACGATATCGATTTTCAAAAGCCACGTATCGATTTTTTTTCATATTTTTGCAAATATTGGACATAATATCTGATTGACGTTAATCATATTACTAGACTTCTCCACTAGATGTCATCCTCTTATTTATCACAGCGGGGCCGGTGTCATTCATTCAGTGCTGAACATGGCGGATGCAGCTGCGCCTTTCAGCGTGAAAGACATTCCGGACAGCTGAAGGAACTGTCGGTTTCCTGATCGAGCCAGCGCTGCATGGTCATTAAAGTTTATCATTTGCACGCGTTTTCAAGCTTTGCCAATATAAGCATTCAAGTGAAAGAGAACTCGCGCGCGCTGTGACAAGTTTTGTGTGCGCGTCACACACACCCGAAGAGCTCAGAGCTGCGCGCCTCCGACAGCGTGCAAATAAGAAAATTAATTCCCTTTTACCTGTCATTGCGTCTAAACGGACAAATTTACACAAATTTATCTCAAAATCTCCGCCTTTGCGAGTATCGCGGTAAACATAGTCGGTTACGGTTTTGGTAAACAGTAGAGAAAGAACGCATGCGTGTCATTACTGTATGTATCAGTGCATTAGTTTTAAAGTGACAGACACCTAAAATTCCAGAAGCTGTCTGTGTTTTAATGTTAATCAAACTAAAGAGAAAATCACTCTGTTCTTCACTAAATAATGTTTTTGTAACTTTAATAAGGATTAACCTTTATTTATTTTGTACAGTGAAGATTATATACAGTGTTTATTTGTGCTATTGCTTGTAGTTTAATTATTTATTTATTTATTTTTAATTAATGACAGTTTACTTGTCTTTAATAATCTTTGAAATTTATATTAGTAGTTTTAGCTGTCTTAAATGGAATCAAGAATTGTTAAATTTCACTGGTATCTAAAATATTGGGTGTCATAACATTATTCATTACAATATAGGTGGGCTATACATGGGTCAAAAACAACAAAAACAATAACTATTTTATTAATTTATTATTTTATTTATTTATTTATTTATTTTTTGTGGTCGGGCCAGTGAAAATTTATTGTATTCATTGAATAAAAAAAAAATAAAAAAAATATCGAGAATCAAATCTAAAAATCGAATCGAAAATCAAATCGAGAATCGAAATCGAATTGAGACCTTGAAAATTGAAATCGAATTGAATCAGTGACGTTATTTCCGAGCTATCCTCACCTTCCACTTGTAGAAGCCATAGAGATAGATATACATAGATGCCTCATTAGCGGCCGTTTCAATGTGCTGCTGTACGTAAGCTGCTAATGAGATCAACTGAGGCAAGCAGGCTTTGGCACAAACGGAAAAATAAAACAAGGATCAGTATCGGCGGCATGGCATTTGAGATGAAGGAGAACTACGCAGCAAACTTGGACTTGACAGAGACTCCGCTCTCGCATGTTTTAATAGACAGGTAAGCAAATATGCATTATTATATATATTAATATGCATTATTTATTATTAACCAACCAAATCATATGCCAAATAGTCACATATCAGTAACAGAGCAATATAGCATTAAATTTCACATTCCTTGCAGTGAATTTATTACGATGACATAAAATAGTGTGATCAAACATACAGGTAATACAAAAAACAATTCATTACCTCATCCATGAACATGATTTGTGAATTTCATACTTCTCTGTATGGTGAAATCAACATCTCTCCTTCATAGCATCATCAAGCTTCACCTTTGTAATTGTTTTGAAAATGTGACCTCTGGTGGCGAAAACTTACATAGTGTGCCTTTAATGTATCAAACATTGAGACTTAAGTTTGATACTTGCATGCCTCGCCCATTTGAATTAAACTGTCCTGATGCAGTTTGTGGAGGCTCCCGGTGATCTTTGCTGATGTTGTCTTGATGAGAGAGAATTAGTTGGAGTCAGAGGATCTTTGGTGGATGGAAAGTCAAGGCCGCAGCCTGGCACAAGCTTGAGGGTCTTCAGACGTCTTCTAGTTCAGCATCAGAATTCAAAGTTCTCTCCTGGAATATTCAGGGTCTGAAAGCAAGACTTGAAGAAAAAGATCTACTGAGAATCTTTGCAGAAAATGACATTGTGTATGGAAGAAAATTAATGCCAAATGTTTTTGAAACAAAAAAGCTTGTTGAATTGCACTAATTGAAAACAAATGCATTGCATTAACCAAGCTTGCATTTTAATGCAGGCTGAAATTCAACATGGTTGTATATTTAAGCTGTGAATATTTCAATTTCAAACATTTCACACACATTCAAAATTCAATAATCAATATTCACCTTTCAGATTTCACTTCACAATCATCCAAAATCCCGTTTGTGACACAGCAAAGTGTTGTGAATCATCTCTAAGACTGACACTTAAGATTTAATCCTACATTTCACTTCAATTACTTGAGATGCTTGATAACTAACTTTTAAGCGCAGCTTTGAGCCAAGAATTTTTTTACTCTCAAGTCAATTCTTAGCAGTGTTCTTGTGAGTAATTCTCAGAGGCTTGATAAATACGGGCCCAGATCTCTAAGCTTTTTTTGCCGTTTTTTTTTTATTAATTACAATTAATTATTATGAATTATTATTATAATTATATTATTAATTAAATGTATATAAACAATAGAGATTTATTAGTTTGTAAAATTAAATTGCTACAAATGCCGTTGAATGAGCTTACTCAATACTACATCCATATTCTTGCACTATTTCACACATCCACCTTTGTAAATAACATTTATTTTGAATTGTTTTCCTTGAATCATTTATTTTTATTGCAGAAGGCAAAGATAACATCAGCATAGAAAAAAATAACAATAGATGCAAATTAAATAAACTGCTTTAACATTTCCAGGCACAGTAGGTATACCTAAAAGCAGCATTCAAGTAAAAATGGAATAATCAAATGGAAAAATACATTTACATGAAATGTAAATTTACTCTTTTTGAATACATTACTAGATATGGAAAAAAGAGTGACATTTCAGTGACCCATACATATATATACACTATATTGCCAAAAGTTTTGGGACACCTGCCTTTACGTGCACATGAACTTTAATAACATCCCATTCTTAATCCCTAGTGTTTAATATGGAGTTGGCCCACCCTTTGCAGCTATAACAGCCTCAACTCTTCTGGGAAGGCTTTCCACAAGGTTTAGGAGTGTGTTTATGGGAATGTTTGACCATTCTTCTAGAAGCACATTTGTGAGGTCAGGCAGTGATGTTGATGAGAAGGCCTGGCTCACAGTCTCCGCTCTAATTCACCCCAAAGGTGTTCTGTCGGGTTGAGGTCAGGACTCTGTGCAGGACAGTCAAGTTCCTCCACACCAAACTCGCTCATCCATGTCTTTATGGACCTTGCTTTGTGCACTGGTGCGCAGTCATGTTAGAACAGGAAGGGGCCATCCCTAAACTGTTCACACAAAGTTGGGAGCATGAAATTGTCCAAAATGTCTTGGTATGCTGAAGCATTAAGAGTTCCTTTCACTGGAACTAAGGGTCAAGCCCAACCCCTGAAAAACAACCCCACACCATAATCCCCCCTCCACCAAACTTTACACTTGGCACAATGCAGTCAGGCAAGTACCGTTCTCCTGGCAACCGCCAAACCCAGACTCATCCATCGGATTGCCAGACAGAGAAGCGTGATTGGTCACTCCAGAGAACACGTCTCCACTGCTCTGGAGTCCAGTGGCGGCGTGCTTTACACCACTGCATCCGACGCTTTGCATTGCACTTGGTGATGTAAGGCTTGGATGCAGCTGCTCAGCCATGGAAACCCATTCCATGAAGCTCTCTACGCACTGTTCTTGAGCTAATCTGAAGGCCACACGAAGTTTGGAGGTCTGTAGCTACTGACTCTGCAGAAAGTTGGCGACTTCTGCGCCTCAGCATGCGCTCTGTGATTTTACGTGGCCTACCACTTCATGACTGAGTTGCTGTTGTTCCCAATTGCTTCTACTTTATGATACCACTAACAGTTGACCGTGGAATATTTAGTAGTGAGGAAATTTCACGAATGGACTTATTGCACAGGTGGCAACCTATCACGGTACCACACTTGAATTCACTGAGCTCCTGAGAGCGACCCATTCTTTCACAAATGTTTGTAGAAGCAGTCTGCATGCCTAGTGCTTGATTTTATACACCTGTGGCCATGGAAGTGATTGGACCACCTGAATTCAATGATTTGGAGGGGTGTCCCACTACTTTTGGCAATATAGTGTGTGTATATATATATAAATGTAATATATATATATTATATTAGATTTTGTTACCTACTTGTTTGGTACTGAGCCGCCTGTTTTAAGAACTCATCCTCCTCACGTCTAGTGGCTAAATGTGAGAAAAACCCATTAATAAAAGTTTACAGCAGGGGTGTCCAATCCTGCTCCTGGAGGGCCACTGTCCTGCAAAGTTTAGCTCCAACCCCAATCAAACACACCTAAACCAGCTAATCAAGGGCTGTGCCCGAAATTGTCCCCTATACCCTTAAATAAGACACTAGTTGAGGGGACAGCCATTTGTAGTGGTCTCCGAAACCACAGTGGATGTTATTGAGTGCACTCCTTCAATCCCATAATGCACTGCAATAATGAGTGTACAACTGATGTACTCATAATTCATTGTGAGGGTCATGCCGAATGAATTGCCACATCTCCCTTCCGGCGCACTCAGTGTCCGAATTCGCTCACTTGTTTTCATTCACTGCTTCAAATATACTATATATTAGTGGAGTAATGTAGGGAATAGTGAATGAGGGTAAAACACAGCTAAGATCTCACTTGGCATGCTAGAAACTTCCAGGCAGGTGTGTTGAAACAAGTTGGAGCTAAACTCTGCAGGACAGTGGCCCTCCAGGACTGAGTTTGGACACTCCTGGTTTACAGGAAGCATCTTCTTTATAGCCAATGCAACACTGAATGCATCAAATAATCTCTTGTATCTCCATTCATACAGTTATAAGGATAAAATGTCACTGAAGGCATGAAATTATTTTTTTCTGTATTCTGTATATGTGTGTATGTAAATGAGACCTGCTTCCAGCATCAACCATGTCATCCTGGGAAAAATGACCTCGATTCCTCCTCAGCAATTCTACAACGTCCTCATGCCTACAGACATAGAAAAATGTCACATGTGTTTAATTGACTTCACCTTACAGGTCACCTTTTGTGTATAATGGAAGAAAGAAGGTCATATTAGCTGTGTCCCAATTCAGAGGCTGCATCTTTCGAAGGCCAAATGCGTCAGCAGCGTGACGAAGGCTATCTCAATATGAAGGCTCCTTTGAATGAGGCTTACTAATGCGTCCTTCTTTCCCTCTGCCACGAAGGATAGAACAAGTGGATTTTTTTTAAACAAAATATTTGATCACACTTTTAAATACAAGTACTGGGTTTCAAATTAATATTACTCAAACGAACTTCTATCTTCCTAAGATGCAATTTTATGTTTATAGTCAAGTCACAAATTAGTTTTGTCTCTGAATTAGTGCAAAGCTATTGTTTTGGAATGAGTGTGAGTAAATGCAATGCTAACTATGAATGATTATTTGGTGAGTTGCATCAGAACAGACTTGCTGTGACTCATTGATGGTTTGCAACCTCCAGTTTAAAACCAGTGGTCTAGATCGCCTTAAAGACCGTCTGTATAAATTACACAGTAAATAGTTAAGTCAAAACTTTGAAATTATGGCAATTACTTTTTGTGGACCCAAAAAGCATTTGGACACTTAAACCAGTACTACCTGAAGCGTTCAGCATTGTGAAGTGGTGTATCACCAAAGCGATCTTTGGCATCGACATCGGCCCCTTCATTTAGCAGATACTCCACCACATTCAGATGCCCCTCACATGCAGCGACGTGGAGAGGAGAGCGGCCATCATAGTCTGCCATGTTCAAGTCAGAGCCCTGTATAAAAAAATATGAATCATAACCAGTATCTTGATTTGCTAAACTGCATTTAATACTGGAAACCAGCACAGCTGACATGTCTGCATGCTCCTGGACCATTTTTAATATAATAAAAAATATTCAATAACAAAAAAGTTGCAGGCATACACTATCACAAACTGTAAAAAGTTTGGAATAGGCTGCATTTATTTGATTCTGCTTTTTACAGGTAGTGTTAATCTTCAAAAATGGGTGTCCAAACAGGTATCAATATCTTACCATTTCCCTTATGGCCTTTAAAGTGTCAGTGTCTCCGATCTTAGCAGCACCGCAGACCAGAGTGGGAGTTAGTGCATCTCGTATGGCGTCAAGCTCCTGTGAATGCTTCATCACATCATCATAGTTTACATTAAAATACAGTGCACCAAACCTGAGTACGAGTGTACACTATATAGGGGCTTTCACACCAGGTAGTTATAGGAACTCAGTTATAGGAACTAGCCACCAGGGTGATCCCTGAACTGAATCTTCCCCTAGAGCCATTTTATTATGTAGACGTACATATAAGTTATGCGACCTAAAAGAGCAAAAAGGAGGGCTAAGAGACGAAATCTCATACAACTTTCAGTGCTACATATCATTGAGTCTAAGAGAAGAACACGATGCTGCAGACAAAGGCGACAGGTAAATGCTAACATTAGCTTTCTGTATGTTAGGGAGTAAAAGTATATGTAATCCGTGGAGTAAGTATGTACAGTATGGCATGCGTTCAGCCAATCAGCATACACTTACGTCACTGGTAATTCCTATCGTGCTGGGTTCGACCTTACTCTGAAGTAGGAGCTAATTTAGTCCCCCCAAAAGGAGTTCCTAGAACTAAAATCATTCCTGCCAGTACTTCCAAAAGTTATAACTATGAAAACTTTCCTCCGGTGCGAAAGCTCCTCATGTACACTGTACGAACCACAGCAGTTTCATTACAAAATGATTCAGTGATTTTGAACGAGTGAATGATTCAATGACCCATTTAACAGGTCACTGCATCTGCTTTTGTATCTTGGCTGGTTAGGACTGTCATGGACAGCTATCCCAAAAATATTCTTCATATTCTGTGCAGTGGGAAGTTCACAGCAGTGACAAAAATGAATTTTTACATTTAAATTGATTTTAAATGGACTTTTATACATGCATGTTTTTCCAACCTTATTAGACGTATGCATGATGTTTTATGTCAAATTTTTACATTTATTCAATGAATAAGAAAAATTGGGATTTCATTTATTTATTTTTATTTTTTTGTTCATTAATAATCACACACCCCTGTTTGTTTAAATTACAAAACAAAGTTAGAAACAGAAAAAGTGCAGGTTACATTACCTCGTTACAGCTAACGTTGAGGGACTTGGCCAAGATCTGAATAAAGCGACTGTCACGGAGAGAAAGCTTTGCTCCGTCCAGATCAGCGGTCATCTCACCACGCAGATTACGACACAGCATCTTATGAACAAATAACATGTTTGATTAGGTTATTTAAAATGGGTAATAATTATTATCAAATCAAGTAACATGCAAAAAAAAAAAAAAAAAAAAAGACAAGGTCAAATCAAGGTCAATAAATCTCTTAAAATATCATCAACAACAAAAAGAAATGATAAAACTTACAATGCTTTGCGAAGAGTAAGTGCATGAACCAGGCTTTTTATAGACATGGCGAACAAGCTAATGAGAAACAGCTGCAGACAATCAGTGCTGATATGGGGCAAAGGCTGCTGGGGAATGTAGATGGGATGGTAACAGTCTGTGATGGAGTGGAGTGCCCCCTGGTGGCCCTCAAGGGCACTCCAGCTGGTGATCGTAACAGGTAATGTGTATGTTATTGACCCAAATGTGGTTTAAATGTATTTTTTAAGAGACATTTTCCACACCTCCTTCTTCTCTTCTGGACTGAGGTCTTGTTTTTCCAGCACATAGGAGAGTTTTGAAAGAGCGGCTTCTGTGGTCATATCAAACCCAGCGACCAAACCGGCATCACTCAGAGCCTGAGAGGGAATATTAAATTACACACTGCTGGAATACCCCCACATAAGGCCTTTAAAGGCACAATGTGTAATTTTCGCTGCTAGAGGTCACTTATTCAAAACAAAGGCGTAGCTTGATGAGGCAGTGAATGAGTGTGGAATCATGGGAGTTGTTGTCTTCACCTCCACAGCTGATGGAAAGCAATCTATTAAAAGCTACGATTAAAATTAAGTTAAATGTTCGCCTCCTTCTTCCCCGAACTTTGTTACAGTTCCATTTGATCACTTAAATTAACATTATTTTATTTCATTCTAATGAAATAGATGCGAGTTCTGATTTACTAATCATATAGGTCACTTTACTTGACAAATTAAAATTGAATTTAATCAGGGTAATGCAGCACTGTTTTACTTGGTCAAAACAATCATACTAAAATACATTTAAGTGTGTTGAAAGTTATGTTATCTGATTATATAATATTATATGATGGAGATGGAGAAAATGACGTGTTACTGTTACTGTGGCTATGTTAGCCAATTGACAAAATAGCATTGTCTCAGAGGCGTGGTACAAACATGTTATACTTGCGGTAAATCAAGAAAACAAGCGATTCAAACAATAAGACTAACCGTGTTGAGCTATATAACAATGAGTAGCCTTCTGTCGATTAAAAAGTATCCAAACAGTTGCTCACCTGTCTAATAAAACACATAATATACTAAAGCGGGTTTCTACGGAAGTAAAACTGGAAATCGAGGGTAATGCGGATATGATGTCTTTGACAGACAACGTAGTGACACGGAACATTACACTGGTTCAAATAGCTGATTTCCAGTGGTGGATAGATTTTTATATGCCCTGTATCTTAAAGGGTTAGTTTCACCCAAAAATTAAAATTCTGTCATTAATTAGTCACCCTCATCTTGTTTCAAACTCCTAAGTCCTTCGTTCATCTTCAGAACACAAATTAAGATCTTTTTGATGAAATCTGAGTGCTTTCTGACCCTCCATAGACTGCAACGTTATTACCACTTTTTATGGCCCAGAAAGGTAGTAAAAACATCGTTAAAATAGTTCATGTGACTACAGTGATTTAACCTTAATGTTATGAAGCGAACAGAATACTTTTTGTGCACAAAATAAACAAAAAAAACCACTTTATTCAACAATTTCTTCTTTTCCATGTCAGTCTCTGAGACTGTTGACGTAGTAAACACAGTGCAGCACTTCCAGGTTCTACGTCAGAACATCGGTTCATTATTGGCCGGCTTCTGCGTCAGCATCACACGCATGTGTCGTGGTGCTCACATGAACAGCGTCAGAGAGTGACACAGAGAGAGGAAATTGTTTAATAAAGTCATTTTTTTTTTTTTGTTCACACAAAAAGTATTCTGGTCATTTTATAACTTTAAGGTTGAACCACTGTAGTCACATGGGCTATTTTAACAATGTCTTTACTATCTTTCTGGGTCTGCAAAAGTTGCAATTACGTTGCAGTCTGGGGTTAGAAAGCTCTCGGATTTCATCAAAAATATCTTCATTTGTGTTCTGAAGATGAACGAAGGTCTTACGGGTTTAGAATGACATGAGGGTGAGTAATTAATGACAGAAATTTCATTTTTTGGGTGAGCAAACCCTTTAAGAGCCATATAATATGTTGTTTATTTAGATAAAAAGAACATCTGAATGGTTTGACCTGTAATATCTGTATGTAGTGATGCAGTTAGACAAACTAGCTTATTTATATGTACAAATCATACAAATGCCCCATTCTGAAACATACATTTACATTGTAAAGAAATAAAAGATCCACCTTTGTTGAGACTTTCTGGTGCATTTCATTTATAGCCAATAAGATTTCCTGCAGCACTTTCATTGGTCAGGGCTGGAAGTGTATTCTGATTGTTTGATAACTTTTGACAACGTCTAATTTAAGAGCACGGAGAGATTCGCGATTGCACACTACACAGAGCGCGCACTCATCTGAGTGAGAGGAGAGGCAGTTCACTTGTATATTGAGAGCTCGCGTCGTTTTCTGCCATTACATGAATGTGCTCTCGCGTTACAATAATGCGCTCTCGACATTTGTAATTAAAATACACCATTGAAACCTGTGGGTATGATTAAAATTATGCCCAATACCTGCAATCCTGCGTTGTAACTGAAATGAGTGACAGCAGGAGGAGGCGGGTGTGTGTCAAACCAAAGTCCCTTTAAGACAAGTGATTTCACTTGGCGGCCATCTTTGAAACACCTCTCGGGCATTCAAGTGCAGCTCCTATTTCTTTGAATGGGGAAACATCAAATTCTCCAAAGCTGTTTGCCAAGCTTTCGATTAAATTTCATATTTGAAATCACCAATGAAATCTGACAACAACTGTCTCATAAATTTTGTTTCTAAACGCTCGAATCATGACAAAAAAACAGTATTTTTCAGGCTAGATCAAGCTAATGCGCACACCTAAATGCACGTCTCGCGTCTCATTTCGTAGGCGCGCGTCTGACTGTTTCTATAGGAACCGGAGCTTCTAACGGCTGCTGCGGTGACGCGATGATTCTTCTTATTTAGAAGGCGGGACTTATTCCGCCATATTGCGCGTTGCACTTTCTCCCATTCAAAACAATAAGAGTGACGTGTCTTGTGTTCTGTAGTCTTTGGTCAAACTCGCTGTCGGGGAGATGAGAGAATGAGAACGCGCCGCTGGTAAAATATCAGGGTTTTCATTGGTCCGTTTATGATCGGATAACTTTATTGGCTACCGATATGCTGGTCAAAGGTTTCAATATTAATTCAAATTGTAGGCATACTCGGTAACAGAATGTGATTTTACAAGTAGCGAAGTAGATTACTAAGCTTAATTTGTACTTAAGTGCAAGTACAATTACAGATTAAAAAAATGTACTCAAAAAAGTCCAAAAACCCGAAAAAAACTACTTAATTACAGTAACGTGAGTAGTTGTAATTCGTTACTTCCACCTCTGCTGATTTCTTTGGATTTAAATATTGTTGGAAACATTTGGGATAATGCAAGTACACACGTATATAAAATATGTAACATTGTTCTAGTGTTTTTTTGGATATTTTAAATATTTGAATTTTTGTATATTTGAATTTACATATTGTGCCTTTAAGCAAACTCCCATACCTGGCCAGTGGCGTATGAGGTTGTGACCGTGCCCCGGAGGCACTGGGTGCAGTTGATCATGATGAGACCTCTCTCTGTCGCTTTACGGATCTCATCCAGCAGCTCGGTGTCATTGTCAGGGGCGTTACCGCTGCCGTAGGTCTCCAATACGATCCCAGCCATAGGAGGCTGCAAGAAGGCCTTGACCTGATGAGAAAATGGATCTCATTTAAACATTCTAAAAGTTCAGCCAAAAATGAAACTTGGTTTCATTATTTAATTAAAATTGTAAAAAAAAAAAATACTTAAGTCGCAAAAGAATAAATAAATAAATAAATAATTACTTGCGACTTGACTTGGACTTGTGAACAACTGACCTGAGACTTGACTTGGACTTAAAGACACGTAAAACACGTGTCATTTTGGTACAGCATTTCCGATTATGTTCTCTCTTTACTATCCCACATGACAGGATGAAACACAACATTTTTCTATTCATTCTTAATTAATTCATTCTCTGTCAATATGTGCCAGCATTATTATATTGTGCGTGACACATCTGAAGGCACACATATTGTTCATCCATTGGAAAGGTGCTGTTATATAAATGAACAACATACAGTAGCATTGGGAAAATTGGGAGAATTCCGCTCATAAATTGGGCCAGTAGTACCTTGTCGACATAAAGGCAGTAGTTTCATGGAAACTATGGAAAGCGTGAGTCATCATAGTTCATTTTCAGTGAGAGACACACAGCGGCTAATCGCAGCCAATTCTATAGCGGCAAAGACACAGTGCTGTCGGATTTTGTGGTGTCTTGAGAGGCATATTCTCCAGCCATTGTCATTGTAGTAAAACTTTAAGCCAATGGCAAGACGATCCAACAACGTGTGTTCTGTTTATCTTCCGCATGTGTGCACATCTACACAGACGCACATCTGTCTCGACCATTAATCGCACAGCAAGCCATATTATTTGATAAATGTATGAAATAATCAAGAAAAAAGCACAAACACGGCAGAGAAGCCAAAGTTCAGTGGCTGGAATTAGCTGAGGTAACGTGACAGCTCAGCGGCAATCCACCTGTCACTCAAGTGACCACGCCCTTAATTATGCAGAACTTTAAGGCTTAATATAATTAAGCCATGACAGTTGTCATGAAGGGCAAAATTAGCTATATAGATGAAAACCACAATTTGTACCAGCTGTAAACATGTTTTTTTTTTTTTTCTGTTGTAAAGTTGGGCATTTTAACATGTGGGTCAATGAGATTCTGCTCTCTTTTGGAGCCTGTCCCTAGCGGCCAGTTGATGAATCACTTCCGTATTGGCTTCAAGAGAAACTGGGGGATGAAACTGGGGGTTGCCGCTTGGTTCACACCGACATAATGAGTTGTGGGTGGGACCTTGATATCGTGGCTCCACTTCACACTCACTACTGCACAGACTTGAGACTCCAGATGTCAGCGCCATATTGGCACACTGGCAGCTTCACTTACTACAATGGAAGAGAGTGAATGGGCTTTCGTCCATCTTTTTTTACAGTCTATGGTTTATACACGGGTTTTATTACCCGTATTTTCTCGTGGTGACTGTTGTCCCTGAATTCCAAATAGTAATGTTATTAAATTTAGTGTGAAATTAATAGTTTTTTATTGTGAATAAAAATTAAATTAAATTAATGATTTAAGTAATACTTTGTGTGCTTTATTAGACATATTAAAGTAGAAATCAGTTTTGATATTTCAAAACACTATTAATAACTAAGTGAAAGAACTGTTGCTAAAAATAGAACAAAGACTTGAGACTTGACTTGACTTGGCCTTTAGGGTCTTGTGAACATGTCTGCCACATGGCCTTACTTTATCAGCAGTGATTCCTGGGAAGAGTCGCAGGAGACCCACATTACGGTTCAGTTGTGTGTTGACAGTGAATCTGGCAGTTGTATTGGCTCGCCACACAATGTCCCAGTTAACTAAAGAGTAAAACATAAAACATACTCAAAACAACACGTCTGAATAAAATAAATAACACTGCATCATCACTAAAAAGGGAGTTGCAATGTGACATAATATACTATTAAAAATGTAACTTTTCTTAATAATTTGTGCATAGTTATTACGTGTGCAGTTTTTATAAACTAATATTAATTTTGAATCTACACAAGACTAATATTTGTACTTTGTAATTCATTCTTCTCACCACAGGATTATTAAACAGCAAATGATTGAAAACTGAAATCAAATTTATTAAAAACTAAATAGACATTAAAAAAGGAAAAACCAATAAAAATGACAAAAACACAAAACAAAAGTACTAAAAATGTAACTAAAATGTAAAAGAAAGTTTTCTGCCAGTATACATTCATAAAAATGTAATGAATAACTTGTCAACTACCAATGATGACTTTTTGAAGTTGGATATGGATATGAGTTAGTATATGGATTACATCTACTCAACATGTTCCTGGGGATCCACCTACCTGCAAAGTTTAGCTCCAACCCTGATCAAACACAACTGATATCCAGGAGCACTTGACAATTACAGACAGCTGTGTTGAGCAGGGCTGGAGCTGAACTCTGCAGGAAGGAAGATCTCCAGGAACAGGGTCGGGCACCCCTGATTTAAGTGATAAACAGAAATCACATGGACCACTTTTACGATACTTCGATAATGTTATTGCATCCTTTTTGGAGCTTAAAGGATTAGTTCACTTCAGAATTAAATTTCCTGATAATTTACCCATCCCCATGTCATCCAAGATGTTCATGTCTTTCTTTCTTCAGTCGAACAGAAATTAAGGTTTTTGAGGAAAACATTCAGCAAAAGAAGATATTTTGAAGATTGTTGGCAACCAAACAGTTGATGGGCTCCACTGACTTCCTTTTTTTTTTTTTTTCTTTCCACACTATGGAAATCATTGGGGCCCATCAACTGTTTGGTTACCCATATGTAATGAAGGCCAGCTAGTAAGAGCTGTGTGAGTAAACCTCACTCCCCTGATCTCAAGAGGCACTCTAACAGATAACACTAGAGACTGCGGTCTTTAGCCTCCTTGTTAGAACGTCTGCCTCCCACACCAGAGACGTGGGTTTGAGGCCCGCACAGAGCAGGCGAGTAGGACCTAGGGGATTACGCTTATACTTCAAAATATCTCTTGTGTTCAGCAGAACAAAGAAATTCATACAGGTTTGGAACAATTTGAGGATGAGTAAGTGCCAAATTATTGTAATTGCATTAAAAAAAGCAACCAATACATAGTGAATTTCTATGGCAGAAAAAATAAAAAGAGTAAATTTTGCGTGAATTTTCATTTTTTTTGAAAACTATTTTATAAATAGACCCATATGGGACTGTGTATAAATGTTGGCAGAAGAGGAATCACTTTTGATGTCGACATTGCATTGTGCTAATGGCGGCAGGTTTGGAGAGGTAAACGCGTTAAAGCTTCCAGGGTCCACTTTGGTGACACGATTGCCCCTGAACAGCTTATGATGAAAATACAGGCAAACCTGTGAAGAAAGACACAAAGGGCTTTTTTCGTGTCCATTACTCAATTTAAACTGTTTTATAATACATTTTTATAACAATAATAATTATTATAAAATGATTACCAATAAATTTATAATAAAGTATCTTTATTGTGCTTCATTGGCATGATAGAAACAAAATAAACTGCAAAACATATAATCATCTCAAAGGACACTTAAAACCACATTTAATCAAATATTACTTCCTGTACTTTATTAAAAAACTACCTACCATATATTAAAATTAAATTATTTAAATGCTAAATAGTTTTAAATGCTTAAAGTAATTGATAATGAAATTCTGTCAACTATTTTATAACTGCAGTCCTAACATCCTCAAAACATGCAGTCTTAAAAACATCACAAATATTAGACGGTATCTTGTACATACTGCATTTGTAATGGCTACAAAGGCGTCACTCACAGAGAATTAAAAAAATAAACTCACCTCAGGGATGACATACTGTCCTGCTATCAACAGCGCCCCCAAGAGGTTCTCCCTTCCATCATTCCTCATCTCATAGATGGGCACCTGCCACATACAAGATGGTTGTGAAGCTTATAATTAAGTTAACATGATTTGATGACCACTAGTTAAATGTTAATATTACTTTAAAGGGGGTCCTATTATGCTTTTTTCCTATTAAACTTTCTTTAGTGTGTAATGTTGCTGTTTGAGCATGAAAAAAGTTACAAAGCTCAAACTCCCTCCAGTGGGAGTAGTCTTGATTTTTCTTCTGAGAACAAACACGTCACAATATCCCTCATTTATTTAATTCCCACCCAAGACATGTTCAAAATAAAGGGGCGGGGCCTGGTTAAGTTAGGGGGCGTTTACATGACACCATTTTCAAAACTTTTTATACATTTTGTCCGTTCATTTACATGACAACGGCGTTTTGGGTGCCTGAAAACGCAAACTTTTGAAAACTGCTTTCAAAGTGCAAGTTTCAAGTGCAAGTCTCCATGTAAACAACAAAAAACTTGAATCTGTGGAAATGATGACGTCATGCACATGCGTATTACATGTTCAGTCTGTAGTGATTCATCGCCTTCTACTGGCCTGGCAGGAGAATACAGCATTTTTAGTCGATTTCGTGGATCCGTGTGAATGAGGATCATTTTGACAATGATGTTGTCAAAGTAAAAATATCTCCGTTTTAAGCGTATCATTGTCGTGTAAACGTACCCTTAGTTAGTAGTGTGTTGAAACACGTGGTTATGGTAAGGGGTGGGACATTTCCGAAACATGCTTGAAGCATTTAATTTGCACGTTTCAGAAGGAGGGGATTCATAGAGACCAGGGGCCGTATTCAAAAACATTTTATCTTACCACTAAGAGTTCTCCTAAATAGCAGTAAAAGTTCTTAGCTAAGAGTTTTCTCTTAAAACATATTCACAAAACTGCTGAGACCAAATTTACTAAGGAATAGAGAGAAGTCTTAAGATAAGAGTAAGGGCCGGGTTGACCTCGTCGCTATGGATGATGTCAACATGCTTACTAACTATGCACACAGTGATTGGCTGATGGGGGAGGAGTCTCTGTCAGCGATTTAATCATAGAAATATTGTAGAACAAGGTATCCTGTTACCATATTCAAATAAAGATCTTAAATAAAAATGCTGTCATATTCAAATAAAGATTTTAAAATGTAGGCTAAGTGTCACTAATTAAACAAGTAAGACATTATTTTCTTTTTATTTATATACACAATATTGCCAAAAGTATTGGGACACCCCTCTACATCACTGAATTCAGGTGTTCCAATCACTTCCATGGCCACAGGTGTATAAAATCAAGCACTAGGCATGCAGACTGCTTCTACAAACATTTGTGAAAGAATGGGTCGCTCTCAGGAGCTCAGTGAATTCAAGCGTGGTACCGTGATAGGTTGCGACCTGTGCAATAAGTCCATTCGTGAAATTTCCTCACTCCTAAATATTCCACGGTCAACTGTTAGTGGTGTCATTACAAAGTGGAAGCAATTGGGAACAACAGCAACTCAGCCATGAAGTGGTAGGCCACGTAAAATCACAGAGCAGGGTCAGCGCATGCTGAGGCGCCCAGTGTGCAGAAGTTGCCAACTTTCTGCAGAGTCAATAGCAACAGACCTCCAAACTTCATGTGGCCTTCAGATTAGCTCAAGAACAGTGCGTAGAGAGCTTCATGGAATGGGTTTCCATGGCTGAGCAGCTGCATCCAAGCCTTACATCACCAAGTGCAATGCAAAGCGTCGGATGCAGTGGTGTAAAGCACACCGCCACTGGACTCTAGAGCAGTGGAGACGTGTTCTCTGGAGTGACGAATCACGCTTCACTGTCTGGCAATCCGATGGACGAGTCTGGGTTTGGCAGTTGCCAGGAGAACGGTACTTGCCTGACTGCATTGTGCCAAGTGTAAAGTTTGGTGGAGGGGGGATTATGGTGTGGGGTTGTTTTTCAGGGTTTGGGCTTGGCCCCTTAGTTCCAGTGAAAGGAACTCTTAATGCTTCAGCATACCAAGACATTTTGGACAATTTCATGCTCCTAACTTTGTGGGAACAGTTTGGGGATGGCCCCTTCCCGTTCTAACATGACTGCGCACCAGTGCACAAAACAAGGTCCATAAAGACATGGATGAGCGAGTTTGGTGTGGAGGAACTTGACTGTCCTGCACAGAGTCCTGACCTCAACCCGATAGAACACCTTTGGGGTGAATTAGAGCGGAGACTGTGAGCCAGGCCTTCTCGCCAACATCACTGCCTGACCTCACAAATGCACTTCTAGAAGAATGGTCAAAAATTCCCATAAACACACTCCTAAACCTTGTGGAAAGCCTTCCCAGAAAAGTTGAGGCTGTTATAGCTGCAAAGGGTGGGGCAACTCCATATTAAACCCTACAGATTAAGAATGGGATGTCATTAAAGTTCATGTGCACTTAAAGGCAGGCGTCCCAAAACTTTTGGCAATATAGTGTATATTTAGCCTACTTATTTTCAAAGGTTTATTTTTGGCATTTAGCCTTTTTATTATGATAGGACAGTGAAGCAAAGTGGTAGAGAGAAGCGAAGTGGTAGAGAGAAAAGAGGATGGGATCAGGAAAGGTCCACGAGCCGGAACTGAACTCGGGTCACTCAAGTTGCCCACAAGGCTATCAGTGCTGACGATAGGACATTATTTTCAACTTGACTGCAATGTTTTATTCTTTATCATTTAATACATTTTCCTTTATGTCATCGCAGATTAAAATCTATAAGTAAACCAGAAACCCCAAAACTGAGCCTCAGCAATCCGCCCAAAGACCCTGTACACCAGTAAGGCAGGTGATAGAGCCTTGAGTACTGAGCCTTTTCTTCATAAATGCAATAAATATTCTGATTTATAGATTTTAATTTGCAGCAGTTTATTTTTTTTACACAAGGGTTTGTTTTACTCGTTTTTTTGCAGTTCCTGACTCTGTTGTTTTCGCTTGCAGCTTACTGTCCACAGGCTTGCAATGCTTTTGGCCGCATTTCAGCGGGGAAAAAAAAGTGCCAAAAGTGTTAGTGTGGAAAAATGGACGTAAGAAGAATACAGATCATATTTATTTTGCATTAGCATAAAGCTGCAGTTTCACAATACACGATTTACACTTACAAAAACAGCAAAATGCTACAAATCTGTTTTTCTTACACTTGAAAGATGATTTACACGTCCACAAATCTTACCCTGTGCATGCAAATCTTTTATGCATTATTTTTCCTTCATAAAGAGGCACTCTTTGGTTTTCAAATATGATAACTATTGTGCTCACAGAATCTGACACTGCTGCTTTATATATAACACATTTCCTGTTATGAATTATGATACCGCTTGGTTTGTTGGTCTGCTGACCACATAGCAAATTTTTTTCTGGCCCAGCTCCGGTCCACAAAGCCCCTTTTCCCACACCTGAGCCTTATCTACACTGTAAAAAAATCGTGTTTAAAAAAAAAAAAAAAAAAAAAAAAAAACAGTCAATGACTGTCAGCTACGGCTGCCAAACAAAAAATAAGTAAAATTAAAGTAAATTATCCTAATTTAAATTAAGTGCTAAAACAGTTACTTTACAGGTATTTCCTGAATTATTACTAACAAACACATTCACTGTAAAATGAGAATCTCTTGCAGTTAACTACATGCATGAATTAATGAAACTATATGTTACTGCCTCTTAAATGAAGCAACATGCAGCATAACACTAATGTTTACTGGCCCATCCTGGACTGAAGCACAGGCTCTACTCTTCAGCACAATGGTGACCAACCCTGGACCACAACCCTTTAAATCCCAACAGAACATTAAACACTAACAGATCTCTTAAGATCTCACCATCTTCACTTATTACAATCCAGACTTTACTCCAGTCATTCTCAATTTCTTATTGAGAATTATCAGAGGTTTTTGATGTTAATGTTTTATTGAAAATAATAAAGTTTGGTCACTATTATGGTGATCAGTATTTGCTTTAGTTGTGCTCTTGACCTTTGACTTTATAACATTAGTTTTTCTCTGGCTGCTTAAACTGTGTGTCTCTGATACATGTTTGACATAGAGTCTAATCTCTGATTGAACTGTTTAATGTTAGTTGTTCATTTTTTCATGCCAATACTACTGCAGAAATTCCTGAAGTTCTATGATACTATGAAAAATTTTAAGTCATTATGTAGAAAATGTTTTGACAGGATCATGTAAACTCACACAGACATAAAGAATCAGAGTATGAATTGAAAAAAGGGTGACAATCAAAAAAATATTCAGATCAACTCTGAATGTCACAAAACAAGAAAAAGCTTTGTTGATTGTCACCATTGTTGAGATTAGTATGTTGATTCTTGATGTCTTTGTGCACCTAAAAGACAAAACTCAAAACATTTTCTGTATGACTTAAAAATTCAGAACACCAGATTATCATAATACTGATGGCACAATATCACAAGGCTACTGTAAATGGTGTGAAATTAACTGCTAACATACACAGAGATCTGACTTTAAGTGATATCAGTGAATCAAGCCCCTACATGATGACGATATCATCACCAATATGTGACCAACTTCATCTGATGAGATTTTGTCCTGCATTTTTGCCATAAAAAATGTGTATCAGAAACATACAGTTAACGCAGCCCAATTAAAACAAACACGGATCACCATAATGATCACCAAACTTTTTTCCACAGTAAGACATAAACACCTAAACCTCTCAAAAAGAACTTTTGTATGAAAGAAATAAAGTCAAAATGGATTGTAATAAGTGAAGATGCTGAGATCTTGAGAGATCTGTTAGTGTTTAATGTTCTGTTGCTGCCAGTCATTTGAATGAATTCAGGAAATACCTGTAAAGTAACGTGTTTTCTGTAAAACATCTAAGGAAAATTTCTGTTAAAATTATTTGCACTTTATTTAAATGAGGATATTTTACTTTAATTCTACGTTTTTTGTTTGACAGCTGCTACCAGTCATTTTTTAATTTTTTAATTTTTTTTTTTTTTACGATCAGTAGTGAGAATGGAGATAAATATCCAATACAGGAATAAAATATGGTGTATTTTTATGACAGCGTATTAATAAAATTATGCCCCCATGATAAACAAAATTAATGAAATATTTAATGATTATGGTTAAATGATCACAGAAATTTTAATCAATTCAATATTTTAAACTGTAGTATTGTTTAAAATTAATCTTTGAAATGCCAAGTCATAACAAATGAAACATTATCATTACAAATTAAATAAATTGTAAATCAGTCAACTGCATTAAAGTGCACTTAATTGGCTTAAGGTGACAATCTTGATTTGGACCAGATGATCACTGGATTGATCTGGGCCACACTCCTCCCACCAACATTCGGCCCTCATGTTGTTTGCCGTGATCCATGCGGTGCCATCACTGCCACACATGGCCCAGCTCTGGCTAACAGGATACATGCCATTGCCGACAGGGGGCCAGCAGTGCCAGCTTGAGGACACATTCAGGCAAAGATCGGTTGCTATGTGGGTGGGTCGGATTGGTTCTTACCTCAACCAAACTGCCTCAGAGTTTGATTTCATTCAGACAGAGGCCTCTCAGAGGTCTCACCAGGTTCAGAAACAAACGTTACAAATGAGCCAGGTGTTCTTTAAAATACTGTTCTTTAAAATGCTCAATTTGTGCAACACAAAGGTGAGTAAATTGTCCACTTAAAATGTGTTACCTGTGAGCCAGTGAAGATGACAGGCTTTCCCAGATTCTCACACATGAAGGATAAGGCAGAAGCGGTGTAAGCCATGGTGTCTGTGCCGTGCAGGACGACAAAACCATCATATTGCTCATAGTGTCTCTGTGAACATGATGGAAAAATCTTTGAAAATCTCAGTACTGATTTTGACATACCAACTAAAAAAAAATGTTGACCTGTTCACTGATCTACCTTCAAGAAATTTGTTTCAAGAAAAGTTCCTTTTTTTGTAAAAAAAAAAAAAAATTCAGAATCAGATAGTTCTGTTCACAAATCAGTATTTTCAGTCATGTCTAAGTTTGTATTTGACAGTGCGACCATTTCATTAGCATTCACAACCCAGCGAAATAATAATAATAATTTAAAATAAGTAAGGAAAAAGCCCTGCAACTCAAAGCCAAACATAAAGATGTTAAAAAGGAAGCACCTCAATGTCTGTTCCAATCCTGGCCCAGTCATCTGTGGTCATATTACAGGAGTCGAGGAGGGGAGAGTACTCTAAAACTGTATATACAATCCTCTTATTCTGTTTGGACAGTCTGGTGGGGGAGGAGATAGAAAAAACATGTTTAAATGTTTAAAAAACAGCACAATTTAAAAAAATAAAAATAAAAAAAAATTCTAAAAACAAACAAACAAACAAAAAGTACCCAAACATTGACAAAAAGCTCTAAAATTAAAGCAAAACTTATTATTTAAACCATTAGGCAAAGATAGGTTAGTTTAGCTAGATCAACTAAAACAAAACAAAAAAAAGAATATTTATTGACAGTGAGAATACGACTGATTTCAGGGGCATCTGCTGTAGTTAAATCAAAAACCATTTTTGCGTCAATGGAAGAGTAAATGTTGTGAAGCAGCAGACTTCAGACTTTGCTCATCACTTTGGGCCGGTTCATAGTGTTATTGTAATGAAGAGGGGAGTGCTGGGGGATTTTCCATAATTTAAGAACAGAGAGTGACCAGATTAGTATGACCGGTCTTAATTAAAAATGGACGGCATATCCTAAAACCACATACATATTCATGCTGCTGTTACATTGGGCCGCCTGTGTTAGTAGCACAGATGAGCTAATAGAGCAATAGATCTAAAAGATTTACCAAAAAAAAAAAAAAATTCCCAACCCACATGACATCTACTAAAGACATGAAGGAGGGTGCAGCCCAGACCTTGTTTAGCAGTGTATGAGCTATAAAGACCCTTAAAGTGCACCTATTATGCTATTTTAAAGGTTCCACGTTTTTAAGGTCTCATACAAAAGCTTTACATGCTTCCAAGGTCAAAAAACACTTTAATTTTCTCACAATATACATTGCAGCATCACCTCTTTTCTCAGCGTCTAAATGGCTCGATCAAAAATACAGTTTCTCTTAACCCGTCGTTTCCAAGAGCCTACTTCAAATATGATAACTATGTGCTCATTTACAGAATCTGACACTGCTGCTTTATATATAACACATTTCCCGTTATGAATTATGATACCGCTTGGTTCTGTTGGGTCGGATTGCTTCTCACCTCAATCGAAACGCCAACAGAAGCCTCATTCAGGCAATCTCTGAGAAATTCCTTTGGCGTGGATGAAAGGTAATATTCGAAAAAGCATAGAGGCATTTTAAGATTTGCAAATATGTGAAAAAAAAAAGTTATATATAAAATTATTAGTTACATTTTTTTTTTTTTCAAAGTTAAAAGTTTTGCATTGATGCATCTCTAGCATGCTTCACACAACCATGACCTATAGTCCATATAACATATAATATTTAAAAACATATACTACACTATATTCTATATAAACTATATAAACATGATGGTTATTGTAGTTACAGACTAAATGTGAGCATGCATTTACTTGTTTCACTTGCTCAGAACAGATTTAGCATCTATTAGAGCTGTAAAAGTAGAAACCAACAATTCAAACCTGTATTTTGTGTACAAATAGATGAATGCATCTAGTGTCTGGATCTATAAATAGGACAGCACCTCCAAACTTCTAACTTGATCCCATATATGTGTGCATCTGCATGGGAACTTACGGCAGCACCAGCGTGTTCTCCTGAGGTGAACCGTACTGCTCATCATGCAGAATAGAGAGATTACGTAGAGTTTCAACAAAAGCATTAGGTTCTGGAGACAGAACTGCAAATATAAAAGAAAAGTCTGTAAAAAGTTATGAACAAATGCACCAAATTCATACACACACCATACAAACATATGGATTTTCATGTTTGCTTGCCTCAAGTTTCTTTGACCAGAATTCAGCATCAGCTATGAAGCCAAAAAGACCATCTTGAATATTTGATACTGCATATGCTAATATTGTATCATTTTGCACATTTTCATATTTTTAACCACATTCCTTTTTTACAGGGTAGAATAAAAAAAATATTGTATAGTGTTACTAATTTTATATTATTTATGCTGGAAGTTAAATGAAAAAAATGGCTTACATATGAAATAACTATGTGTAGACCTGTCACGATTATTGATTAATTGCATGATAGTGGTTATTCGATCTAATCGATCTAATAATATTTAATAAACACAATAATCGTGCAGTTTAAATTTCAATCACATTTAGCAAAAGATTAGAAAAAAAACTATACACAAAGTACAAAGATAGTCAAAGGTCTTCATACAAAATGAAGGTTTGTGGATTTAAACCTTTTTTGTGGGGTAACGCATTACAAGTAACTCACGTTATGTCAGATGACTTTTTTAAACTATCTAGTAAAGTAACACACTACTTTTACATTTATAACCGAAAATATCTGAGTTACTTTTTCAAATAAGTTGCTTTGTTTTCCATTTATTGACTGACGGCTCTCTTGTTGAGAGGTGTTGTGCACTATATAAACATGATGTTATTGTAGTTACAGACTAAATGTGAGCATGTATTTACTCGAAACAGATTCCGTTTTCATAGAAATTAATAAAAACAGTGAAATGCAAGCCTGAAATGATTAAATGTTTAATAACACAAATATGTGTATTTAATCTCACTTTATTAGCCAGTGTCTTTAATGTGACCTTTGATGATCCAATTCTACCATATAAATACGGAAAAATTACTTTAAACATAACATTTGTGTGGGTTTTTTATTGCTGAAGTGTTATTGTTAATTTTTTTTTTGTTTGTTTTTTTTGTTTTTTGTTAGCAAGCCCAGCCCAGGTGAGAAAAAGTAATGTAACGCATTAGTTTTCAATTAAAAGTAACTAAGTAATGCAATTAGTTACTTTTTTAAGTAATAACACAATATTGTAATGCATTACTTTGCATTGCAATGCATTACTCTGTCCACATATGAAGGTTGATTTTCACAGACTCTGTGTTTGTGGCAGAATGAAGATAAAATCAAGTTTGGGGTGGAAAAAACGTCAGTGTTTGTTGTATTTCTGTTGTGTAGTACACTCTCTGTCCTTGAACTCAGATAAACTACGTTTTTAATAAAGCTGGAAGTTTTTGTGTTTTGACCATGCAAATTCTTTTTTTGACAGTGTTTGTTTTAGAGAAGATACTTTTCAAAGTTAAAGATTAGTTTTTGTAAGTCAATTCAAGTAGCATTGTGCAGGAAATAACACTAAAGCCCAGTGTCGGAATTCTTGCAAAACACCAACAACTGTTTACAGGAGGCAAATATTTGTCTGTTCATATAATTTGCTAATTAAGTCATAAAACAAGATCAGCATCCTCTTCAAGTGTTATTTCATGTTACATCATGGGCAGTGTTGGGTGTAACGCGTTACTAAGTAGCGTTACTGTAATTAAATTACTTATCCACTGAAAAGTAAAGGGATTACTGTTCATTTTTAGGTAATTTAATTACAGTTACTTATAATACTTGCATTACATACTGTAATACCAGTTGGCTGTCTGAAGATGCCGACAGAAGCGAGTGGCTGTTTTGCAGAATGGAAATAATCCAATTACTTCACTTTTTGACACAGGTAGGCAAGAACATTACGGTCAAATGTAAGCTATGTCCTAGGGAGAAAAAAACTGCGCACGCTCTCAACCAAAGCGCGCACACATAGCCGCCTCTCGCGAGTGTCAGATTTCCGCGGTTTATTACACATAAACGTTCAAATACACACACAGTTATGTCAAAATGCCCGTCTTGGCGTATATTCGCGTTGGTTATGTGAATGTGAACAGCATGTGCAACAGCATATTGTCTCCGTCCATTAGGTCTTAGTGACAGTAGTCTTTAAAACATGCTACTATCTACTATTGGCTGTCTGTATTATAAATGATAATCAAACAAAGTATTATAGTGTATGTTTTAATAAAGTTAAAATGTTTTAAAAAGCTATAAAAGGCTAAACTATTCCATGTTTGACTAAATTATTAAAAGAGTTTCCTTTCTATTGTCTATCTGTTCGAGGTTTAAAGGGATTTTAAGAAGTAATTAGTAAGTTACTTATTGAGTAATTAAATTACTTTTCAGACAGAGTAATTAGAAAAGTATTTTAAATACAATATTGATGATGTAATTAGTAATTAGTAATTAATTACTCTTTTGAAGTAACTTACCCAACACTGATCATGGGATGCATGCTCAGAAAAATTGGAATTAGACAAAATCTAGAAAGGAGCATCATTTATTTACAGATGCCACTTGGTTTGATATTTATCACATTAATAGATTATAGGTTTGTCCAAAAGATAATAATTAGACTACTTTCCAAAGACCCAAAGACCCGACCACTTAAACTGCCCCCCTTTTTTTTGGAATATGAGATCAGCAAATAAATAATCCCACAGTATAAACATATCATAACATATTTGTGTCATAACATATTAATTCATAAATCATATGTATACATGTACCTCATGTAGGCAGGTGTACCTACCGTTATTATGATACGTCATTCCAATGGTTCCACCGGTGTTTATGACCAGGACCCTCGCCTCATCACTCTGACCCGTGCCGTCCAGTCTGATAGATTTCTACAACCGAAACACATGAAACACAGGCTGACTTAACCCGCGTTACACCTACTTTTAACACCCTGCTGGCGGTTCCCATATGAACACTGAGCGGTGTTAATTTAAAGGGTTAGTTCAACCTTAATGTTATGAAGCGACGAGAATATTTTGTGTGCCAAAAAACAAAGTAACGATTTTATTCAACAATATCTAGTGATAGTCGATTTCAAAACACTGCTTCATTAAGCTTTACGAATACTTTGTTTCAAATCAGTGGTTTGGAGCACGTATCAAACTGCCAAAGTCACGCCCTCCAACGGTGAACCATTGAAATTTCGAAATGCGTATGCCGTTTGGCAGATTGATACGCACTCCGAACCACCGAAACAAAATATTCATAAAGCTTTGAAGCTTCATGAAGCAGTGTTTTGAAATCGCCATCACTAAATATTGTTGAATAAAGTCACACAAAAAGTATTCTTGTCACTTCATAACATTATGGTTGAACCACTGCAGTCACATGAACTGTTTTAAATGTCTTTAGCAGCTTTCTGGACATCTGAAAGTGTTAATGATCTTGTTCTCAATGGAGGCCTCACTGAGCCATCGGATTTTGACAAAAATATCTTAATTTGTGTTTTGAAGTCTTACGGGTGTGGAACGACATGAGGGTGAGTAATTAATGACAGAATTTTCATTTTTGGGTGCACTAACCCTTTAACACCAGGTAATTTACTGTGATAGTACTGCTCACACCGCCACCTGGTAGCTCTAGGAAAACAAGAGCACGGTGGGCAATATGCGTTTAATTATTGGAGGACTACCTCAAAGTCATTTGTATTTTCCTGCTGCCAGTTGGTGGCGCTATGACTATAACTGTTTGAGGATGTGTAAACTTTTTATGCATTGAGTTGCTGCCATGGTTAGCTGATGATATACTTGTATTAATGAACAGGTGACCTAATGAAATGGCTACTGAGTGTATATGGAACATTTTATTTATTTTTAGTGTGATGTTGTAAAACATCCCTGCTGTAGACAACACATATGTACCATTTACCTTGTGTTGTTCATCTGCCTGATTTTCTCTTCCCGGTGTATTTGTTTTAGGACTGTGGTCTGTGCTGTCCTTAGCTTTAGTGATTTGAACTTGTGATGTGACAGGAACTGAAGTTTGCTCTATATTAAATGTTTCTTCATTATCTTCCTTTTTAACCAGATCATGTGGCCTTTCTTTCTCCTTATTCTTCTTCTTCTTGTTCTGCCAGAAGCAAAACCTGGACATCATGTTGATTTGGATCTGCTATTATTTCACTGGAGAGAAAAGTAAATTTGGTAACTTTTCTAAGCCTTTATTTATAATGCATCATAAGGGGCCGTTCACATATCGTGTCTAACAAAGCGTAGAAAGCATGGCCGCTCTGCTTCTCCTCCTTTTCCCCAAGCGTCGCTTCCATTATAAGCACCTGCCGCGCGGCTACATTTGAAATAACTGACTTGCGCGTGGAAAAGACGCGATATGTGAACGGCCCCTAAGGGTATTATAATTCATAATACATGCATAATGCTTCTGCACAGTATCATACTACATCTTATGTGTGGTCTTTTACTACTTAAAATAAAGTGACAAATACAAAGTCTTCTTTTAAACATCTAAAAAGCTTTATAATGTGGTCATAATATTTATAAGTGATCTTTGTCAGCTTTCAGTAAAGTAACAAAAGGTAAGTCTTCTTTTATAAGATATCATGAAGTGTTTATAAGACATTTCCCCTAAGGTAAACTCAAAGTTGTGTGGAATAGTACAAAGAAACAATACATGCACAATGCAAATCATGTTTTATTCAATAAACATATGTATGTAATACATATGTAGTATTAATATTGAAAAAAGCATGTAGATTTAATATGTAGCTTAATATTTATATATACAAAAAGAAATTAGAAATCAGAAGGTCAATCCCATTTTAACATTTTAACCTTTTCAATTGATATTTAGAAGTGTTATAACACAAGTGTGTGTGCAGCTGTTATTTTTTTTATTTATGTCCAGCTTATTGGTTATTTTTGTTCTTGTCCTGAAAATGATAAGCAAAGACACATTTAAATATACAATATAAACATTTATATACAATTTAAGGTGCACAAAAATGTTTTATTTTACAGTCTGGTTAAGCACATTCATGAAAGTTGTATTTTCTAATGTCATGTATAAGGCGGCCAAGAACGCGTGAGGGTGGTTCCTGACAAGCCATTATTCCCATTCAATTACGAAGTGCTCTTTCAAAAGTTTAGTTGTCCTGTTGCCACGGTGGTGCCATATATCCTTTTTTTTGCGTCTTCCTTGTGCGTTCTAAATGTTGCATTGTATATGTTGTATATAAGTTTGTTTTTAAGGCATTATGTGTGCATTATAATGCATTAAGAATAGTCTTAGAATGCATTATAAATACACTCAAAAAAACATTTGTCTTAATTGAATATTTATGTATTTTGATTTGCATATATGCATTTTCATCCATTTGGATTACATAGGTTTAACATAAATTAATAACTGGATGTGATTTATATTTTCTGTCAGTCA
The DNA here is from genome assembly GCF_019924925.1 of Ctenopharyngodon idella. Lineage (NCBI taxonomy): Eukaryota > Metazoa > Chordata > Actinopteri > Cypriniformes > Xenocyprididae > Ctenopharyngodon > Ctenopharyngodon idella. Next base: position 13,104,339 of record NC_067222.1, on the reverse strand, counting down.
TACATAATTGAAACAGGTCAAATTTATGTAATTGTATTAATAAACTGAATGTGATTCATGTTTGTCAGTCATACACACATGAAACCGATAAGATTTATGTAATAGTACACAGCAAAATGTCTATGTTAAATTAATTTTCTGCATTCTGCATTCTGGATTCTGCATTCCAGATGGAGGCGGGGAGATCATTCCACCAGCAAGGAACAGAGAACGAGAATGTTCTGAAGAGCGATTTAGTGCCTCTTTGTGACGGTACCACAAGCCTTTGCGCATTTAGCGATCGCAGGCTTCTGGTAGGGATGTAGACTCGTAAGAGTGAGTGGAAGTAGGAGGGTGCTGAGCCTGTGGTAGATCTGTAAGCAAGCGTCAACACCTTGAACTGCAAATTTTGATTCGTCTGACGACAGAACAGTTTTCCACTTTGCCACAGTCCATTTTAAATGAGCCTTGGCCCAGAGAAAACGCCTGCGCTTCTGGATCATGTTTAGATATGGCTTCTTTTTGACCTATAGAGTTTTAGCCGGCAACGGCGAATGGCACGGTAGATTGTGTTCACCGACAATGTTTTCTGGAAGTATTCCTGAGCCCATGTTGTGATTTCCATTACAGTAGCATTCCTGTATGTGATGCAGTGCCGTCTAAGGGCCCGAAGATCACGGGAATCCAGTATGGTTTTCCGGCCTTGACCCTTACGCACAGAGATTGTTCCAGATTCTCTGAATCTTTGGATGATATTATGCACTGTAGATGATGATAACTTCAAACTCTTTGTAATTTTTCTCTGAGAAACTCCTTTCTGATATTGCTCCACTATTTTTCGTCGCAGCATTGGGGAAATTGGTGATCCTCTGCCCATCTTGACTTCTGAGAGACACTGCCACTCTGAGAGGCTCTTTTTATACCCAATCATGTTGCCAGTTGACCTAATAAGTTGCAAACTGGCCCTCCAGCTGTTCCTTATATGTACATTTAACTTTTCCGGCCTCTTATTGCTACCTGTCCCAACTTTTTTGGAATGTGTAGCTCTCATGAAATCCAAAATGAGCCAATATTTGGCATGACATTTCAAAATGTCTCACTTTCAACATTTGATATGTTATCTATATTCTATTGTGAATAAAATATAAGTTTATGAGATTTGTAAATTATTGCATTCCTTTTTTATTCACAATTTGTACAGTGTCACAACTTTTTTGGAATCGGGTTTGTATAAATGTTAAAAAAAAAAAAATTAGGAGAATCAATGTATTGTGAACAATTTACTGCTATTGTGTAAATAATATGTAATCATGATTGGCAATGTCACTTTGTAAAGAAAGACTACGAGCCTGTGCACATAAGCATTCAAACGCACATGCCTATAGACTGAACACGTAATACGCGTGTGCATGCCGTCAACGTTTTCACAGATTTGCAATTTAACTTTACACAGAAATGATAACAGTATATTTTTCAAAAACTCACACTTTGAAATCGGTTTCAATTCTCAGGCCGGCAAAATGCAGTTGTCATGTAAAATGACTTAAATTTTGACAAGTATTTGATCTAAAATAGTTCCACACAAATCCACAGCAGAACTGTTGTGTGTTTCCCAGCAAAACACAAGTGGTGTTTCACTGCTGAATTAATCAAGTGCTTTAAAAGAATCGGTTGAATAAATGATTTGCGACTCACTCATTGAGTGATTTACCGCTACCTCTTGGCGGTTTTAGTATCATATTAAAAAGTATAATTGTATTTGTTTTACCATCATATTTCTATATTCAAAAAAGTATATTTAAAACTTCTTATAAAATTATTTGTGCATTTGTAATTGTAGTTCAAATTAATGTTTATTATTTCATCAAGACTTTTCTCAGGCAGTGGATGTTTCAGATGAATGTGAGGAGTGCTGGTCTGGCCGTGGTCTCTGTCTCAACCCCTCAAAGTCTTGGTCTGGACACACTCTGGTGTTGGCCTTGACTTGGTGCCTTCTATGAGGCCTTTCTTTTAAACTATATAAAGTTTAATGCCAAATGTTTTATCAGTGTTATACATCAGGTGAAAAGTTAAGGAATTAAATGTGTAAGATCCAGACTTCACTAGACCTGACATATCAGATTTTGGTCTGGTAGCCTATTTAACACCCTAGGTGAAAAAAAAAGTACATTTCTATAATGTACTTAAAGTGCTCTATTTTCGTGCACTACTTTTGTACTTAATATACTAAAAATTCTTCTTTAGTCCTTCTTAAGATAATATTAAGAACATGTAAGTGTACTCAACTGTGCTATTTTGAGACACCATGAAATATGAACTTAAATGTGCTTTTAATATACTATCTCTGTATTTAAAAATGTATTTAGATACCACTTATAGTACATTTGAACCCATAGTGTACTACAAGTGGTAACTAAATATATTTTTTAAATACAGAGATAGTATATTAAAAGCACATTTAAGTTCATATTTCATGGTGTCTCAAAATAGCACAGTTGAGTACACTTAAATGTTCTTAAGATTAAGTACAAAATTAGTGCGTGAAAATAGAGCACTTTAAGTACATTATTGAATTTTTTTTCACCTGGGACCATGTCAACAGCTTGCCATGTTAACTCTTTTACAAAAGACATGCAGACAGACAAATAACAGAAAGCAAATTCTTATGAAAAAAAAAAAAAGATTTTATTGAATGATCTTAGGTGAATTTTATCAGACCAGATTAGTCTTTGTCTGACCAGCATAAATTCTACAGTTGTTATCGTATAATGTAACATTGCCAAAATAAAAAAAGGAAATGAATGAGTCACAACTGTGAAGTTGAGATGACAATACAGCACACAACATATATAGGCTTACATATACATAAGTAAACAAAAAGTAACAGTAAAGTAAAATATAATGAAAAGTAATGAGTAAATGAATATTGAATATTTTAAGAAATTAGTACATAAGGAAAGATAATGCATATAAAAAAGAAAGAAACAACATGAATGAAGATGTTTGTGGCTGCCATCCCGATGTCACGCCAAAGGTGTTTAATGCTGAAATGCAGGAAAAACAATTAGTGTGTATTAATTTAACACTGCATCATGTTGCACAAATGTCACCCATTTAATCCCACCGGTCACAATTGTGACCACAATTTTTCCTCACATATTTTGGTGTGGCATTAAAAAGCAACTCTTATTATGAAGCACATGTTCATTTATAATGCAAATTTAAGATGTCTGCATGAGTTCTGGGCAGGTCTAACATTATTGTGTAGGTTGGTCACGTGACCACAAACAATTATTTCCTGGTACTGCCATCTTAACACAAAGATGACATTAACGCTCAGAAATGACAGTTAAGTTTTCTAAGTTAATTTTTGAATAGCTCATATATTTTTTGCACACATCTTAATGAAAGGGTTATCTATACATACATATTGAATATCTATCTATCTATCTATCTATCTATCTCTGTCTGTGTCTATCTATCTATCTATCTATCTGTCTGTCTATTTGTCTGTCTGCCTATATCTATGTCTGTCTGTGTCTATCTATCTATCTATCTATCTATCTATCTATCTGTCTGTCTGTCTGTCTGTCTGTCTATAGTTCTATCTATCTGTCTATCTATCTATCTATCTATCTATCTATCTATCTATCTATCTATCTATCTATCTATCTATCTATCGTCTGTCTGTCTATCTGTGTCTATCTATAGTTCTATCTATCTGTCTATAGTTCTATCTATCTATCTATCTATCTATCTA